>NC_060141.1:652744752-653053085 GCF_021461385.2 Schistocerca piceifrons | reverse complement strand
GTTTAAACGAGAAGACAAATAGAAGCTTTTGAAATATGGTACTACAGAAGAATGCTGAATATTAGATTGGTATATCACGTAACTAATGACAAGGTACTGAATAGAACTGGGGAGAAGAGAAATTTGTGGTACAGCTCGACCAGAAGGCATCAAGGCATTCTGAGGCATCAAGGGATCAAAAACTTACTATTGTACTGGAGGGAAGCGTGGGAGGTAAAAATCGTAAAGAGAGACCAAGAAATGAAAACAGTAAGCAGATTCAGAAGGATGTAGTTTGCAATAGTTGAGATGAGGATTCTTTCACAGGATAGAGTAGCATGGAGAGCTGCATCAATGCAGTCTTTGGACTGAAGACCACAGCAACAAACAACATACACTGATCGCCCAGTGCAATGTGACCAACGACCTACTATCGACACAAACCGTCCAGGTGATAGCAGCGTGACCCGGCGAGGAATGATTGCTAGTGAGACACACGCATGGTGCATGTCATACTAGTGAGCGTGCTGTCCGTGTGTACGAGAGCAGTTCAATAAGTAATGCAACACATTTTGTTTCTCGGCCAATTTTGGTTGAAAAAACCGGAAATTTCTTGTGGAATATTTTCAAACATTCCCGCTTCATCTCGTATAGTTTCATTGACTTCCGACAGGAGGCAGCGCTGTACGGAGCTGTTAAAATGGCGTCTGTAACGGATGTGCGTTGCAAACAACGGGCAGTGATCGAGTTTCTTTTGGCGGAAAACCAGGGCATCTCAGATATTCATAGGCGCTTGCAGAATGTCTACGGTGATCTGGCAGTGGACAAAAGCACGGTGATTCGTTGGGCAAAGCGTGTGTCATCATCGCCGCATGGTCAAGCAAGACTGTCTGATCTCCCGCGTGCGGGCCGGCCGTGCACAGCTGTGACTCCTGCAATGGCGGAGCGTGCGAACACACTCGTTCGAGATGATCGACGGATCACCATCAAACAACTCAGTGCTCAACTTGACATCTCTGTTGGTAGTGCTGTCACAATTGTTCACCAGTTGGGATATTCAAAGGTTTGTTCCCGCTGGGTCCCTCGTTGTCTAACCGAACACCATAAAGAGCAAAGGAGAACCATCTGTGCGGAATTGCTTACTCGTCATGTGGCTGAGGGTGACAATTTCTTGTCAAAGATTGTTACAGGCGATGAAACATAGGTTCATCACTTCCAACCTGAAACAAAACGGCAATCAATGGAGTGGCGCCACACCCACTCCCCTACCAAGAAAAAGTTTAAAGCCATACCCTCAGCCGGTAAAGTCATGGTTACAGTCTTCTGGGACGCTGAAGGGGATATTCTGTTCGATGTCCTTCCCCATGGTCAAACGATCAACTCTGAAGTGTATTGTGCTACTCTTCAGAAATTGAAGTAACGACTTCAGCGTGTTCGTAGGCACAAAAATCTGAACGAACTTCTCCTTCTTCATGACAACGCAAGACCTCACACAAGTCATCGCACCCGAGAGGAGCTCACAAAACTTCAGTGGACTGTTCTTCCTCATGCACCCTACAGCCCCGATCTCGCACCGTCGGATTTCCATATGTTTGGCCCAATGAAGGACGCAATCCGTGGGAGGCACTACGCGGATGATGAAGAAGTTATTGATGCAGTACGACGTTGGCTCCGACATCGACCAGTGGAATGGTACTGTGCAGGCATACAGGCCCTCATTTCAAGGTGGCGTAAGGCCGTAGCATTGAATGGAGATTACGTTGAAAAATAGTGTTGTGTAGCTAAAAGATTGGGGAATAACCTGGTGTATTTCAATGCTGAATAAAACAACCCCTGTTTCAGAAAAAAAATGTGTTGCATTACTTATTGAACTGCCCTCGAATGGGGAAGGCGCTCGAGCTGCATGTGTTTGAACGATGGTAGACTGTGATGGCCCGGAGGCTCGACACGGGCATTTCGGAAACTGTACAACTTGGCGCGTGTTCGAGGAGTGCTGTGGTGACTTAAGGGTGAAACCTCATCCACAAGTCATGGGGTTGCTCGGCCACCCCTCATTTCAGATGTCAGAAATCGCAGGCTGGGCAGACCGTCAAAACACGACGCTGGCGAACTGTGACGAAACTAATATCAGTAATGCTGGGCACAGTGGAAATGTGTCTGAACACAAAGTACACCGAACGCTCCTAACAAAGGGCCTCCGTAACCGACGACGCATTTATGTGCCACAGTTAACACCAAGACATCGGCAGCTACATTTGAAATGCGCACGTGAGCATCGGCCTGGACGTTGGCACAGTAGCAGAGCGTTGCATGGTCTCATTAATACCGATAATCGTTGGTGTAGTAGAGGGTGGCGAATTATGTGGGGGTACACAATATGTTTAAGAAATGGAACAAGCCCATGATGAAAAGAAAAATCCATGTTTTTTGGCTTCATCCAGCTGTTAGTTGAGACATTCATCTTCTCTTTACTATGCGACTATAGGCAGATGCAACTCCTCTTTAATGATTTGATAGCTTATTATCCCATGATGTTGGGACTGCCTGGCGATGTTGCTCCCCTGACTCCACTATCGCTGACGATTCCTGACCCAATGACCAGCGCCTTCATGAGGGGCCTCATATATCGTATATCAGCTGATACTGTCAGAGTATACTTGATGATAACAATTCTAGACACAGTTAAAAGAATGGTCTATTTTCGTACACTTTCAAGATATGAATCGAAGGCGGGCTATCGGTAGTAGTATGGAAAAGGGTTAATTGACAATAGACGAACGTCGATCTAGAAGCTGACGTGAAGAATTTCCTCGTACCAAAACATCCATAAGGAATGTTCTACTCCGAAAATGGAATTAAGATAAGGAGGTGCAAGTAAAGTGCTGACATTCGTGAGCTTTGCACGTCGAAAGAGAGAAAGAGAGAGAGAAAGAGAGAGAGAAAGAGAGAGAGTCGCCCCTAAGAAGATATTTCTGTGCAATTTAAACTATGTAGAAACATTGCGATGAAAGCATGCAAGTTGTGTACATATTCTTAGGTACACCGACTTTTGATGTAGAAAGTGCTCACCCAGTCAGATAGATTAAGGACAGTTTAAGCTTATCAATGAACTATTGGCGACATATTAATATTGGGTATGACAGTTGATTACATTAAATGATACAATTTTTTATGTCTCACTATATGTCATTATAAATTGAGAGTTTTCAACTTCCGTCTGAAGTATCAAAATAAACAAGTATTCTCATTTAGATGCTCTTCATCTTATACATTTCTGGATGTTCAAGGGCTTTGCAAAGCAGTAGACAGCATCCGGTGGTTGTCTAGCCGGTTAAACGCGCCGTGTATGAGCCTTGTCCCTCGAGTGCTATCACTGTCATCTTAATAAGTTCTCTTTAATTGTTACAGAGTGGTCAGATTTTGATCGAGATACAGGAATTTATGAAATATACACTACTGGCCATTAAAATTGCTACACCAAGAAGAAATGCAGATGATAAACGGATATTCATTGGACAAATATATTATACTATAACTGACATGTGATTTCAGTTTCACGCAATTTGGGTGCATAGATCCTGAGAAATCAGTACCCAGAACAACCACCTCTGTCCGTAATAAAGGCCTTGATAAGCCTGGGCATTGAGTCAAACAGAGCTTGGATGGCGTGCACAGGTACAGCTGATCATGCAGCTTCAACATGATACCACAGTTCATCAAGAGTAGTGACTGGCGTATTGTGACGAGCCAATTGCTCGGCCACCATTGACCAGACTTTTCCATTGGTGAGAGATCTGGAGAATGTGCTGGCCAGGGCAGCAGTCGAACATTTTCTGTATCCAGGAAAGCCCGTACAGGACCTGCAACATACAGTCGGGCATTATCCTGCTGAAATGTAGGGTTTCGCAGAGATCGAATGAAGGGTAGAGAAACGGGTCGTAAGACATCTGAAATGTAGTGTCCACTGTTCAAAGTGCCGTCAATGCGAACAAGAGGCGACCGAGACGCGTAACCAATGGCACCCCATACCATCACGCAGGGTGATACGCCAGTTTGGCGATGACGAATACTCGCATCCAACGTGTGTTCACCGCGATGTCACCAGACACGGATGCGACTATCATCATGCTGTAAACAGAACCTGGATTCATCCGAGCAGCAATGTCGCGATACGATAAACCGCAATTGCGATAGGCTACAATCCGACCTTTATCAAAGTCGGAAACGTGATGTTACGCATTTCTCCTCTTTAAACGAGGCATCACAACAACGTTTCACCAGGCAACGCCGGTCAACTGCTGTGTGTGTATGAGAAATCGGTTAGAAACTTTCCTCATGTCAGCACATTGTAGGTGTTGCCACCGGCGCCGACCTTGTGTGAATACTCTGAAAAGCTAATCATTTGCATATCACAGCATCTTCTTCCTGTCGGTTAAAATTTGCGTCTGTAGCACGTCATCTTCGTGGTGTAGCAATTTTAATGGGTAGTAGTGTATGTTGAGGGTGTTTACTGCGAGATCGGATAGGGGAGCTGGAAGTGAGAGTGGTCCTTTCATTAGGCCCAGAATATTCAAATTTGATAATTCCAGACTTTGGGGAAGACGTATTACAACAGTTCAGTGCTCATTGAACAAAACAATTAAAAATTTATAGGTTTTTAAGACGTGGTAGAGTGGATTTTCTAGCTAATCGTCTATCAGTTAAGGCTATTTTGTTGAAAGAGATGGCAGTGAGGGGGTGGCGCGACTTCTATTCACTGCACAGAGTGAACCATTGTTGATCCTTTGTGCAGTGAATCAGGGTCGAAGTTCTTCTCCCTATTCGACTTTTGCCTGGAGATGACTGGTCCTCTGTAGAGGCAGAAAAAATTTGGTTCGTCACCTAATAGCCGCGTAAATTTGAATAATTATAATGTTCTTGGTCGTGAAGACTTCCATTTTGCTATCAAAAGGGCCGTAGCGATTTGTCTGCCGATGGCAGGCACAAGTAAAGAGTTACACACTGATGGTACAGTAACCAGTAATACACCATGAAGAAAAAATTAGTCTTGATTCCAGGGATGTACTCGTGTTTATTATTTATTTACCAATGACGCATTTCGCCTGATTCAACAAATCTGAAGATGCCAAAATCAGCCAAAACATGGCATCGGTAAATATGTAATAAACACAAGCCTGCAACCAAGATTGTTTGTTTCTTCACGATCATAAAGTCTTAAGAGCTTTACGTTAAAAACAATGAATTAGGTGATACCCTCTTTAATGAGCAGAGCATTGAAGTCCTAATAACTTTGGGTTAAAATGTAAAAATAAGTTCTCACTTCAGATTTAAAATCAAATGTCAGATCCAACAATGAAAAATTTTCACAGCGTACTTCGCTGAAGAAGTATTGAGACCCAACAGTAATGAAACATCAAAGTCGAACGAGGATAGAAACTTCAAGTCTGGCACTGTCTTGCTGGACAGAACAGCAAATTTACAATTACACCAAGTCTCAATGAGCATGTTATTGAGTCCCAGTTGAGGAGGCAGCGTGATGTCCAAAAGTCACTAGTCCACTCATTGACATGGCGTGCTGAAGATTGTAAGAGGTCCGAGCAGATGTAATTTCGATGTATTGCTCATGCGCTGCCTGCGATATGCAAGGTCTCTGACCAGAGAGCAGTATTGACTGCAGCAGGAACTGTGTAGCTGTAGCAGTAAGTTGTTGCTAGTCTGGAGTCTGCTCTGGTCTGGTCTGGTGCATCGTGTTGGCTGGGCCGGTCGCGGTGCAGCGATGCCGGAGCCTGAGTATTATTGTATAAGGTAAAAAGTAGCCTCGCGCATGTGTAGTATTGTTATCTCAAGTCCTATGTAAATGTTTTAAAAATCTGCTAATAATAACCTTTTACATAATAAGTAACTTTTAACAACCATTCATTTCAATTTAAAGAATTTACTAATTTCTCCAATCCATGGTCATCCCGATTATTGCAAAAGAAAAATCAGTTGTTTCCCTTTCATAAATGACAAATCTATCGGCCAGCATTGCACAGGGCTGTGCCAAAAAAAATGTATTGTAAGAGCAGATATATATGCGTTATACGACGACTTCATTGAGGTAAGAATTTTTCTCTTTTTTATTCAGAATGATCTTTCAGGGTCATGACGCAGCACTGCTGACGTCCAAAATTTACCAGGTTAAATTCACAGTCAATTATTGAAAATTTATAAATGAGCGACAATTTAATTGAGAGGTTAGTTACATTGTATTATTACCACGTTACTGAATTTATTTTTGTTGGGACTTTACACTGAATGTGAACAACATAATTATAATTTTTTACTGTTGAGAAGTTTAGGGATTTTTCTGTTTTGAGCTTAGATGAAATGAGAAAGAATTCTGTTTTGAGGTTACTCTAAATTTGAATGAATTTTGTGGGGAGGTTAAACGTGAAAATATTTTGTGGGGAGGTTACAAGATCTTCAGGTTGCTGGCAGCGATGCAAGTGCTGCCGTGGGCTCGTGTCTCAGACTAACTTGCCACCTCGCGGATGGATTCTTGTGGACCTATTTTCGGTATGTAACATGACGGATGCGTGAAGAAGTATAGTTTCCCAATGACCTCTGCTGTGGCTCGTAAACCGATTGGTGACGTGGCCAGGGTGTTCTTGACGCCCTCTGCCGGTATGGCCGCAGAGTTACAGGGTTGCCCTGTAGGGGATGAGCTCGCTGCAACCCACAGAGCAAATAAGTTGCGCATGGCGTTGTCGGCGCTGATGCCTAGGGCGCCCCAGCGTTTTTCTCCCCTTCCCCCTCCCCATCGGGGGCGTGAAATTGGAGCCCTGGGTGAAGTCCGCAGTTGAGGACGGCTCCCACTTGCTGCCTAGCAAGCAACGAGCCACGTGTTGTATGACAAGCAGTTCCCGTGCTTGGGACATTCAGCGGCCGTGGCGGAGCGAGTGGGGAAGCAGCCCTGGCGAGGCTAGTAATGCTGGCAGTGGTGAGTGTGTGAGCTGCCGAAAGACAGTCACGTAAATTACAGACTGGACATTATGTGTGTAAAAAGTGGAAAAGCAAATGAAAGAAAATACATGAAATGGATGTGAAATCACTGGGGATGACAAGTTGTCATGCACAGGCATTTAGGATAAAATGGTGTTATGGGGAAACACGTGCGAGCGGAAAGTGCGGCGTGGAAGCATGTGCAAGCGAAAGGCGTGATGTGGAAGCACTGGCGAGGGAATTTGCAGCGCGGAAGCACTTAAGATACAAATTGTTGTGTAGAAGCACTTGGGAGACGTTAGGATATTGAGTGGATAAATTACTCACAGAAAGGAACAAAAAGTCTACACATGGAATAAGAAGGGTCTGGGCCGGGCCTGCATTACAGGACCAGGTGGCGGAACACGTCCAAGGCAGTGGACAAGCAGACGAAGACGACAGCACTGCGTCCAAAGTAAGAGACAGCAATGGCGCAGTCTGATGGTGGCAGACATTGCCAGAGAAATTAGGCCACGCGGTGCGGCCGCGCGGTTAGAGGCGCCATGACATAGTTTGCGCGGCCCCTACCGCCGGAGGTTCGAGTCCTCTCTCGGGCATGGGTCTGTTGTCTTTAGCATAAGTTAATTTAAGTAGTGTGTAAGTTTAGGAGCCGATGGCCTCAGCAGTTTGGCCCCTTAGGAATTCACACACCTTTGAACATTTAGAGCAACTGGGACAGTGACAGGAAGCACCCGGCATCGAGACATGGCCAGGCCCCAGTACTGTGCCAAGAACAAGAGGCAGCGCCGGTTGGGGACGTGGCCGTAGGCGGTTGGTTACAGTGATGCAACGAGGGCAGCCTATTTAGGCTGACTAGTCTTCCTGATCACATACTGTGTATTTGTACAATTTCATGGCATGGCGACCTCGAAGCACTTAGTCTCTACTATTTAAAGCCATTGACTCCCCACTGGCAAAGTTTTATGTTTAATGTTGATAGCCACAATTTGTCACTCTCTTATTACATCTTTTGTGAAACATGACATACGTTTTTCGAATTTCCGGTTACAAGCAGGTGATCGTCGGCCATAAGAAGAGCGTATGTGACCACGTCGTTTCCGCTGGACTTGCCGAGTTTGATATGAATTTATCTTCAAGATGTTTAATGTAAAAGATCAACCAAGTCACAATCTCCAAGAGACCGGAAACTCTGTAAAAAGTTCATAAATTTATATCACTATTCCAGTATCACTAGTACAAAACCTTTTCAAAGCTATCACTTAGGCATTTCATGCAACATGGCTGTTCTCACTGCTCCATATCGTAGTTTGTTAAACTGTGTCATTGCCTTTTTGCTGATTAAAAATAACATATTAGTAGCCATTCTTTTGGCTATTATTATCCTCACATAGTTTCTGGACCCTTATATTCCAATTATAACTGGACTGTCAGGATTAAATACTTTTTGTTTTTTGAATCTCGGGTCTGCCCGGTCCATAGTATCCATATAATTCGGCCACACATATGTAAGAGAGACAATATTACAATGGACCAGTGATATCTGTTCTTCCTATTTCGATAACTTATCAATATTACAATAGGTAAAAGTAAAACGCTCTAAGAGGCGACCAAAATGTTTCCGTTAGCATGCATTACTGCAGCCCATTTCTTATTTTTTTCTCACCAATCTTGTGACCGCTTTGATATGGCCAGCCACGAATTCCTCTAATGTGCCAAACTTTTCACCTCAGAGTAGCAATTGCTACCTACTTTATCAACTATTTGCAGAATATACCCCAATCTCTCTCTTTCTCTACACGTTTTAGCCCATACAGCTACCTCTAGTACTTTGGAAGTTATTCCCTAATGTCTTAACAGATGTCCTATCATCCTGTCCCTTATTCTTGTCAGTGTTTTCCAAATATTCCTTTCCTTGTCGATTTTGCGGAGAACCTCCTCATTCCCTACCTTATCATTCCACATTCTTCTGTAGCACTACGTCTCAAATCATTGTAATCTCTTCTGTTCCGATTTTCCTACAGTCCATGACTCACTGCCATAAAATGCTGTGCTTCAAAAGTACATTTTCAATATGCTTCCTCAAATTAGGAGACCGGCCGGTGTGGCCGAGCGGTTCTAGGCGCTACAGTCTGGAACCGCGCGACCGCTACGGTCGCAGGTTCGAATTCTGCCTCGGCTATGGATGTGTGTGCTGTCCTTAGGTTAGTTAGGTTTAAGTAGTTCTAAGTTCTAGGGGACTGATGACCTTAGCAGTTAAGTCCCCTAGTGTTCAGAGCCATTTGTCCATTTTCAAACTAGGACCTATGTTTGATACTAGCACATTTCTCGTGGCGAGGAATACCCCTTCCAGTGCTAAATCCTTTTTATATTCTCGTTGCTCCGTCCGTCATGGGTTATTTTGATGCCTAGGTAGCAGCATACCATAACTGTACTTCGTGATCACAAATTATAATGTTACGTTTGTCGCTGTTCTCATTTCTGCTACTTCTCATTACATTAGTCTTTCATAGATTCATTACATTCTACATATCCTGTAATACTTCTTCACTTTCACTGAGGATAGCAGTGTCGTCAGAAAATCCTAACTTTGATATCTTTTTAGATTGAGTTTTAATCTCACTCTTAAACCTTTGTGTTATTTCTGTCATTGATTCCTCGACGTATAAATTGAACCCTATACCCTTTTCAATCAGTGCACTTCGTTCTTGGTCTTCTACTCTTATTGTTCCCTCTTGGTCCTTTATATATTGTATATTACCCGACTTTCCCTATTGAGTACCCCTACTTTTCTCAGAATTCCGAACATATTGTACCATTTTATATTATCTGACGCCTTCTACAGGTCGAAAAATCCTATGACCGTGTTTTGACTTTTCTTCGCTCTTCCTTCGACTTGGATTGGATTGGATTGTTTTGGGGAAAGAGACCAGACAGCGAGGTCATGGGTCTCATCGGATTAGGGAAGAACGGGGAAGAACGGGGAAGGAACGGGGAGCTCTTCATCTAATTGAGCGATAATTCTCGCACTTGTCGTCTCTTGCAACCTTGACAACAAGGTGGATGATGTTTTCCCGAAAATCTGATGGTATGTCGCAAATCTCATACATTTAACACACCAACGTGAATTATCGCTATCTTGTTATTCCCCCTGTGATTCCCTGAAATTTCGATGGAATGTTTTGAATCCCTTCAGGCTTATTTGATTTTAAGTCCGCCAAAGCTGTTCTAAATATTCTTACTCTAATACTGGAACTCCTAACTCTTCTCTATCGACTCCTGCTACTTCTTCTATCACATCATCAAACAAGTCCTTCCCCTCGTAGGGGTCCTCATTGTCTCTTTCCACCTATCCGCTCTCTTCTCTACACTTAACAGTGGAATTCCCATTGCACTCTTAATATTACGGTCCTTGCTTTTAATTCCAAGGAAGGCTGTTTTGACTTTTCTATATGCTGAGTCAGTCCTATCGACAATTACTTATTTTTTCAATTTCTTCACATTTCTCATGTAGCCTTTTCTCCTTAGCTTCCCTGCACTTCCTATTTATTTAATTCCTAAATGACTTATATTTCTTTGTTCCTGAATTTTACTGAACATTTTTGTACTTCGACCGACTGAAGTATTTCTTCTGTTGCCTATGGTTTCTTCGCAGTTACCTTCCTTGTACCCACGCGTTCCTCTCCAACTTAAGTAATTGCGCTTGTTAGTGATGTCCATTTATCTTCAACTAAACTGCCTACTGAGCTATTCATTACCGCATTATCTACAGCATGAGATAACTTTAAGCGAATCTCTTCATTCCTTAGTACTTCCGTATCCAACTTCTTTGTGCATTGATTCTTCCTGACTATTCTCTTTAACTTCAGCCTACTCTTTATCATTCAAAATTCTGATCTGAGTGTATATCTGATTCCGGGCACGCCTTACAATCCAATATGTGATTTTGGAATCTCTGCCTGACTATGATGTAATCTACCTCAAATTTTTCTGCATCTCCCAAACCTTCCAGCTCATATGCAACCCAGAATAACTCGGATGCGGGTATATAAGCACTGACATATATGCATGTGTTTAATGTGGCCTTCGAACGGAAACGTTTTGAACGCCCTTTGTATCAGAATTTATAATCACAATTGATTCAGCAGCGTCTTATTGAAGCTATCAGATTTACCAGCTTTGTGCAAGTTGTATACATTTCAGATCTCCTTGAGTTCTTGATAACAGTGCAAAGAAGAAAGGAAAGTCAGAGCATAACATTCAGCTCATGCAATAGGGGCGTTAAGTTTTTTGACGAAAGTGGAAAAGAAATTTGGGAACGGTCTCGTGAACGTAATGACTCTGGCATCCGGTCTAGAAATTCAGTATACAAGGGACGTTATGAGCAGGGTGGTCGGATAAGTGTTGACAATATCAGCTCTTCAGAGTATTGTGTGGTGGATGGAAGCTTGCGTGCTTGCGTTTCGGCATTCCCTCGACGATGAAGCGTATACAAAAGGAGCAAAAACTGGTTCATACGATATACAGGGTGTTTCAAAAATGACCGGTTTATTTGAAACGGCAATAAAAACTAAACGAGCAGCGATAGAAATACACCGTTTGTTGCAATATGCTTGGGACAACAGTACATTTTCAGGCGGACAAACTTTCGAAATTACAGTAGTTACAATTTTCAACAACAGATGGCGCTGCATGTGATGTGAAAGATATAGAAGACAACGCAGTCCGTGGGTGCGCCATTCTGTACGTCGTCTTTCTGCTGTAAGCGTGTGCTGTTCACAACGTGCAAGTGTGCTGTAGACAACATGGTTTATTCCTTAGAACAGAGGATTTTTCTGGTGTTGGAATTCCACCACCTAGAACACAGTGTTGTTGCAACAAGACGAAGTTTTCAATGGAGGTTTAATGTAACCAAAGGACCGAAAAGCGATACAATAAAGGATCTGTTTGAAAAATTTCAACGGACTGGGAACGTGACGGATGAACGTGCTGGAAAGGTAGGGCTACCACGTACGGCAACCACAGAGGGCAACGCGCAGCTAGTGCAGCAGGTGATCGAACAGCGGCCTCGGGTTTCTGTTCGCCGTGTTGCAGCTGCGGTCCAAATGACGCCAACGTCCACGTATCGTCTCAGGCGCCAGAGTTTACACCTCTATCCATACAAAATTCAAACGCGGCAACCCCTCAGCGCCGCTACCATTGCTGCACGAGAGACATTCGCTAACGATATAATGCACAGGATTGATGACGGCGATATGCATGTGGGCAGCATTTGGTTTACTGACGAAGCTTATTTTTACCTGGATGGCTTCGTCAATAAACAGAACTGGCGCATATGGGGAACCGAAAAGCCCCATGTTGCAGTCCCATCGTCCCTGCATCCTCAAAAAGTACTGGTCTGGGCTGCCATTTCTTCCAAAGGAATCATTGGCCCATTTTTCAGATCCGAAACGATTACTGCATCACGCTATCTGGACATTCTTCGTGAATTTGTGGTGGTACAAACTGCCTTAGACGACACTGCGAACACCTCGTGGTTTATGCAAGATGGTGCCCGGCCACATCGCACAGCCGACGTCTTTAATTTCCTGAATGAATATTTCGATGATCGTGTGATTGCTTTGGGCTATCCAAAACATTGCTACGCATGGTGGATATGTGGAAAATATCGTACTATAGAGTTTCCCAGACCGCAGCGCCATCTGTTGTTGAAAATTGTAACTACTGTAATTTCGAAAGTTTGTCCGCCTGAAAATGTACTGTTGTCCCAAGCATATTGCAACAAACGGTGTATTTCTATCGCTGCTCGTTTAGTTTTTATTGCCGTTTCAAATATACCGGTCATTTTTGAAACACCCTGTATATACAAACAATTCCAGCATCTCCTCAAACGAGCCATCGAGTTAATCGCTTTTGAGAAAAAAATAAAATTAGAATACGGTTGGTTGAACTGGCTTTTTGAGTTTTGATCCTTCCAAATTAGAGTCCAATAACTCTCTGATTGGTCGCATTTCAAGGAAATTTAGTGTTCAACGTATAGTGGATACAGCGAAAACTTGGAAGACGTTTTTAATTACGAAGTATTCTCATAAATTTGCGCTGCTATTTCTGAGTTTCAAAACTTGAGTAAGCGGGCGACTGCAGTAATTCGGCACGCAAACCGCGCTTTGCGCAGTCCGCAAACGCGTCGACCCCCTCTCGTGAGCTTCGACTCTTATTCAGACAGATAGCATCGGGACGCACGCACAGCAGATAAAGCACGTGCCCTGCTCCGACACCGATATCCTGTGCTGTTTGCTGAATGTTCTAGAATGCATTACCCGTACTACAACTCCATTCGTCACACCGTAGGCTGTAGATGATGTCCTATTTGTGACGCTTACAAGGGGCCATCAGATCTGTTAAACACGGATTTTTATGAGTCTTAGATAGAGGGACCTGTCCTGAGTACCTGCCTAGCGGCTTTACGTACAACGGCCCCTACTTCCAGAGAAAATCGATCTGAAATTCCACGCGTACCTCCTGTACCCCTAATGTTAATGATGTTTCAACAAAGCGAGCGGAGAACAGAGGCTACGGTTCTCACCTACGACGCTGGCGGTACGGGTTAAAGTTTAGCCCGTGTGCTCTTTTTCAGTTTACAAAATGGCTCAAATGGCTCTGAGCACTATGCGACTTATCTTCTGAGATCATCAGTCGCCTAGAACTTAGAACTAATTAAACCTAACTAACCTAAGGACATCACACACATCCATGCCCGAGGCAGGATTCGAACCTGCGACCGTAACGGTCGCTTGGTTCCAGACTGTAGCGCCTAGAACCGCACGGGCACTCCGGCCGGCCTTTCAGTTTACATAATATCACTAAATACGAGGTGCGCTGTCTAAGTAATGCAACACTTTTTTTCTGGATGGAAGTTGGTTTTATTCAGATTCCACTACACCATGTTATTCCCCACTCTTCTGGGTACAAGATTATGTTTCACCATTATCTTCTTTCACTGAGACGGCCTTAATGCCGGCCGGTGTGGCCGTGCGGTTCTAGGCGCTTCAGTCTGGAACCGCGTGACCGCTACGGTCGCAGGTTAGAATCCTGTCTCGGGCATGGATGTGTGTATTGTCCTTAGGTTAGTTAGGTTTAAGTAGTTCTAAGTTCTAGGGGACTGATGACCTCAGAAGTAAAGTCCCATAGTGCTCAGAGCCATTTGAACCATTTGAACGGCCTTAATCCGTCTTACTGGGAAGGCCTGTATGAAATGAAATGAGCGTTTGGCGTCCATGGCCGGTAGACCCCTTACGGGGCAGGTCCGGCCGCCTTGGTGCAGGTCTTATTACATTCGACGCCACATTGGGCGACCTGCGCGCCGGATGGGGATGAAACGATGATGAAGACAACACAACACCCAGTCCCTGAGCGTAGAAAATCCCCGACCCAGACGGGAGTCGAACCCGGGCCCGCCGGCCGGTGTGGCCGTGCCGTTAAAGGCGCTTCAGTCTGGAACCGCGTGACCGCTCCGGTCGCAGGTTCGAATCCTGCCTCGGGCATGGATGTGTGTGATGACCTTAGGTTAGTTAGGTTTAAGTAGTTCTAAGTTCTAGGCGACTGATGACCTCAGAAGTTAAGTCGCATAGTGCTCAGAGCCATTTGAACCATTTTTTGAACCCGGGCCCGAGGACGGCATTCCGTCACGCTGACCACTCAGCTATCGGGGCGGACGGAGGGTCTGTACGCACGCATGGTACCACTCTACTGGTCGGCGTCACAGCCAGAGTCTCGCTGCATATCAATATCTTCCCCATCATCCACGTACTGCTGCCCACGGGGTGCATCCTTCATTGGGAAAAACAAATGGAAGGTGCTAGATCGAGCTGTAGGATGGATGAAGAAGAACAGTACACTTAAGTTTTGTGAGCTGTCTCGGGTGCGCAGACTTGTGTGAGGTGTCTTGTGTTGTCACGGAAAAGTTCGTTTGCATTTTTGTGGCGATGAACAAGCTGAAGCCGTTTCTTCAATTTCCTGAGTGAATCACAAAACGCTTGCGAGTTGATCATATCACCGTGAGGGAGGACTTGAAAATTAATACCCCCTTCAGAGTCCCAGAAGACCGTCTTGGAACTTTTCTTCGGAGGAGAGGTGGTGCGGCACCTCTCCATGGACTGCCGTTTCGAAGTTATGAAACAATGTTTCATTACCTGTGACGATGTTCGATGAAAGAATTGTCACGATCAGCCTCGTAACCCTCAAGAAATTCCGCACGGAAAGTTCTTCGTTGCTCTTTATAGCCTTCTGTTAGGGGGCGAGGAATCCAGTGGGCAAACGTATTTCAGTACCCTAACTCAAAAGAAACTGTCGCATGTTCCAAGACTTCAGGAGTCACAGCTGTGTGCGGCACGTTTGTGCCACCTTGTTGCGATGATGACAAACGCCACGCCAAACGACTCACCGTGCTTTTGTTCCCTGACAGGTCATCGTAGATATTCTGCAAGCGCTTACGAATATCTGCTGTGCTCTGACTTTCCGCCAAAAGAAACTCAATGACAGCTCTCCGCTTGAAACGCACCTCTGTTAAAGACGCCATTTTGAAGGCTACTTTTAGCGCTACCACCTATCGGGGCGTCATGAAACTATAGGGGTTGAAGTGGGAATATTCACGATGTACTACAACAAATTCCGCGTTTTTGCATCCGAAATTAACCAAGAAAAAAATGTGCTGCGTTACTTATTGACAGCTCTATTGTTAAGAACTAATCATGTTCGCTGTACTTACTTCATTAACAAATCAATAATTATAGTACACTTTCTTCAGTTGTTTTTCTGTTTGTTACAAAATGGAATACAGAATCATCGTACTATCTTTCGCCTTGCTTTCTGTGCTAGAACAGAATTCCAGAGGGTACCTGTCGTTGAAGCAACTTACACACAAATTCGTAGAACCGCAGGCACATTCAATGAAGGTTGCTGACTTGCAGGCGCACGGATTTTTCAGATACGATACAGGAAAACACAGTTCGTTTGGATTCAGAAAGAGTGTTCTTTCTTCGATCTGCTTCGTACCGAAACTCGCGTATTTGATCGTTCGTGTGAAAGTAAGAGCACTAAATTAATGCCGAATTAAATAATGTCTTTTTATGAAATCATTCCTAGAAGTAATTTCTCTATTAGACTTTAGCAAGTAGGGAGCATTTTGAATTTTTTTCATTAAAATTTCGGGTTGTGTAAAAATGTATGTTATGCTTTTATCAGAGTGGAGTACTTTTAGATGGGATAGTTTTACGGTGCAGGTGCACGTATTTTCATTTACAAAGATTCGATCGTTAAGTGTCTGATCAGTCTGCCCTCCCCACGAATCAATAATGTAAAGAAAGGTACACGGGCGGGGTTTGAACCAGTACCGCCAGCGTGGTAGTAGTTCGGCCGCTGCCCTAAGCTCATTTGTTCGAAACCTGAGTGACGTAATGGATACAGGAGATATGCATAAGACCTAAGCATCGATTTTCTCGAAAAATAGGGGCCGTCCCTTGAAGAACAGCTAACCGGGTACTCAGAACAGCTACCTCTACGACATAACTCAGACTCACCGAAATCTGTGATACACAGGTCTTACAGTCCCAGCCAGCTTCATGTTTCTCATATCACGGAACCCGTCTTCGTCGGAACGACGTGGAGTATGTGAAATTCCAGGAAATGTATACACTTCATTGTGTATATGATTATATGCCTGTCCTATGCGCACTACTAAACAATATAAAGATTTAATTTTACTTAACAAAAGTAGATGTACACACTGTTAAAACATTTATTACGTCTTTCTGAGACACGAAAACCTTGTGGCCAGGAAGGGTGTACAATATTTGTACTTCATTTCCGAAGTCCCTAGCCGAGAAAGAAACAATGTACTTGTCAGCAAATAAATTTTGTTGCTGTGGAAGAGTCTCATTGGGTGTAGTTAGCATCTACGTAATTTAATCAGGCGTGTACAGGGTTTAGTGATAATATGTGTACTTGCTTCTACTGGTGACTGAGGATGGCTTTCTGAACAACATTACATCAAAATTTTCTAATAATTAGAGCTGTTACAAGTCGTGTGTTTCTAGTTTCGTTAATACCTCCAAATACATGTGGCAAGAGAAAGCCATTAGTGCTTAATTTCCCCTCGTAGAAGGTCAGGTGTTGAATGGTGGAAGCTTGTGCGCTAAACGATTAGTCTTTACTGACACGTGTAATCCACTTACTTGTGCAAGTACGGATATGCAAGAAACATCAACGTTTTTATAGAAAGATTGTTCAATGCACAGAGAAAACAACCAACACGCTGGTGCGTGTACATATTAAGGTACCATACATAAAAATATTTAGATTTCTACCCATAACGACCTGTATGAGAACTCTGACCTTATTTTAAGAGAAAGTGCTCTGTGCAACACACATAGGACCAAATTCCTTCGTGCCACGGGTCTGAAACAATCAGACTGGCAAGACAGACACAAAGTGGACGATGCCTTCATTACACAATGATGTTTGTAACAGCACATTGCTGTGTCTTAGCTATAAACAACTTCAACTTCCTAAGCGGTTGTTATATTCGATGTTTCCCTTTCTATGATTTCTAGTAAATATAATGTCTTTAATCTTTGAGGAATATATATTGTAATAACCAAAGTTAACAAAACCATCACATATCTCAAAAATTATCCTACAGTGCATCTTGAAACTAGAGTTCGATTCCAGTTTAGATGAAAATCATCGGTTACGAAGGTATAGTACTCCTAATACGAACTGTGGCAATCATTCTACCAGCATAATTGTAGAGAACGTGTGGAGGAGCAGACAAGAGTTTAACTTCGGCCTACGGCGATTGAAATAGGAAAATGCCCCTTAAGACGTAGAATCATCAATGATCAACAAAATGGAGTCACAGAATTACTTCCTTACGGATAAGAAAGTGCATTCATACGATATACACACTTGCAAAACTTTTTTGCACTGACAGCTTCCTCCTCAATAAATATCTTCCTTACTGTAAATTTGGCATATATTTCCTATTATCTGCTATTTTTAATGTGTAAAGACCGACTACATGAACAAAATTTGATAACAGTGTAACATGTAAGACTAGAATGTGGCAAGTGAAGGGAACAAGGTGTATGGAAAAATGTTATTCCTTCAGGAAAGTGTCTATCATTAATAAAAACTGAACCTAAAACCGACTAGGTTACTTTTTCATTGAAAACAAGTTAATCAGTATATTGGATGTAATAGATAAATAGTCAAGATTACCACAAAGGTGAGACCTAGAAACTGGTTGCTGACGAAACCTGACGACTTAAAAATGAAAATAAAAAAGAGGAGCTGCTCGAATGTTCCTGATTGTTTATTGAGTAACGATAACGTCTTGAACCAATTTTATGATAACCTGAAAATAATATTTCATTAGAGAAATTCATTGAGTCAGCCTATATCCTCATATTTAAAGAGAAAAGCTACAACAACTCAGTGTTTCAGGAACACATCAGAAGCAAGTTCTGTCAATGTAATGAAGTGTAAATACTCGCATAGCAGCTTCATTGAACTTCTCTTTACTTTAATACAGTTTATTTGTCTCTACAGTCTCTCATTTCCTTGTCTTTACATAGATGATACGTATACAACAAGTCACCGAGTTGAATCGTTTTTTATTATGCTCTAACCTGATGATGTAGAACTGACTTCAAATCAACTTAGAAAAAAAGAAATATATTATTTAAATTTCGTCAGAAAATGTAGAATATGGATCGTAGCTTTAGTATCACGAAGAAGAAAACAGGATAACTGTTGTTGGCTTATAGAGATACATCTGGAAGATGAACTGAAATTTACTTCCTAAAATGAGAACCTAATGAAATTTTACCGAAAGAATAGTTACTAAATTTGGTAGACGAGGTACATACAGTAAATACAACAAAATTACCTTCGAGTCATTGACTAGTATTTTGGGCTTTGGATAGAGTCTTGCAAAGGTTTTCAGTCTATGCTAGGAGATGCAAATTCCTACTGCGTCCCGGCGAAACCATTTGGTAGTTAAGAAGTAATATGGACTCTTGAAAACGACAAACGAGTTGAACTTGGTTTACGTAGTGAGCAGTGCTGTGTGATGAGCGACTGAAAACCTTTGTGGTCAAGTTCAGTGAGCTGGCGGACGCTTCACGTCACAACGTTAATACACTGACAACACCAAGTACGAGTTGTGCGACAAAAACGAAAGCTGGTAGGCCTGTTAATATATGTGAAAGGCGATGTCTATTAAAATTTCGTGCCAGTCGCATAAGAGTGGCGCTAGTTCCGCCACTATGAGTCCAAATCAGGTTTGCTTTAAATACACGCTGTATTGATTGTGAGCATTAGTTACCTTTGATATTGGTTGTGGAGAGTTGATGTTAGTCAAGAATGCCTTTAAAGAAACAAAGACGCAGTTCTCAACACCTCACTGAGTTTGAACGAGGTCGTGTAATAGGGGTACGAGAAGCTGCATGTTCCTCCTCCGATACTGCAGAAAGGCTTGGCGGGAATATATCCGCTGTGCATGACTGCTGGCAGCGATTCTCACGAGAATGCAATGCAATTTGAACAGATGTGCAGAACTATAGACCTACGTCTCTAACGTCAATCAGTTGTAGAATTTTGGAACACGTATTATGTTCGAATATAATGACTTTTCTGGAGACTAGAAGTCTACTCTGTAGGAATCAGCATGGGTTTCGAAAAAGACGATCGTGTGAAACCCAGCTAGTGCTATTCGTCCACGAGACTCAGAGGGGCATAGACACGGGTTCCCAGGTAGATGCCATGTTTCTTGACTTTCGGAAGGCGTTTCATACAGTTCCCCACAGTCGTTTAATGAACAAATTGTGTGATTGGATTGAAGAGTTCCTAGATAACACAACGCAGCATGTCATTCTCAATGGGGAGAAGTCTTCCGAGGTAAGAGTGATTTCAGGTGTGCCGCAGGGGAGTGTCGTAGAACCGTTGCTATTCACAATATATATATATATATATATATATATATATATATATATATATATGTGTGTGTGTGTGTGTGTGTGTGCGTGTGTGTGGATAACATCGGAAGTTCACCGAGGCTTTTTGAGGATGATGCTGTAGTATATCAAGAGGTTGTAACAATGGAAAATTGTACTGAAATACAGGAGGATCTGCAACGAATTGACGCATGGTGCAGCAAATGATAATTGAATCTCAATATCGACAAGTGTAATGTGGTGCGAATACATAGAAAGAAAGATCCTTTATCATTTAGCCACCATATAGCAGGTCAGCAACTGGAAGCAGTTAATTCCATAAATTATCTGGGAGTAGGCATTAGGAGTGATTTAAAATGGAATGACCATATGAAATTAATCGTCGGTAAAGCAGATGCCAGACTGAGATTCATTGGAAGAATCCTAAGGAAATGCAGTCAGAAAACAAAGGATGTAACTTACAGTACACTTGTTCACCCATGCTTGAATACTGCTCACCAGTGTGGGAACCGTACCAGATAGGATAGATAGAAGAGTTACAGAAGATCCAACGGAGAGCAGCGCGCTTCGTTACAGGGTCATTTAGTAATCGCGAAAGCGTTACAGAGATGACAGATAAACTCCAGTGGAAGACTCTCGAAGAGAGACGCTCAGTAGCTCGGTACGGGTTTTTGTTGAAGTTTCGAGAACATACCTTCACCGAGGAGTCAAGCTGTGTATTCCTCCCTCCTACGTATATCCCACGAAGAAACCATGAGGATAAAATCAGAAAGATTAGAGCCCACACAGAGGCATACACACAATCTTTCTTCCCACGCACAATACGACTGGAATAGAAAGGAGAACCGGTAGAGGTGCTTAAAGTACCCTCCGCCACACACTGTCTGGTGGCTTGCGGAGTATGGATGTAGATGTAGATGTATAATGTACAGTCGTAAGAACACCAGGCTCCGGAAGGCCACGTCACACGACCGTCAAGAAAGACCATCGTATGCGGCGTATGGTTCTAGGGTATCGTACTTTATCTGTAGCAGCTATTTGAGGGAGGTAAGATTGGGTTTAACGTCCCGTCGACAACAAGGTCTTTAGCGACGGACAACAGGCTCGGATTGTGTTAAGGATGTTGATGGAAATCGGCATCGTCGATTCAAATGAACAATCTCGGTATTTGCCTGGAGCAATTTAGGAAAATCGTGGAAAACCTAAATCTGGATGGCCTGACGCAGGTTTGAACCGTCGTCCTCCAGAATGCGAGTCCAGTGTGCTAACCGATGCGTAACCTCGCTCGGTAGCAGCAATTGGCACAACAGTGATACAACGAACTGCTACAAGTACAGGGTGTCCAGAAAAGGGCTCCCTGATTTCAAAATGAAATATCTCGAAAACAAATATCGATAGAGGAATGCAGTAAACGGTATGTTTATTGTGAAAGCTGTAAGAAGTTTATACAGCAGTTTGAAATAATAGTTACAAAAGCTGCTAACAGATGGCACTGTACGCCGTACAGCTCATATCAGCATACATAAGTGAAATAATCGTATGAAAACAATCTTTGCAAACAATCACATCACAATGTTTTCAAAATGTTCACCATTGGCACTACAGAAGTGGCGCAAACGAAATGGATTCACATGCCACAGAGATCGCCGATTCAAGGTCGTCCAGCGTGGCGGGATGCTTCGGGTAGACCATGTCTTTCACTGTGCCCCACAAAAAAAAAAGTCACAGGGAGTCAAATCCGGTGAATATGGAGGCCAATCCATGCCTGCACCAGTAAATTTGGGATATTCCAAAGCAATGACTCGATTCCCGAAGTATTCCTCAAGAAAGCGAAACACTTGTTCGGTTCGATGTGGTCGGGCTCCATCTTGCATAAACCATTCAGTACGTGGTCGATCCTCTAACGCTTGCTGTGTGGCAACAAATTGTTCCAAAATTGCAACGTAACGTGCACCAGTGACCGTTTCTCGAATGAAAAAAGGGCCAATAATGCCTCTGCTGACTACTGCAGCCCACATAGTAACTTTAGGAGAATACAGGGGTTTCGCTTCACACCAATATGGCTTTTCGGAACCCCAAAACCGCCAGTTCTGCTTATTCATGTATCCATTCAGGTGGAAGTGTGCTTCATCTGTAAACCAGATGCAGCCAACATCAAATCCTTCACTATCAATCATTGTGAGCATCTGATTAGCAAAGGCAACCCTTTGTTGCACAGCTCGTACGCGTATGGCCTGGTGCGTTTGAATTTAGAATGGAAACATGTTTATGCTCTTTCTCATTATTTTCTGCGTGCTGGAACGCTTCAAACTAGTCTCAGATGCAATTCTACGGACGGATGACATTGGATTTCGCTGAATAATTCCAGAAACTGTGGCGATATTTTCAGGCGTAACTGCGGTTTGCTTGCGGCCAACATGCCCCACTAGATCATCAGTTACGCTGCCTGTTCGTTGAAATTTTGCGAAGAGCGTACGAATGGTTTTCGTATCGGGTCCTTTTGGAACATTAAATAGTGCTTGAAAACTTCGCCTTGTTGCCGTAGGACTCTCTTCTAACCTGTGGTACTCTAGCACCACAAAAACGCGTTGTTCAATGGAGTACATGGTTTTAATCTCTTCCTTCGGTACGCTAACCTCCTTTCACGTTTCAATAGTGGAACTGATCGCTCTGGGCTTCAGATCACTATTTATACTAGGCATTACGTATGGCGATTACGGCTCCATCTGTTAGCAGCTTTTGTAACTATTATTCCAAACTGCTGTACAAACTTCTTACAGCTTTCACAATAAACATACCGTTTACTGCATTCCTCTATCGATCTTTGTTTTCGAGATATTTAATTTTGAAATCAGGGAGTCCTTTTCTGGTCACCCTGTAGGTTAGTTCAAGGAAAGCTCCGGGCCAGACGCCCTGTGGGGTGCATTACACTGACCACAAACCCCCGCCATTTGCGTCTTCAATGGCGTCAAGCGAGAGCTCGTTGGTGGGTAGGATGGAAGTCTGTTTTGTTTTCTAACGAAAGCTGGTTCCGCGTCTGTACCAGTGATGGCGGTGGGTTGATTAAGAGGTGACCAGTTGAGGGCCTGCAAACGATTTGTCTGTGTGCTAGAGACAGTGGACCTGGAGTTATGGTCTGGTGTGCGATTTCGTGTGACAGCAGTAGCACTCTCGTGGTTGCCTCACGAACCGTGATCGCAATTTTCTACGTCCATCCGGTGACTGGACCTGTTGCGCGTTCACGAACAACATTCCAGAGGGTGTGTGTCCAACAGGATGACTCTGGCCTGCACACCGCTGTTGCAACCCAACATGCTCTACAGAGTTTGATCAAGAGATCCATCTCCAGTTGAGCACATAAGCGGTATTATCGGATGACAACTCCAGCGTCATCCACAAACAGCTGTAAAAGAAAGAGCATTGTATTGATCGACTAACTGCAACAGGCATGGAACTCCATCCCAAAACTGACATCCGGCACTTACACAACACAGTGCACGCACACTTGCATACTCGCATTAAGCATTACGGCGAGTACACCGATTATTAAAGTAACAGCACTTTGTATTTGCACTGGTTTATATGACGTATGATTTAATAACATTGCTATACATTATTGTGAGCCGGCCGGGGTGGACGAGCGGTTCTAGGCGCTACAGTCTGGAACCGCGCGACCGCTACGTTCGCATGTTCGAATCCTGCCTCGGGCATGGGTATATGTGATGTCCTTAAGTTAGTTAGGTTTAAGTAGTTCTAAGTTCTAGGGGACTGATGACCATAGAAGGTAAGTCCCATAGTGCTCAGAGCCATTTGAACCATTAATGTGACAGTACGAGAGAGAGAGAGAGACAAAGATATTCTTTATTACTACGTGGCGCAGTGCGCTTAGATAATTACTCTTAGATAGTCAGCTTTTGTTCTTCTTAAGATATAATTTCATGAGAGGGGAGTCTGTTCTTTATTGTGTAGTACAAATCGACGCCATTGCGAGATTTGGAAGGAAATTTGTATATACATCTGTATATTTGATAGAGAATCGCGAATTCATGTGCGAGAAGAATTTCATTGACATTAAGGTCAGCAAAACTTAAAACAATTGTTCAAATAACTCCGAGCACTACGGGACAACTTCCAAGATCATCAGCCCCGTAGAACTTAGAACTACTTAAACCTAGCTAACCTAAGGACATCACACACATCCATGCCCGAGGCAGGATTCGAACCTGCGACCTTAGCACTCGCGCGGTTGTAAACTGTAGCGCCTAGAACCGCTCGGCCACCTCGGCCGGCTCAATAAAACTTCGTTCACTCTCTCTCTCTCTCTCTCTCTCTCTCTCTCAAATGGTTCAAATGGCTCTGAGCACTATGGGACTCAACTGCTGAGGTCATTGGTCCCCTAGAACTTAGAACTACTTAAACCTAACTAACCTAAGGACATCACAAACATCCATGCCCGAGGCAGGATTCGAACCTGCGACCGTAGCGGTCTTGCGGTTCTAGACTGCAGCGCCTTTAACCGCACGGCCACTTCGGCCGGCTCTCTCTCTCTCTCTCCCCCTCTCTCTCTTTCCAACAATGTTTCTAAGAACTGAAGGCAAATCTGATTGTTATGCAACAGAGTCCCGACAAATATTTCTCCGCAATTCTATCACTTCCAGCTTCAATACAACATCTACAGCATCTCAAGCAGATCGCCATAACAACGGCAGTGTATAGTGTGAAAGCAGTTTACCCATCGCCCTGTGTCCCACCAACTGTGTAAGTATTCACTACAACAGAACACACACACACACACACACACACACACACACACACACACACACACACAGACAGTCACTCATACATATAAAGCCACGACACAAGGTGGTGTGGGAAACATCTCACAAGGGAACCTTCCCATCGCACCCCCCTCAGATTTAGTTATAAGTTGCCACAGTGGATAGACCTTGAAAAATTGAACACAGATCAATCGAGGAAACAGGAAGAAGTTGTGTGGAACTATGAAAAAATAAGCAAAATATAAAAACTGAGTAGTCCATCTGTAAGATAGGCAACATAAAGGACCGGCAGAACACAGGAGCGCCGTGGTCCCGTGGTTAGCGTGAGCAGCTGCGGAACTAGAGGTGCTTGGTTCAAGTCTTCCTTCAAGCAAAAAGTTTAATTTTTTATTTTCAGACAATTATCAAAGTTTAGGCACTCACACGTAATAACTTCGCTATACAAAATTCCAGGACATGTTCAGATTTGCTTGGACATATGCGGGATTTGACGGTCTACACACGAAAATTTGAAAACGTAAAAAACATATGTTTTGACAGAGCACAGGGAAATGTGTGCGAGTGTGAGACTTTTGGATTCATTTGTTGCAGTTTATGTGACAAACTCTTATGTTTTCATCACTTTTTTGGGAGTAATTTTCACATCCAGAAGAAAACCTAAATCGAGCAACGTAGAAGAATCTTTTTACCCATTCGCCAAGTGTACAAGTTAGGTGGGTCGACAACATATTCCTGTCATGTGACGCACATGCCGCCACCAGTGTCGTATAGAATATATCAGACGTGTTTTCCTGTGGAGGAATCGGTTGACCTATGACCTTGCGATCAAAAGTTTTCGGTTCCCATTGGAGAGGCACGTCCTTTCGTCTACTAATCGCACGGTTTTGCGGTGCGGCCGGAAAACACAGACACTAAACTTATTACAGTGAACAGAGACGTCAATGAACGAATGGATAGATCATAACTTTGCTAAAATAAAGAAAAATTTTTCGCTTGAGGGGAGACTTGAACCAAGGACCTCTCATTCCACAGCTGCTCACGCTAACCACGGGACCACGACGCTCCTAGTCTTAGAACGTCCATGATGTTGCATATCTTCGCGTGGACTACTCAGTTTGTATATTTTGCTTATTTTTTTATAGTGCCACACAACTTTATCCTGTTTTCTCGATTGATCTGTGTTCGGTTTTTCAAGGCCTATCCACTGTGCCAACTTATAACTAAACCTGAGAGGGGTGCGATGGGGAGGTTCCCTTGTCAGTGTAAAAGGCTCAGTAAAGGCAAAATAAAAATAAGAGTAAGTGAAGATAGCTGAGTGATTTTGTACTTATCTCGTATTTACATTAATTAACCTGTGGTCTTGCAGTGTTGATCGTTTAAATACGTTGCTCAGACAAATGTATTAGCGAAATTTCATTACTATACATTAACTATTTTTTGGTGTTGCGATTTTTTTTAGTTTGTGTATGTTACTGTTTTATATACCCAACTACAATAGTTTTATATATGTAGTTTTGAAGATGAGAAGTGACCATTTAGCCTCAAAACTGTTGGTTCGCTGTTTGCTGTCTGACAGTCACTTCCGATCCGTAACCCTTCAGGTCAGCCCTGGTGCCACTTCTCCTACTTGGATATACAACGATAATGCGCCCTCATCTACGCGTTTAACTTATCGTGAGGCAACAGTTGGTGGTTAATTGCAGCCGCGATAAATTTTCCCCTTTGCAAATTTCATTGCTCACCAATCATCTCTCGTATCGGCACGCCACATCGCGGTGCGCTGCGATAGAGAGGGAGCGAGGGGGAAACGCGCCAGAGTGATCAGGGAGGGAGTGGATAGCTAGCTGGCCTGTTTGGCTATACAGCCACGCCGCCGTGAAACTCTAATCGGGCCGGCCGAGTGCTGATAAGGAAAGCTTTGTCGCCGCAGGGCAGGCGCGGCCGCTGCGTGGCGTGCGATGGCGTGTTGCATGCACGACCCACACACCGGCTGCGTGACTGTTGCTTAGTGCCCGGCTTATACTGCGTGCCGGCTCTGGTTCGAAATTACCGCCTGCATTACCTACCGCACGCGCAAACATACTGCGGGAGAAGGTGGGAATGCCTCATTTACGCAGCTCCTGCCACAACACTGAGGTCATCCGAAGATTTTGACGCAGACCTATCCTGAGTGGGTATCGAAATAGACCGTACACACAGAGGGGGTGCATTAATTGAACCCCCCCCCCCCAAAAAAAAAAAAAACAACAATAAAGGAAGACTGTTTCAGTATTAACCAGGGAGAACTACGCGAGTTCCCCTATCCCTCGATTTCATATTTTCTGCCTACGACAAACTCGTCCATAACTGTACATGCAAAATAACGTGGCCATTAGATTCGCAGTCGGCAGGCCAAGCGTGGAGAGAGTGTTAGTGGTGGGGGTTGCAGGCAGACAATGTAGGAGAAATGCCGAGCCCTTGAGGAGAAGTGCCATTCGAAACTAAAGCCTTGGCTCACATTTATGTAAATATTAAGTGGGTCCCCTCCACATCTCTACTTTCATGTTGACCATCCAAAAAGATCTACTGTCATCTCTGTTGTGGTTAGTATCTAAAAAGAATTCCACTAAAAATGGAACAACAGTATCATTTTACTTTCACATGACTTTTTCACCATTTGTAACTTTCAGAGAAGCGTCATGAGTGGCTAATTTTCCCATGTGGCCATTTTAAAACTTGCTTCTTTGCCAAGTCACTAGCATGATGAGCGGTCGCAGTTGCGACAGAATTCCAAAAATAAATGGCTTATTAAGTGAGGACCTGAGGACAAGTAAGATCTGTAGGCTATTGAAAATCACATCTTCCGTACAAAAATAAACGTGTAATGTCTTCAATTACGTTGTTCCAAAACCCACAGCGTTTCTCTTTTGATCAGATATGACCCTTAAAAATTACATTCTTTCATCTAAAAGCCTGTGGTTGGTGGAATAAGAGGGTAGATAATGGAGTTTGACATTATAACCACTGGTAAGGCATTCTCAAACAATGGTTCAAGTGGCTCTGATCATTGTGGGACTTAACATAGGGGGTTATCAGTCCCCTAGAACTTAGAACTACTTAAACCTAACTAACCTAAGGACAACACACACATCCATGCCCGAGGCAGGATTCGAACCTGCGACCGTAGCGGTCGCGCGGTTCCAGACTGAAGCGCCTAGAACCACTCGGCCACACTGGCCGACTAAGTCATTCTTCTTTTTGAGTGGAATCATTTGCAAAACTCTAGTTTCAATGCCTCAAATTGTTCATGATGTATGAGGAATGCAATGTATGTTTCACTCTAGCTTTATCGCTATGGCATGTGATGAGCTACATAAGATCAGCTTTCTCGAGATTAGTGACAGATAGACACCTTCACCCAAGCCTAAAGAAAAGTTCAATAATTTAGGTAAATTTCATACGTGGCAACATGTAATTTTGTATTTACCAAACGCAAAATCATAGTGACTCCTATTTTTCATTGCAAACTGTTGAGAATTTCACGAAGTTTCTTATTTAAATGAAAATATCGCAATAACTATGACCATTAAAGAAATGATGTGCACTTCATCACGAAGGTGACACATATAGCTGTAAGTAATGCAAAAATGATTTTTTTTACCAGACTGTTCTGGAAAATCGTTTGTGAAACACTGCAGGGCGTGTGCCTCCATTCTGTCATCGCAGCTGGCTGAAAGCAGGCAAACAATGTCGGCCTCCCCTTCCGAACAAACGAATGAACTCGCCCAGCACATTGGACGAAAACTGGTCACTACGCGTCAGCCATTGTATCCTGTGCGACCTCTATCGCAGTGATCGACAGCAGCGTTATTTTGCCAAAGTAGCATCCGTATTACTAAACGGCTAACTTGAATCACAATCCCAGTTTTATGTTGCTTATTTACCAGCATCCAGTGGCAACACAAATACGATCTTTAAAATTTCATAGGCACTGACAGAATTTTAAAACTGAAAATGCTGCCACAGTCTAGTCGTTATAAGCTATAATCTTAACCTGCAGATTTAACAAAATAAATCATTACACTTACAAACTGTCTACGTGTTTTCAGGCAGTGTCAGTGGTTAGCATACTGGACTCGCATTCGGGAGGACGACAGTTCAATCCCGCGTCCGGCTATCCTGATTTAGTTTTTTCGTGATTTCCCTAAATCGCTCTAGGCAAATGCCGTGATGGTTTCTTTGGAGGGGCGCGGCCGACTTCCTCCCCCGTCCTTCCCTAATCCGACGAGACCGATGACCTCGCAGTTTGGTCTCTTCACCCCAACAACCCAACCCCTCTTGAGGCAATGTAACTCACGGCTCGCAAATTACCAAGGCTGTATTGATCCTGAATTTGAGGATGAGAGCACTTTCAAAAAGCATTACATGAAACTGGGAACGTTTAGCAACCTCATTCTCGCTGAACCCTTAAAAATGATGAAAGGAAAGAAGTTTATCCCTTACTATATTTTCGTTATGCGGTGAAACTTCAGCGTTAGGCATGGCGTTTATTACTTTACTGCTTCTTTACTATTAACTCTGTTCGCAGCACATATTTCATAGAGTCACTGCATATACCACCGACTGTAAAAGCAATATTATCTCATTTTATGACACATAGTTCCGAACGAGTACCGCTATAAAAACGTGCCATGGCACATAGGCCTGAGCTCACTCACTCGGCCAACTCAGCAAACGTACTGTGTTTCTGAACCTGTTAACTCGTAACTGGGTATTTATGTCAAAACGAGAATTGCATATTCTGCTGCTAAACATATTATGCTAAAACTGATACACAAGGATAGATCTATTTTCGGCTGACTTGTTAACATACTATGCTAAAACTGCTACACAAGGATAGGTCTATTTTCGGCTGACTTGCTAACATCTGTTCCATCAGAGAAGTGTCGTCAGTGGCGAAATTTGAGTAACGCCTACAGTTCTCTTGTTACTATGTTACAGTTTGATTCTTTTGTCAAAACACAGTGGTGTTTACACATCTTCAAAAAATGGTTCATATGGCTCTAAGCACTATGGGACTTAATATCTCAGGTCATCAGTCCCCTAGACGTAGAACTACTTAAGCCTAACTAACCTAAGGGCATCACACACATCGATGCCCGAGGCAGGATTCGAACCTGCGACCGTAGCAGTAGCGCGGTTCCGGACTGAAGCACCTAGAACCGCTCGGTCAAAGAGGCCGTCTACACATTTTCACCTCGCTAACACGTACACACAGTTTCAATTGCGACGGAAAGCTCAAACAGTGTATTATTAAAGAAACAACTCTGGTAAGTCAGGTCAGTAGCTTACCAAAAGCTGATTGATAGTATAAAAATAAAATCCAATTTCTTCCCTTGTCTTCTTGCAGGCTGCGCGGGGTAGCCGTGCGGTCTTACGCCTCTTGTCACGGTTCGCGCGGCTTCCCCCGACGAAGGTTCGAGTCCTTCCTCGGGCATGTGTGTGTGTGTGTGTGTTGTCTTTAGCGCAAGTTGGTTTAAGTTATATTAAGTAGTGTGTAAGCCTAGGGACCGATGACCTCAACAGTTTGGTCCCATAGTCCTTACCACAAATTTCAAAAAATTTTTTCCTGTAGCAAATCCATCCCACTTCTCATTTCACCAGCTACCAGTGCCCCTTAAAAATGCTTCACTTAACTGAAAAATCTGTAGCTACTCCGCTACATACAATCCATTTGCTCGAGTCCGGAGATACATATAAATCTCCCTCCTAGTTTAAAGACAAATTCATTACCTGTAGTTCATACACAGCAATGTATGAGCTAACAGGCACGATATGTGAACTCATAGAAACTACAATTTTTCGTTATAATCTGTTTAAGTTTCATGTCGTGGGTTATTTAAGTCCACAGGAATTATGACCATTAATTGATCGATAGCCACTTCATCATGAAACTATCGTATGAGGCTCTAATATGCATAAAAATAAACCATTTTATCAAGTAGTTTCTTGAAATCCTATGAGGAAGACTGCATAGCAGTCGATGCACGTGCGCTGCCGTTCCTGCAGTGAATAAGGAATGTTTCTTTCTCAAAGGACGCACAGCTCAGCAAAATGGAAACGTGCGTTTGGCGTCATTGGCCGGGAGGCCCATTGTGGGCATGTGCGGCCGCCTTGGTGCAGCTCTTATTACGCTCGACGCCACATTGGGCGATCTGCGCGCCGGATGGGGATGAAATGATGATGGAGACAACACAACACCCAGTCCCTGAGCGGAGTCTCCGACCCAGCCGGGAATCGAGCTCATGCCCGGCGGCCGGCAATCCGTCACGCTGACCACTCAGCTATCGGGGCGGACACAGCTCAGCATGTAACAGCAGACTACGGTGCCCACCCCCTTGGAACTGAAAGGTGGACTCGCACTGCGTTGAGAATGAGTACGCGTTTTTGCACGTGGGCCGGGTTATTACGTGCGATCTCAACCGCGTAGGAGTCTGTTGTTAATGTGGTTTACGTGGCAAAAGTGCTACGGTTCACAAAGCTTGCGCAACTTCAGCAATGGAGTACTTGCTGCTTCTTCACTCACAGTATAGGATTTCAGTGGTTTGTGTCCAGGTGCGAAAGTAAGTTTTGGACTAAAGGCTTCCGATTTTTTATAATTTCTACCACCTGGAGTGAGGTAACACTGGAGAAAACAACCAGAGGAATTGGCGGGGTTAGATAACTTACTTACCACACCAGACAGTACTGTTGCTGCTCGCAAGTTTCGGTTGGTACATTCTGCTGCGTAAAGAGAAAATAGTGTAAGAATAAGCACTTTTCTGGTTGATTCGTAACATTACCGGAGTTCTCAGTAGTTTTGGCTATGTTACAGTCTCTTCATCCTGCTTGAGCATTCGTGTAAAAAAATATATGGTCTGTGTTGGTCACTGGGTGCACTGTTCAAGCATCTGATATCATAAGAACACTGTAAGTACGCATAACTTGTGTATTAGTTATTTTGTTGTTATTCTAGCATAAAGGAAGCTCTGGCACATGATACATCATACGTCGTAAGTTTCTTCGCTTACTACTACGCTAGCACACTAGCAAATTTTATGATTTCGTAAGTAGATTTAATAAAAGTTATATGCGGCGAAACCGTCTCTCCTGTGAGGTTTAGAGTGAACCGAAGAAAGAGGCAAATCGAATCTTTTTCAGCTTATTACCTTGACTGTACCATATCTGCATATGTTAGTTCAATGTGATCGAAAAACTGTTTGTACTCTGCTCTGAAGATGGCCATCTCAGATCTAAATTACTAACCAGATGTAAAATATAGTGATCTGTAACTGGATTAAATACAAAAAACCGTTTCTGGACCAATGTGGGGTTTTGCTGCGTTTTTCTCGTAATTTGCGAAGGTAATGAGGAGCCATGAAGTGGATGAAGTTAAGGAATTCTGTTACCTGGGAAACAAAATAAAAAATGATGGAAGAAGCAGGAAAGACAAAAACCCAGACTAGAAAGGCACAGTGGGCGTTTCTGGCTAAAGGGATTCTACTAGTGTCAAACACAAGGCTTCATTTGAGGAATACTTCTATCTACGTTTGGAGCGCAGTATTTTATAGTAATGAATTTAGACTGAGGGAGCATCGCAAATGATAGGAGTCAAAGCGTTTGACATGTGGTTTTAAAGAAGAATGTTAAAATTCTTTGGACTGATGTGTTTAGGAATGAAGGATTTCTCCACAGAATCGGCGAAGAAAAAAGCGTATGAAAAACACTCAGAAGAAGAAGGGACAAGATGATAACACTGTTCTTAAGATTTCAGAATAAAGTAACCACTGGTTGCCACAGCCGAGGACGTGTGATGAAAGACTCAACGCATATATGAGGGAAATTACTGATGGCAATCCGTTCATCGGATGGGGACGTTAAGTTCGGCGGTCCCCTTCGTGCTATTCGAGAGGAGTGGGTTATGTGCCATCATCACACAACACAAAAATAACAGCACATCATGCATACATCCATTACATTCATCTACACTCTACAAACACACCTATGACGCAACTCTCACATATCCGCAAGGGAAGGTGCAGTTTGCGCAGAGGAAAGAAACTCTTTCCGAGAGGCGGCTGAGCACACCTCGTGGGATATCACAGTCAATAATGTCATGAGAGATTTACATTTCTTTAAATTTACAACGTACATGATAGCATTAAGGAATACAGAACATAATGGGAAGAACATATGTAGAGAATGGGGCTACAGCAAAGCAACTGATACAGTACATCCTTAAAAGAAGAACTATTTGTTGTCCCAAGAGAAGATGCATGGATCAAGAAATCGCAGAGAATCAACTAGTCTAATGGTTGAAGAAGAAGAAGGAAATAACTTCCAAGGTACTAGAGGGAGCTACAGAGAATAAAAACTGTAAAAGAAGATAGAGATTGCAATGTATCAAACAAATAATTGAAGGTAGGGTGCAGGTGATACTCTGAGATAAAGAGGCTGGCACAAGAGAGGATTACGTGACGAGCCACATCAAACCATTCAGAAGACTGATGAATGGAAAAAAATGTTGAACATTTAAACTACGTGGGTCATGTCAAACCTCACTGGATTATCGGTTTCATTGCGTTTCGTTTTTCTGAGACTTACTTACGAAATCACAAAATGCGATAAATCTGCGTATAAAAAGTTACAGAAAGGGAGTTTTGTTGGGCGGTGGGAGGGTTGGGGACAACTTCGGCAGTTCTACGAGTAAGCAGGATCACCTTGGTACGACTCTGTTTGGAGAGAGCATCATTATTAGCATCACCCCTAAGCTTTTATAATTCTACGTCATGATAAGAAGTATTTCAAGTGCATACTCTCATGAAACGAAAGTCATATATGCCAGGAGCTATGACGATCTATCATTAACAACACAATTTGTAGTGGAGGGAGCCTTGTTGTTCAGATTTTCACTACAGGTTGCACTCTCTTCGGCGTGAAAACTTCACTCTGGGAATAGCCCCGTACGCTGTGTCTAAGCGTTATCGTTTCTCCCAGGAGTGGCACTTCTGCAAGTTGTGCTGGAGAGCTTACGTAAAGCAACAGAGGAGACCGTCAACCCTGCCTGGCTAGATCCGTGGGTAAGAGCAGCACCTGAGAATGGCGAGGGTGCGACCCACCGGCACACGGATCTAATCAGTGACGAAAGTGTAAGATCTGGTAATGATTATACAGCCCAGCCCTCTAAAAGTGAAGAAAATTTTAATTTCACGTGACCCCAGTCACAGAAATCCAGAGGATTGAAGTTAGATGATGTTAGAGGCCTAGCTACCACCTTGCTCAACCTGTCCAACTCTGACTACATTAGCGAATTAGATGCTGCCTTACTTCAGCAGAAAATGTGTCACTGTTCCATGCAAAGTATTCCCCAACGTTTCACATGGGCATAGAGAAATTTCAGCCCTGTTAGATGACGGCTAAATAAAAAAATTAACACTTAAAATACTAGAATAATGCTTCATTATGAAGTCAGTGGACTACGGTATCCACACAGTTGTAATTATCCCACAAACGGCTCGTTTGTGGACCTATGTTTACTAAAAAGTTCTTGCTTGCGTTAACGTATACGTCTACATGTATCAACGTTCGCTATTAGTTATGATAAAACTCAGTTGTAAATACGAGTCATAAACATAAATTGTTAATAATGAAAGTAATGGCATGTTGAAAGTAATCGCTGGTGAGTTGTATAAAGCCAATGGATTTATCAAGAAATGCGCACGTAGAAGATAGTGTTTCAACACAAAACTGTTACGATTAGTCGGAAGGAAAGAGCTTTTGTTTGCAAAATGTCATCTGAGTTATGTAAAATTGGAATCGGGTACTTTTTAAACTTCACAGTATAGGAGACAGGCAACTCACAAAAGACTACGTACCCAGCAGGCACCTCTCCCTAATGGACACAACTTCTTTTTGAAGGGGCGAGCGGTTACTAGTCTTCTGGTGATTTCCAACGATTTCCTTCACTTTTCAGATTTTTCATCTCAGAATAGCATTTACAACCAGTGTGGTCAATTATCTACGTAAATACGATTCACCCCGACTACGCAAACAACAAATTTTTTGTGGCTCAAATGTTATTCAGCACTTTAGTGCCATCATAAGTGATCACGTTTTAATCATATCTGGAAGATACAAAAATTTTTTCGTAATAATTATCGAAAGGGAAACTGGGGTTAAAAAATTTTGTTACAGTTGTGATAATTACCTTATTTTCTAGCAGGTTACATTTTATGCTCTGTGCAACAATCTTTACTTCATCACATAGCTTGACTTCTCGAAGAACATGATGTTTTTGTGAAGTTGGTGCCGAGTTAGAAAATCTCTTTATTCTTAACTATCATTTCGTTGTGCGACTATATATCACGAATGTATTTCGCGAAAATATTTTGTGATTACAGTTCTTCTCGTAACCTAAGTCTTGTTCTTATCTTCGTGCTGCCGTTTCCAAGTGTTGTGTGGCCGTTTACAGCCTGTTCCGTCTGCATGTTCACTTCGCGTGTGAAGGCATTTTTCTGTTGTACGTTTTGCATATAAACTGTGGTTCGATTTTAGTATTTTTAAATTTTTATCAATTTTTGGTCGATTCTGCATTCTCAGATAATGGTTGGCAAATAAAATATGTCCCTGTGATGTTGCGAATACCTAATTTTAGAATTTCTGTAGGCCCGTCCTATGGAGACTGATTGACAAGCATTATTTATTTATAAATAAGTGTATACCCGACATGTTGAACTTGTCCTATTTTCTGAGGTTTTTTTTTATATTATGTCATATGTGTTGTTTTCTATTCTGAGTCATTGTTTAATATTTCGCTTATTTTGTGAGCAAGTTTTTTGTTATGACAATGCATCATTTTGTTTCGTGTGATTCCTGTTATATTTAGTGTGATGTCAGGTTATTATTTAGCCTCTCATGCGTGTATGGCATGTTCATTCCTTGACTGTTTGCATACAGTCATGTAAAGATGGTAGTACTACACCTAACCTTGTAGAGAGTAAGATAATTTCCAACAGATATAAAATGTTTTTGGTGTAATTTTGCTTTCATTAATTATCATGTACAACATTTAGTATTTTCCATACCCAAATAAATCATGACCCACTCTTTATGGGTCAAATGTGCTGAAAAATACTTGGGTAGTAAAAATATTAGTTGTTTTCATGAAAAACATCGAAGGAAATGTTCATAACTTAAGTGGCACACACACCAGCTGTTAGCAAAAGAAAAATCAAATGATAATGATGTTAACACCTAGCAAAGAATGCCCAAGCAAGTTCTGTAGTAAATTCATGAAACATCAACGAAACTACAAAAGATAATCTGCAGCACAAGTGTTATAAAAATTTTCTAAATCATAATGTATTCACAGATAATGTAAAAATCTCAATGAGTAGTATTCCCTCTGCAGCCTAGGAAGTAAAATGGTAGGTGGAGATGATGTGTTCAAAGAAGGAGTTATGTTTCCATATGCTTAAGTAAACGCTGAATGCTGAAATCTACAAACACGTCCAGAGTTGGGGAATAGTAAAAAATTAGTAAAAGTAATAAAAAATCTCAGCTTATTTTGAGGAAATAAAAGTAAGAGTTAAGGGACAAACTTAAAAATTAATACAACCCAAACAAGAACATAGGTACTAAATCTCAACAGGGTCATAAACAACACAAGACTGCTCATTGTAGATCATCACCAGAATTCAACCCACACTTTTCATCGCAGAATCATCAAGCTAAGGTAAATCTCACTAAACAATAAAATTTTCCGCTTGAAAAAACCTCAAAAACTCAAAATTGAGAAATTTGTCTCATAAAACAACTGAAACCCTTACGAGAATAACTGCAAAATTTATAAATTATCAAGTAAGACTAACTAGCCAAATTTAAACGCAAACTTTATAAGAGAATTAGTGACTTTAATAATAAAACAAATAAACAGGCCCACCAACGTAGGAAACGTGAAGAAACGATATCCTAGAAACTACAGTGGAAATTACAGCATAACAAGATGGTATAAGATAATCAGGCACACCCAGCACAATAATAGTCATACAGAAGGAAGAGCACACAGACCAAAGGCTAGTATTTTCTGGGGAGTAGTTGTATTACCAAGATGGCCAATAATCCAACACTATGGAAACAGAGAAACATTCAGCAATCGCTGAAAACTGAAATAAATGTCAGACAGAAGGAATGATACAACAAAAGCATTTATCTTAAATTCATCGTTATACTAAGCCTAGTCATTACTTTTTGAAGATTTTCTAGCCAGTTCAACTTCCATTTGAATTAATAAAGAAAATATACGCTTCTGGAAACAACAAAAACCTAGAAAACTCAAAGAAGTTAATAAATACGATCAAAAATGTAGACATTCCAGATACTGTAGCCCTCAAGTCGTTCGACGCTACCTCAGTGTAAACTTGAATTCCAACAGACGAAACCATCTACATCATCATCAACTTATGAAACGACAAGGCAGCAGACCATATGCACACAGTTTGTAACGACCATTCTCAATGTCATACAAGCACAAAATTACTTTATCTTAAACAAAGAAATTTACTCCCAGTGTGAGAGAATCTATGTAGGATCTCCATTGTGTGGGCTCATAGTAAACATAGTATGAAAGAAGAACCTGAACAACGAGTTCTTTTGACAATCAATAAAACCAAAGTTCTACAAGGCTGTAGATAGGTATTATCACTTGGATGCTAACACGTGAGGGATTAAACAAGCTAAGTCACTTCACAAATGAAATAAACAGACAATAAACTATATTTTCTGAACCTCGACAAATAAAGGATATATAATATAACGTGTGATATCTTATTATACTGAAAATTCACAATGACTAACACCACTATACACAAGCAAGCTACCTACAGATTCATACTGCACTGATTAAACAGGGGTCACATAGTTAAATAAATCTAAACACAAATTAACAAACCAGATAATGTTTTAGCAGCCACATGACAGAAAAAAATTAGTGTGGTGGATGCAGACAGACAAGGAATGAGCAAGCTGTTCATGTATAAATGCCTACACAACACTGAAAGAGGCAATACACAGGCAACAGCAGAACAGGAATTCACATTTAACTAAATGGCACAGACATATAGCAATGAAGTAGTCCACAAAATAGGCAACACATCAGAAACACACTGATTTCAAATGGGATATCGAAGAGACAACAGAACATAGAAAAACCTCAGGACACACCTGTTGACAAGTACTACACATCTGACATCAATTTTCACGAATCCCTAGTCATTCAGTGAGCATAGACCAGATATGGAGAAGTATTAAAACTAGTAATAGCTTACTTCACAAACGCTTTATTTATGACATATTTAATTACAGAATAAATACATTAAGAAGCAGTTTTAGTATCCCCAGTTACTCAGTTCCTTGAGCAGGTCTCTGCAATGTATTCTTGAATACTGGGAAAGCTTTAGCTTGATTGGTGAGCTACCCATAAAAATGATTCCCTATGACATTACAGAATGAATGTAACCGAAATATGTTAGATTTCTTATGTTTGTCACCTACAACTGACATCACCCGCATGTCCAACAAAAATTTGCCTAGATATAACAACAGTTCCGTAATCTGCTCCACCTGCATTATTGTCAAGTTGGAACTCTAAGAATTTAACACTGTCGACGCCCTATATCTGCGTGTCGTCGTATTTTATATATTTTGGTTGAAAAAACCGGAAATTTCTTGTGGAATATTTTCAAACATTCCCGCTTCATCTCGTATAGTTTCATTGACTTCCGACAGGTGGCAGCGCTGTACGGAGCTGTTAAAATGGCGTCTGTAACGGATGTGCGTTGTAAACAATGGGCAGTGATCGAGTTTCTTTTGGCGGAAAACCAGGGCATCTCAGATATTCATAGGCGCTTGCAGAATGTCTACGGTGATCTGGCAGTGGACAAAAGCACGGTGAGTCGTTAGGCAAAGCGTGTGTCATCATCGCCGCAAGGTCAAGCAAGACTGTCTGATCTCCCGCGTGCGGGCCGGCCGTGCACAGCTGTGACTCCTGCAATGGCAGAGCGTGCGAACACACTCGTTCGAGATGATCGACGGATCACCATCAAACAACTCACTGCTCAACTTGACATCTCTGTTGGTAGTGCTGTCACAATTGTTCAACAGTTGGGATATTCAAAGGTTTGTTCCCGCTGGGTCCCTCGTTGTCTAACCGAACACCATAAAGAGCAAAGGAGAACCATCTGTGCAGAATTGCTTGCTTGTCATGTGACAATTTCTTGTCAAAGATTGTTACAGGCGATGAAACATGGGTTCATCACTTCGAACCTGAAACAAAACGGCAATCAATGGAGTGGCGCTACACCCACTCCCCTACCAGGAAAAAGTTTAAAGCCATACCCTCAGCCGGTAAAGTCATGGTTACAGTCTTCTGGGACGCTGAAGGGGTTATTCTGTTCGATGTCCTTCCCCATGGCCAAACGATCAACTCTGAAGTGTATTGTGCTACTCTTCACAAATTGAAGAAACGACTTCAGCGTGTTCGTAGGCACAAAAATCTGAACGAACTTCTCCTTCTTCATGACAACGCAAGACCTCACTCAAGTCTTCGCACCCGAGAGGAGCTCACAAAACTTCAGTGGACTGTTCTTCCTCATGCATCCTACAGACCCGATCTCGCACCGTCGGATTTCCGCATGTTTGGCCCAATGAAGGACGCAATCCGTGGGAGGCACTACCCAGATGATGAAGAAGTTATTGATGCAGTACGACGTTGGCTACGACATCGACCAGTGGAATGGTACCGTGCAGGCATACAGGCCCTCATTTCAAGGTGGCATAAGGCCGTAGCATTGAATGGAGATTACGTTGAAAAATAGTGTTGTGTAGCTAAAAGATTGGGGAATAACCTGGTGTATTTCAATGCTGAATAAAACAACCCCTGTTTCAGAAAAAAAATGTGTTGCATTACTTATTGAACTGCCCTCGTATTTAAGGAGGAAACGTCTTACAAGTTCTGAACCACTTATTTGCGTGTCTTTCCAAATTATGTTTACCGTGGATTAACTTTGAACAATTTATTGATGTGCATGGAAGAAACCAAACTTTCTAAAACTATACTGTATTTGGAATTTATTACAGTATTTGTATCATCTGCAAACAAAGCAAACATCGCATCTAGTAATGTTAGCTTTGAAAGGTTATTCACAGGCACAGGAAAATAGAACTTTGTGGAATATCTTACGTAATTAGTCCGCAGATGAGCAAAGACTTACAGATGTCTGTGTGTGTGTGTGTGTGTGTGTGTGTGTGTAAGTACAATCTAACTTCTGCACCATTTCAGTGCAGTAATGTGTTCATTGTAAATAAGTATTATAGTAGTTGTATTACATGTTCATTACCCTATAAATAAATAAATAACTTTTTTATTTTAAATTCAGTGCATTAGTATTTGTAAAATGACTCTTTCATATAGTGTTCATTAAAAAATGACGGTCATTCCACTTGGGATCTGTGGAATGGTACATTAGCTTATTTGTTTTAGTTGTAAATATTTGTCATGTATTGTTGTTTTTCTGACATGTTCCACATCCTGGAGGACCTCCTCACTACGGATCATTGGAATGAAAGTAAATCTAATCTAATCTAATCTCAATACGGGATTCTTTCATACCGACACCCTTGTTTCTTGTTCAGAACAAGTATTGAGTTTTTGTATCTGATTCTACAACAGGAGAACGCACATGAGGCCACGAATTACTGTAGAAACTGTAGATAATCACAAAACACAGGCGCGAAATTATGGTTAAAGATAAAGTCATCTGCTAACCCGCCAATCAACTTTACAAAAATATCGTGTTGTTACAGATGGTAAACGATATAGTCATTCAAATAAGCTCTTACATTCTAGACACTTTGGATGTGATCGCAACAGATATATGAAGCATTTAAGTGTAACAAAAATTTCGATAATTAATACTAGCAGTATTTTCCAGATCTAAATAAAACGGAAGTCCCTAGTAACGGTACAAATGAGCTAAAACGTGTTTAGGCAAAAATATGACTAGTTGTTTGCGTAAATGGGAGGAACCGAACTACTATAACTTAGTTTGAAAACTGAATTCAGTTACAGTTTCAGTAACCAATCCTCAAATGTTTGGTGGATGTGTTCCATTTTCTGTCTTCTATTACTATTTTTTATCTCTACAGTTGCCTATCGTGTTACGGAAATTATTCTCTGATAACTACTAGATGTCGTAATATGTGGTTCCTTCTTCTACTTAATTATTTCCTCATATTCCTTTCCTCTTCGATTGAGCAGAGACTTCTCATTCCATGTCTTACCAGTTCATTTAATACTTAGTATCTTTCTATAACATCACAACTAAAATACCTTGATGCTCTTCTTTTCTGGTTTTCTACAATCCATGACTCACTTCTACGCAACACTGTATTGTACATCTAAGACATTTAATTCTACTAATACATTTCTTTTGGAAAGGAATAGTCTCTTTACTTAATATGGTCTGCTTTAAATATCCTCTTCCTTACTTTGCTTCCAAGGAACAATGTTCCTCGAACTCTTTTACGACGTGGTCCGCAATACTAGTGACAAGATTGTCGATATTATTATTTCTTCTTCTCCTCAATACTTCCGTTATTCTTTCCTTATGTCCATCCATATTCTGCTATCAGTAGGCGTTATATCACATGCTCTGTGGGGAGACCGACAGATCAGCTGTTGTGGAACTTGATTTGCAGCTGGTCACCACATTCTTGCTGTTAGGACTCCAGTATTGGCAGTCACTAAGGAATACCATAAAAGGCTATACACAGTGGTCATACAGGTTGTTAAACACCACAGAAATTTCAATAGGAAGGAGGAGGACATGAAACTGAATGGCAACTGGATTCCGGCGCTGAAGAAGGCGTGTACTAATCTTCCACCACGTGATGACAGGAACAGCGGACGACGGCAATCGACAACGGCCAGTTTTGCACGGGTATCCAAAACAAATGACGTCACCCAGAGCGCGGGAGTACGCGTAAAAGAATCTTACTGTAATCAGAAGCGAGTAGGTGATCGAACATTGGGCTTTAATGTGAAATCCATTCAACCCCGGCATAATAACCCGTAACATTTTATTAATTACAGCATTTACAGCCGTAAAAATTTATTTTTTACAAATACTGCATTCATATCTTACCCTTCCTTGTTCTCTTGTTTTTCCGTAGTCTTATTTGGTTCTCGTACCCTTTGCACAAATTCGTCTTTCCCTATAGCGTATACCTTTGTTGCCGAGGATTTTATCTTGCACTGTTTCACTTGCCCAGCACTACTTCTTCCTAAAATTTTCAAGCTTAACGTCAGAATTACCTATCAGGCTCCAAATCGTCTGCCATCTAGTAGATAATTGTCTAGTAGATAGCAGTTTTATTTTTCAATCTTCAGTTTATAATCATTGTCACAAACTTCGATGTGTGAACTGTTAACTCATTGCGTGATGGTTCTCACATGGATATGAAGGAACGTCTGAAACTATATTGAAGCATTGTGCTGCACGCATTAGCCCAGCAGTTAACAACGTTTGCTGTTCTTTTCTTTAAGAATGATCACTTTCTTGAACGATTAAAGTGATCAATAGTGAAATCGCTGTATAAAAAAAGGAGAAAGGAATAATGTAGAAAATTTTACTGCTACTTCTAACTATCGTTGCTTGCGAAAGTTACTCAGAAGGCTATATACGTAAGGGTAATTGATGACTTCAGTTAACATAATTTGCTATCAAACGTACATTTTGGTTTTAGGAGTCATGTAACAGCTTGAAGTGCTATATTCTCTACTCTGTGAGGCGCTAGAAGGACAAAAGAAAACCTTGCCGAGTGGCCAAAAAGGGGAACATCATTCTCCACAGTAACGAGAGAAGCTGTGAGGTGGCGTCTGATTGTGGTACTGTTATATTATGGGGGTGGCTGTCTCAGGGGTCAAGTGCTGCGACCACTACTTGTGGTGATGTGTCTTCTAATATAACACGTGCTTCTAAAATATTTCTGTTTACTTTGGACACCATCTTGGTCGTAAAGGATGTTGGCATTGTGTCAAATAGTACAGCTCATGACATAACTCCATGGCTTTGTAGAAAATGAATTTATATGACATCACAGTAAGACTCAGTGTTTCCATTTCAAGCAAACAATTCACTTCAAACTGACATTTTGAGTAGACAGAATGGACATATGATTAGTGAGTCTGAACAGTGAAAACTCCTAGGTTTTCAGATAAATGGTAAGCTGACATGGAAGCCCATGTTGAGGATCTTGTTGAAAAACTGAATGTTACTATAGCCATCATTAGAACAGTTGCCACAGTTAGTGAAAGACTAACACGAAAGTAAGTCTACTTTGCTTAGTTGCATTCCTTTATGATACACAGCATTATATTCTGGGGTAACTCGTCCCACTCAAAATGGTATTTTTAGGTCAGAAACGGGCAGTTCGAACAGTAGGTGGTGTACGTTCGTGAATCTCTTGTTGATCCCTGTTCAGAAGCCTCTGAATACACATTTTCTTTAAAGTCGTTTGTTGCTAACAATATAAGCTTATTCTAAAGAAATGGCACGTTGGGGTCACTTAATGCTAGGCAGATATCTAATCTGCGTTCAGATCTCACGTCCTTCACTGTTGTGCAGAAAGCCGTGTTGTTTTCTTGCTGCCGCAGTTTCCAACAAGCTGCCACAAGAATTACAAAATCATAGCAGTAATCCCCCCTCTGTCAAGTCTAAACTGAGTTATTTCCTCCTGACTCCTTTCGCCTATTCTGTGGCGGAGTTTCTGGAAAAAAAATTAAACAAATTCCTGTGCTATGTTGTTGATTATGCCAATATACAGGGTGTTTCAAATATGACCGGTATATTTGAAACGGCAATAAAAACTAAACGAGCAGCGATAGAAATACACCGTTTGTTGCAATATGCTTGGGACAACAGTACATTTTCAGGCGGACAAACTTTCGAAATTACAGTAGTTACAATTTTCAACAACAGATGGCGCTGCAAGTGATGTGAAAGATATAGAATACAACGCAGTCTGTGGGTGCGCCATTCTGTACGTCGTCTTTTTGCTGTAAGCGTGTGCTGTTCACAACGTGCAAGTGTGCTGTGGACAACATGGTTTATTCCTTAGAACAGAGGATATTTCTGGTTTTGGAATTCCACCGCCTAGAACACAGTGTTGTTGCAACAGGACGAAGTTTTCAACGGAGGTTTAATGTAACCAAAGGACCGAAAAGCGATACAATAAAGGATCTGTTTGAAAAATTTCAATGGACTGGGAACGTGACGGATGAACATGCTGGAAAGATAGGGCGACCGCGTATGGCAACCACAGAGGGCAATGCGCAGCTAGTGCAGCAGGTGATCCAACAGCAGCCTCGGGTTTCCGTTCGCCGTGTTGCAGCTGCGGTCCAAATGACGCCAACGTCCACGTATCATCTCATGCGCCAGAGTTTACACCTCTATCCATACAAAATTCAAATGCGGCAATCCCTCAGCGCCGCTACCATTGCAGCACGAGAGACATTTGCTAACGATATAGTGCACAGGATTGATGACGGCGATATGCATGTGGGCAGCATTTGGTTTACTGACGAAGCTTATTTTTACCTGGACGGCTTCGTCTATAAACAGAACTGGCGCATATGGGGAACCGAAAAGCCCCATGTTGCAGTCCAATCGTCCCTGCATCCTCAAAAAGTACTGGTCTGGGCCGCCATTTCTTCCAAAGGAATCATTGGCCCATTTTTCAGATCCGAAACGATTACTGCATCACGCTATCTGGACATTCTTCGTGAATTTGTGGCGGTACAAACTGCCTTAGACGACACTGCGAACACCTCGTGGTTTATGCAAGATGGTGCCCGGCCACATCGCACGGCCGACGTCTTTATTTCCTGAATGAATATTTCGATGATCGTGTGATTGCTTTGGGCTATCCGAAACATACAGGAGGCGGCGTGGATTGGCCTCCCTATTCGCCAGACATGAACCTCTGTGACTTCTTTCTGTGGGGACACTTGAAAGACCAAGTGTACCGCCAGAATCCAGAAACAATTGAACAGCTGAAGCAGTACATCTCATCTGCATGTGACGCCATTCCGCCAGACACGTTGTCAAAGGTTTGGGGTAATTTCATTCAGAGACTACGCCATATTATTGCTAAGCAAGGTGGATATGTGGAAAATATCGTACTATAGAGTTTCCCAGACCGCAGCGCCATTGTAACTACTGTAATTTCGAAAGTTTGTCTGCCTGAAAATGTACTGTTGTCCCAAGCATATTGCAACAAACGGTGTATTTCTATCGCTGCTTGTTTAGTTTTTATTACCGTTTCAAATATACCGGTCATTTTTGAAACACCCTGTATATACTCAGCAGCTTCTCGTTTGCATAGGATGGTAATGATTACAATGATGATGTTTGGTTTGTGGGGCGCTCAATTCCGCGGTTATCAGCTCCCGTACAAATTACCAATCTTTGCTCAGTCCAATCTCGCCACTTTCATGAATGTTGATAAAATGATGAGAACAACACAAACACCCAGTCATCTTGAGACAGATGAAAATCCCTGACCCACTAGGGAATCGAACCCGCGACCCTGTGCTCGGGAAGCTAGAACGCGACCGCGAGACCACGAACTGCGGACGTTTGCATGGGATTCGTATAAAATTTCATTTTATTTTATGTATTATTACCTGTTCTGACTTTAAACTCATGTACTGGGTATTTTCATGACCTTGGAGACTGCCCTAAGTTTGATCCTAACGAAATAGACTTTTCTTCAGAATAAAGGGGATATTTTTCCGAAAGTGCAGTAAATCAGGTAGTAAGTTTCCAGCAGTGTCGTCTCGTGAGTATACGTTTTGGGTGTTCCAAATATTTAGGTTCGGAGAGAGATGAAAGAGTGAAATATCATCTCCTGTATAACAGCAGTGATTATGAACAGATTTATACAACTGTGCCGCAACCAATAATAATAATAATAATAATGGCAATAAAATGAATAACTTGTCTGACAAAAGAAAGGACTGTTTTTGTGGAATTTTGTTGTTCTGTATAATTAAGTACAGTTGTGGACAAGAATGAAATAATGTGTGAGCTTTCGCTGATCTCTGTTTAGCATTTTGTGTAAGTGGGACTTTTCGGTTTTTTTTTTTTATTTTTTAGGACAAACGTGCAAGATCCCTAACATCTCAGTCAGTCCACGAATTAAATTCTGGAAATAAAATCAGACACACATTACGTTTCTTCCGTTGCACCAACATTACCACTTATACTTATTGCACACTTCTTCGTTACATGTTCGCTTGTAGTCTCGGTTATTTGATTATGTCACTTTCGCAACCAACAGATCTGGTGAGGAAGGCCCTTGTTTCTTTGCGGCTTGGCCTTGTAATTTAGTTTTTCTTAGCACTTAAAATAGATTCTATGGAGTTCATGTTAACACCGCATACGAAAGCTGATTCACTGTTTCGTGTTTTTACTACTAGCCGCACAGTAAACAACCAACTTCAAACACAAACTGCCGTTTGTAGAAATCATTTACTCGTAGTTCAGGTATTAGTGTGGACAAACACAGTCAGGTAAAAAAAACCTCACTAAACTGGCGCATTCTGCTATCAAGAATACAAAAGGATTACTGTATGATAAATCCAAAGCTTAATATACTATAATTTACTCAGAAATCTCAGGGGAAGGGCGCCCACATCCGGGGCAAGAGCGGACCGCACCCCACCCCCTCCCCTATCTCACAGGGATACGAAAATGTACACTGAAGCCAGCGTCTTTCTTTCAGTAAAATTATTAAAAGTCGTTATGCGCAGGACTCTTTAACTGGGTCTGATGTGGAACTCACTTATGGGTACTTAAAGGTCGCCATTCGTCTTCGGAAATAGTATAAGTACTTCATACGCTGAGGTCTTACCCCATCTACAAACAATCGTATAGGCGCCCTTGCTCAGGAGTGTGCTACCAACTAGCTGCATGTATGTCAAGCGAACGGGGATAAGCATGTGCTGAAGTATGCTACTTCCAAGTACCATTGACGTAAACTTATAGCTGGGCACCCCATGAACTGTGCACATTTTTTATTAGATCCGTGTGTATTTGACCCATAAGGCAATTACGTGATGTCGGTTGCGCTTGCGCAAAAGCTCCTTAAAACGTGCAAGACTGGAGATGTGCTCGCTACCCTGCTCATTCCACCTATATGCTCTCTTCTCTCCGATTGACAGTGGAATTCCGAGTGCCTTTGTTTTTAATGTCTCAAGAAATTATGTTGATATCAATATATCTAATTTGTCTTTCCAACAACTATTACCTTTTCGACTTCTTCCCATTTTTCCCTGCAACCATTTCGCTTTAATTTTCGTCTATTTACTATTCATTTCTTTTCTATTCAAATTTCTTATTACTTCTTTTCCTTAACATTTATATATTTCCGTCTTTCGCCGAACAATTGAAGTTTATTTCTGTTATCTAAGATATTTCACAGCTACCTTCCTCATATCCATGCTCACTTGTCCAGCGCCTATCGTTGTCTTTTTACGGATATCTTCCTCTTCAAATTAACGGAGTGGTATGGTATCCGTCGCTCCAGTAGTTAATAATGTCCTTTTGGTCTAGTGATAAAGTACTAGTCTGGAAAGCGAGAGGCTGTCGGATCGAACTCTGGTCGAACTACAAAACATAGTCAGTCTGCCTGTAACCTAGCCTCAATTATGTGAAGGAACGACATGGGTTTCGAATTCCACGTCAAACCGTAGGTACTGTTTCTCTGGCAGCATTACAACACTGGGTTAGCGCCACGCAAAGTCGCCGAATTAACGTTCAATCGAGTGATTTTCATCAGTTCGTTCATCCACACGAAATTAGTATTATTATTATTATGAGAGCCTCAGAAAAATTAAAACTCGCTTCACCACTCCTCTAAACTTCAGTATCCCTCTTCTTACACATTGATTCTCGCAGATGATGTTCTTAAACCTCAGACTATTCTTCATCATTATTAGATTGTGATATGGCTCTATATCTGATCCTGAGTGTGCCTTATAACCCAATATCACATTTATGTATCTTTGTCGCACCCTGAGGTAATATAGTCGTTAGCTGCCTGTGTTTCCTCACCTTTTCGAGATATAACTCTTCATCAGATGTCTACTGAAAATGGTATTTGATGCTTCCAGCTGAAAATCTTTACAGATTTCAAGGGACGTTTGTTTTCCATCACCCCCACAGCCGAGTTCCTTTTCTCCCTTTGCTAGGCCATATTTGTTCTTCCACTATAGCATTCCAATCCCTATGGTTCTTAGTTTATAGCCAAGTTTGGATACTGAGTACCCTTTCAATTTCCTCACGCAATAATTCCATTTGGTCATCCGATGTGGTGCTGACTTGTATACTTGAACAATAGTTGGTGGCACTGGTTTGATTCATGTCTGATGAGAATAATGCTTCGTTTAACTGTTCACAGTTGTTCCCTCTTTTCACTGTTTTTCTATTCATAAAGAATCCTCCTCCCAGTAACATTTTATGATTTTGTTGATGTCATCCCATATTCAACTGACCAGACAAATGTTTCTTCCTTTCATTTCGCATCACAGACCACTGCTAGTACAAAATATGAACCAAAAGTATTCCAGTCCAAGTTGAAAAGAACCATTACGTTTTAATCCGGCAAGTATCAACAAACACGTTGCGTCTGAACGTGAACCTACTAGCGAAGCGTCGGTGAGTAGATGCGATTGCCATCTCTGGGTAAAGCGGCAAAACATTTGCGCATGACTCACTCTCAATCGACAGGCGGCACTGGTGGTTGTAACTGCTATATATTCTGCAGTACGGGAGCTTACGATCGATATGATGCATTAATGTAGATAATCTTTGTACGTTTAATTTGTAAATCGCATAAAGCGCTTATAATTCGGTAAATTTTGTTCTTTACCAGAAAAAATTTACAGGCACGTATATTATGAGACTGAGAACTTACGAAAAATTTCGTTTTGTAATAACTCATAGACATTTAATTACATGATGTTGAACATGTAATGAGTTATGGCAGTTTGGCTTTCTTGAACACTGAGCGCTTACTGAAGGCAGCGTAGATCACGCATCAACAAAACGAGTAAAAGGTTTCAGAGAATGAATTTCAAAGTCAGAAATGGAAGCCGGTGCTGACCCGTTACGTGTGAACTGTCCTAAGTTTCAGATCTCCTAGTTGTGCATTTGGTACAATAAAGAATAACTTGAGCTGCACGTTCTGGCCAATAAATAAAGTAGTTCTGCTATGTAAGAACTTCCTTTGAGAATTTGTAATAACTGTCATTTGAGTAAAGAAAATTTAGTTCTATCATGTCGATTTCACTAGCAAAAAAACTTTTTCAGTTTGTTAGAGGTACCTTCATTACCTTTTTCGATTGGGAGTAATATGGAAATCCTTCAATATACTTCTGCAAACTAATATTCAGTATATATATACACATTAGTAGTTTTTGTTGTGATAATGTAAAAGGAATCAGGACGAACCATGATTGAAAGCGAAATTGGCGCATAAAACAGTTGCTATTGTTCTTACAGAGTACAGTTACATTGAACCTTTTGGAATAACAATTAAAAGTGGATGCAATTAAATTTTCGCAAACGCAGTGCAGGCGTAAATTAACTGTTCATGTCTGTTGGTACGATTTCAAGAAGACATTTGTTTGTTCAGTATCCAAGACACAGCTGCTTAATATGTTAGACACGAAGTTAACTCGTCTCAGGAAGTGTTATACAGAATTTTAGAACATGTGAATTAGAGAAAACAGTGGCCTATTATTCAATTAATTGTTTCATGTGACTTACGTATCAGATTATTATGCTTTTAGTGACTTTTATGGTGCGTTACAGTAGCCAGAATTGTTCTAATGTTAAGTGTTTAGAATTATGCGGGAAATTTCAAACTGTACATTATTCCTTTGTCTTTGAGAATACAGTTTACCGTGATGGTGATTCTGAAGACTGCTTTCAGTTAAGGTTACTTGTACGTTAATTATCTTTATCATATGAGGTTTCCAGATGTTCTGTTAATGCTACACATTGCCTTTGATTTCTTACGCGATAACTATTCGTACACTAAGGGCACTGACACTAGCCATTCTCTAAGGCCTTAGGTTTTATGCAGGTCTTGCTTAAAATTACTCGTTAAAGAAGCATTTTTGAAACAACTTCGAGAGCTAATAAGATTGCACAGTTTGCCTCTGATCCTTTCTTTCAGCAACGGAAGAAGGAACATAATGGGCTAAGTTTGAAAGTAGGACTGAAACTCAGCTATCCTCGGTATGTGTCAATGATGAGGAGGGAAATCGACTGTGCCTTCTCATAGAAATCGTCCTGGTATTAGCCCATAACGAAATCATGGAGAATATGAATCTGGATGGCCAGGAGGGGGGGGGGGGGGGGGGACATGAACAGTCGTCAACTTGAATGTGAGCGCAGTGTGCTAACACCCGTTCCACCTCGCTCGGTGAACAATGCGGAGAAGCACAGGAGATTTTAACCTCACGCAGTTGCCATCATCGTAAAAAATTAAACCAATAAGACAGGCAGAAAGAAAATAAGAAAGACAGATGACTACAAAAACAGAATAAAGCACAATTATTGAAAATCAAGATGTTACAAAAATCGAGGAAGGATAGGAATATAAAGAGAGGTAAAGATACAACAAAATTACGCTCAAGCAATGACTTTGATACAGATGTGCAGAATAAATCGCACACATTTTGAAGAAAACAGAGTATTATATAAACTGCGAAGTCGTTAATAATCCCATAAGGTAGAAAATCATTGCAAATGTTGAAGACGAATGCAATAGTCACTGACAATAAACTTAAAAAAGTAACAATAATAATAGTCACCGTTATAGCAACAATAAGGCAGCTACAAGGCAAAACAGTTCTATGATACACAGACTGAAAGACGAACATATGTAAAGACAGATTCACACACACACACACACACACACATACACACACACACACACACACACACAGAGAGAGAGAGAGAGAGAGAGAGAGAACGCCAGATGTAGACACATACACTGGACTACCAAGACATGCACATACATTATACATGAACATAAATGAACGTTGATATCAGATTAAACGATAGAATATGATCCAAGCGATGACAGCACTTACGGAAACAAACGACTTGAAAAGTGTGATTTATTACTGTAAACAGTTCGTTTATTCAGTTAAGTAACAAATTTTGCAATCTGGCATCCTTGGCCAGTTAAACGATAGTTTTCTAGAAAATAGAAGCAGCTCGTTATCAGATCGTACAATTACATTACAGCATTAGTGCTAAATTCGTTGGCATGTGAGAAAGAACGGGTATGGGACCGCGACAGTTAACGAATGTAGCCTTCGTTTAGGGCACTGAAAGAAGGTTTATTCAGTGACATTCATTTTACAATATAACACGTTACCTTTTCAAGGATGTATGTTAAATGACTCTGGCCGTGGAAGCCTACACACATACAAACATGTTTCTGTTACTTCTGGTTTTCCTCTATGTACGTAGATATTGCTATGCTTCCTAAAACTGAGTGAGCATGATATGCACAATATTTGTAAGAATAGTCTCCAATAGAAAATGATCCTCATAATCATGGCCCTTACAAGCTGAGCATATTTACTGGTAAGGAAAAAGAGCCCGTCTAGGACAAAAATGCAATTTACAGTGAAATATTCATTCCACATATGTGTTCAGCTAATGCATGGTGATAAGAGGTAAAAATGTTCTCCGGCAGAGCCATTTTTCGTGTCTTTGCTTCCAACTCTGAGACTACATCCAGTTATATCTAGGATATAACTAGTGGGCTGATATTATTTGTACTCCGGCATCAACATTTAATTTTTGGATCATTTTTCAACATTGATCTCGACATATCCCACCGATTTCTCCTTTTACTATACAGTCCCAGAAAGTGTCCTGAGTCGTATGTATGATTGTTGTGTTGCTTCACAATTGTGTTGCATGTTAAAGACTACCGCCCTGAAAAAACTGTAGGTGTCCTCTTAGCTATTCCATACCAGCACTCGATACCGGGTAGTTATAGTTGAAGTGATGGTGTACCGAGTGCACCATTTCGGACTGTATAAATCGCCAGACGCTGAAACATCATAGGTATGTTCATTAATAGGTGAATTAAGACTGTTAAATATAATCAAGTCTTGATCTTCTTTTAGATTTATGGTATTCATTCTTCTAATCTTTTGGAGCTCTTTATATACATATTATTATTCTTAATTTAAAAACAATTTTGAGAGTGAGAGCTATACAAAATAAAAATAAAGTAGTTACTTTCGCAGACTTCAAGAGGGCCTACGACTCAGTTGACAGACGAGCACTATTCCAGATACTTTATTAATCAGGGATAGATGAAAACACAAGAAGACTTGTTGAACAAACCATCACAGATACAACATCAAGAATTAAGTTTCAAGGCCAAATTTATGAACCATTCAAAATCAAAACAGGAGTTCCACAAGGAGACGGACTGGCCACAATTTAAAGCACATTAAAAAACAGGGGCACAAAGGGTATAAGCATGGGCCAAGGAAAGAACAAATTTGAAGTGAAATGTTTAGCCTTTACGGATGATATAGCATTGATAACTGAAAACCGAACAGACGCAACAGTTATGCTTGATCTGTTACAAGAGATTGCTGAAAAGACTGCGCTAAAAATATCCTATGAAAAAACCGAGTATATAGAACACAAACATAATACAGAAAAGTTTATGAAAACAAAGTATGGAAAAATTAAAAGAGTTGATAGATTCAAATACCTGGGAGAGTGGAGCCAAGCCAATGGACTGGATAACACAACAAATAAAGAAAGAATAAAAAAGCTAGAATTTGCATATAAATTAACACAAAACTACTACAATAGGAAATCTATATCCATACAAGCGAAGATTAAACATTATAATTCAGTTACTAGGACACAAGCAACGTATGGATCAGAGTGCCTAACACTGAATAAGAAAGATGAATTAAGAGAACTAGAAAAAGAGAGAGAAAAATACTAAGAAAAATTCTAGGCCCTAAGAAAAACAAGGAAATTGGTGGATTAAAAGCAGAAATGAAGACCTATACAAAAATACAGAAAAGATCACAGATACAATGAGGAAGAGACGACTAAAATTTTATAGACATTTAAAAAGAATGAAAGAAAAACGGATTACAAAGAAAATTTTAAATACGTTAGTAAGCTGAAAAATGTATGGATAGAAGCAGTAAAGAAAGACGCCAACAAAATAGGTGCTGCAGAAGAAATAATACTTGACACGAATCACTTCAGGCTACTTATAGAAAACGCAAACTATGAAGAAGATGAGCCAAAACCTTGACCCAAAAGAGTGTGGATAGATGAGCAGAGACGAACAGTTGGCGAGAAAATGAAGAAGTACTGGGAAGAACGGAAGAAAAAGAAACACCATAAGTCTTAAGTTGTATGCGGTCCACAGCTGGCCAAATTCATAAATAAAAAAAGAAATATTATTCTCAACATGGTTCTTATTATGCTGGTGTTTAATACTTGTAGTCTTCGCTATTTGCTTGAATATCATTTTTTATTTTAATGACCTCTAGTTCTGTTCTAACTCAAAATCAGGAGTCTGATGAGATAGACAAAATCGTTACAATCATTAATGTTGACAGGAAGAGACGTCTTCTAGTCATGGACCACTTTCTGCCTCCAGGTGAAAATAAGACGCTATAAGCAGTCACAATGTAGTGTGGTTGCAGAAAAAGGGGAGGAACTATCAAACAGGTAGTTATGACAGAGGGATCCGGTCAGCAGTTATAACATGAGTTCAGTATTGTCTCCCGATTCAGCAACGTGATGCATCCATAACGCAGCATGGTCACCAGTTGCTCGCAGCATATCCGGTGTAATGAGAGCGACATGTCATCGTACGCTATCTTTCAGATCAAGAAAGGTCTGGGTACATCCCTTTTAGATACGATCTTTCAGATATCTACGAAAGCGCCAAGTCATGTGAGTTTAGGTCGGCGAATCTGGAAAGCCACACAACTTAAAATTGCCTAGAGATGATACGGTCATTACCGAAGGTTTCTCGGAGCAAATATTTCACCTGGAAAGCAACATGTGTGTCTTTCATCTTGCATGGAAAGAATGGTGTGGACACAGCTGCTCTCTTTCAAAGGTATATTCACTTGTTGCTAAAACAGGTCCTCATAGTGTGCTGATGTCACCGTACGCTTAATAGGCTCGTGAGGTGTCACCTCCTCGAAGAAAAACAGACCGAGAACGAAGGAGCGTGTGAAAGCGCACCACACAATCACATAAACCGAGTGCAGTGGTTGTTCCTGCACAACATGTGGCGGAGTAGAACCCCATGTGGGACTGTTCTGTGTATTCACGGTACCATGCGGAGTGAAATTCGTTAGTTCCATCCAAACAATATTCCACTGCCACAGATCATAAATTTTCATGCGTACAAAAAGAAAAAAAAGGTGAAATGCACCGAAAACCCTTTTGAACTGTTGACCAGGATCGAGTCATTCCCGTAACACAGCTCGAGCACTGGATGCAGAATCTGAGGCATATGCAGCACGATCGGGTATAGCTAAAGCAACTTCATCAATAACTGCCTTGGAAATGGACCACCTCCCTCTCCATGCTACACCACGTAATTCATCTGTTTCTTGATTTTTATTGATCACATTCTTTAGCTCATTTACTGACATGCAGCCTCTTCGCAGCTGTTGCTTTCGGCAATGTTCCCGCAAGCAGCGCTCTATTGCTGCCGTTCTGATAAAATAACTTTCCCAGCAGTGCGCGGTATTTCTTCTCAACAGCCGTTGCGTTTCGTACTGAGAACGTCAACCTTATTAACCCTTTACACTAGAAGTACATTCATCAAAGAAATCAACATGCGTCGCCGAGTGACAAACAGCGTACTGACGTCAAAACAGGCAAAATTTTACATGCTGGCTGCTTCCAGCGCCATATTCTCACCTGGTGGCAATCAGTGGAACTATTAATTGTTTCAGCATACTCTAAGAGCGCAGTGGTTAATGGACGTACCTATGATATTTCAGTGTACTATGATTTATACGGCCCACACTGCAGCACTCGGAATACCGATAGTTTTGTTATAACCAGCCGGTATATGTTGTGTGGCATCGCGATCCACTACCATCCTGCGGAAACACTGCCTGATAAACACTATAACACAAGAAAATTTGTTCATGCTGATAGGAACAGGAGAGCTATGATACGAGTACTACTTTGACTGTGTCGAGGAAATACGGTATCAATGCAAAGAAACTAACTGAAACTGCATAAACACATGAAACATCTGCTGTCAACCGTGCCGTACGTAACTGACATGAATTCATTCAGGATCATTTGCCCAATCGGCCAATGGAAATATATATTGAAGTGCAATAACTCTTCTTTTACACTGTTATCTACTTCAGGACATGTTCGTTCCTGTGCGACGAACAAAATGGGGTTCCATGCAATCCAGACTGCCTTTCTCCTACAGAATAACTGCGAATATTCTGTAACTCGTAGGAGAGACATATCATGAGTAGCAGTGAGTGTTACGATCAAGATGAATTTTTACTTAACTAGTGGGTTCTACAAAACTCATTGCACGTACGCATGTTCATTCAGTGTAGCAGGCATTGACCTCTGCAGAGATACGCGTATGTGACACCACATCCACTCCCTTATGTTGTATAAATCGTGTTTTACTGACAAAAGGGTGGAGTAATAATTGTTGGAAGTTCATAGCAACTGCATTTGACGGATATGATTTATGAGTAATTTTGGTGCTATTGGAAAACCAAAGACACATTTCCCTGTAGGAGCATCTCTTTAGAAACTGGAAACAATGGAGGAAATGGGGCAGGAGGCGAAGTATAAATCTTTGTTTACCACCGCTTGAGGTTTAAATGCTATTGCTCCTATTATCGATGTCCTAGATGGTTCTTACAAATTAGTAGGTGGGTATTCCCGCTTTTTTAGTGAAATCGCTGCACGTAATTCTGTCTTCGGTGACATAAAAGAAATATTATTTCTTGACATTTTCTTGAAGCAGTTCGTTGTTGCCTCCTGAATACTGTGGGCACAGTGCTAATCTTATGTGAAGAAGTCATTTCTATTCTCCATTTGCTTTGCCATAAATCCTTAGCAATGGTCCTTTAGGTGACTGCATAGCGAACTCGTGGAAGGCATGAGCTAAGCAACATTAAAAGTATAATCTATGTCAACTGACTTTGTTATAACAAACTAATAATTTGTCCAAAATGAACCATGCGTGTGACGACCAGTAAGCAGGGAAGGACAGAACTGCATTACCATCACAGTAGTAGTAGTACCACAGCAATGTGCTAGATAGGAGGAGGTTGAGCTTCGGATGTGTTAAGTGTGAAAGCAGTGAGACATTCAATGCTTTCTTTTTATGTATTTGGTTATGTGAAAAAGAACTATTTTTGCTTTCGGAACACGAATCTTCGTGATCAGATACTCCCTGATATGACTATTACATAAACATAAAGAGATACTGTAGAACTGAGATTTGCTGTTGTTACAGAGGATAAATGAACACCCATCTACCATTAGGTTTGTGGCGCAGTCAGCAGTAGCAAGCTTCGCCAAATGTGGAAGTGCTTGATTAGTTCTCTATTGAATAACGTGAAGCACAACCAGTGCCCACGTAGACCAAATTTGTTACAAGGTTAATTCACAGTATCATTTACTGTAAATATTTTCATTCGAAATTTTTATATATTCGTAAACAAGCTTAGTTCTAAAATGATGTTAAGTAATGTAATGGAGAACTGATTGATATGGCTTTAACGGAATACGTCAACAATAAGCATAAAGAGCAGTAGAACTGCAGATGTTATAGTTACGAAGTGAAGCTGTTCTGACAGTTTCGATACAATCGCTGTTGTCAAAAAGCACCACGAAACAGGAAGTCTTAGACTGATGTAACGAAAGTTAGCTACAGAGCAGCAGAAACAGTAGTTACGCTACTTTTTTCACGGAATCTGCAGACCACCTATTGTTTAATACAAATGGAATTGGCCTACGAATGACACATTGTAAATGCATTTTGGTATGTCTCACAAAAACCTAATTTTTTTGTCACTGATTGCATTTCATTTCATTCAGATACTTTGAAGACAATACACAAATCGCAAGTACTTTCTGTGCTATCGAAGCGATCTACCATTTGCGATAGAACAAATACCAGGTAGTGCGTCATTCAGCACGCTGTAAAATCATAGGAATATCAGAAGGATAAACGCATACTTTAACTAGTAAATTTCCCGTCAGATCTCTGTTAGGTCTACTAATCAATTAAAGACCAAATTATGCAGACGGCTGTAGAACCTAATATGAGTCTTTCGAAGCAAGGAACCGATGATGCGACATGAGCATTCGAGGCCGTACGGGTCTTGAAAGACTAATGCATGCTTGTAAACTGCCTGCTGCATAACGATCAATTGTCCCTCGTATCTGCAAAGTGTCCACTATTAATTGCGCCATAGTTGATGACTGGTTATCGAAAATGGAGGGTTGTTCGTAACCGCACTGTTTGGGCATGCATTTTATGGATGGTGAATCAACACACAGCAAACGTACGCAGAAAAGTTAAGCAACAGGCATCAATCTACCTGGAAGAAACTTCCTGGCAGATTAAAACTGTGTGCCCGACCGAGACTCGAACTCGGGACCTTTGCCTTTCGCGGGCAAGTGCTCTACCATCTGAGCTACCGAAGCGCGACTCACGCCCGGTACCCACAGCTTTACTTCTGCCAGTACCTCGTCTCCTACCTTCCAAACTTTACAGAAGCTCTCCTGCGAACCTTGCAGAACTAGCACTCCTGAAAGAAAGGATATAGTGGAGACATGGCTTAGCCACAGCCTAGGGGATGTTTCCAGAATGATATTTTCACTCTGCGCTGATATAAAACTTCCTGGCAGATTAAAACTGTGTGCCCGACCGAGACTCTACCGGGAAGAAATTTAGCACCGTAGACAGAAACTTAGAAGAAATCCAGCCATTCAAGGCACAGGGAGCAGGGTAACGTTCTAGGCAAATACCTGTTCGCTCAATAGAATTTCATCAGTAACCACTGAAAAACGTAACCGTACAAAAGGCCCTTCGTACGAAACAGCGTAGAGAATGCTAGTGAGGCAGCAGTTACACATCGTGTCATAAACAAAAGGAAGGCGTTTTCATTAATTCGTGAACCCAACGTATTATAATTCATATAGTTCTTTCTTCATGCACGTTCTTGGCAACAAACAAACTCCGTCCGAACAGACCATGAAGGGCAAACGGTACCGACCGGAGGCCGTGTCATCCTCAGCCCAAAGGCGTCACAGGATGCGGATGTGGAGGGGTATGTGGTCAGCACACCGCTCTCCCGGCCGTATGTCACTTTACGTGACCGGAGCCGCCACTTCTCGATCAACTAGCTCCTCAGTTTGCATCATAAGAGCTGAGTGCATCCCCCTTGCCAACAGAACTCGACAGACCGGATGGTCACCCTTCCAAGTGCTTAACTTCGGTGATCTGACGTGAACCGGTGTTACCACTGTGGCCAGGCCGTTGGCATTCTTGGTAACTCCATCATAAAATCTGTTAAGCGGCTCAGATCAGCGCCTAATGGACACTGTGACATTGCTGTGCAAATAATCAAACTGATACTGATCTACTACTGGCCACAATAAACACCAATCATCAACCTGTCCTTGACTGGGAACGCTTGGTAGTCGCCTGGAAACAGGGACATGTCCAGCCACTACTCAAGGAATATGCGGACACAACTTCGGACTGCTAGTGTGAACAACACAGCACAAATACTCGTTCCCAAAGAAACAAACTAATATCTGTGTATATTAGCACACCGGACTCGCATTCGGGAGCACGACGGTTCAAATGGGCGTCCGGACATTTCGAATTAGACTTTCAGTGATTTCCCAGAATCGCTCCAGGAAAATGCCAGGATTCTGCCTAAAGAAAGACACAGCCGATTTGTTTCCCTGTCTTTAGAAAAATTGGAAATTGTGAGCCATATGAGTTCGATGTCGATGGGACGTTAACCCGTAAACTTTCTTTTCCTTTTTGTCCGTCACAGCAACAGTAGGAAGACGTTGGACTAATATATAAGAGAACCCAGAAACATTTCTAGGCAAAAAATATACCTAATGAGAGATGTCCAAACACAACAGTAACGTTCCTGCTTTTACGCATTCCCACAAGTCACAAAATAATCTTTTCCACTAGATTTTTTCGGATATCTTTAGGTCGATAGGATCTGTATTTTGCTTCCTGACAATTCTATATGTCATAATATCTCCCTTTGTGTACACCATAAATACGTTTTGCAATTGTCACTGCTGTTATTCTTATTATTAGTTATTTTTAATAAGATTAAATGTTCTTAAGCTCTGTTATTCCACAAGGTCTTATACGTGTGCAAATCTTCAGACACAAAGGAATTACAGACCTTGGCTGCGAGTGGGCATTCATTTAAAACAATAGGGAAAGCCGAAAATTTGTGCCGGAACGGGATTCGAAACCCAGTCTTACTAGGCAGATGTTTTGACCACTAAGTCATCCGGACACAGACCTCGTCCCAACTGCATGAACTATGATAGCAGGCTCTCGTAAGACCTAAATCTTATCTTATCCACACACTACTGATGTAGTGCCCTTGCGCATTCTCGTTACTCGCGGTATTTTGCCGATTCCCGAAGGGTTCGAGCCTTATGTACATCCGCGCTGAAGAGAACATTGGGCATCCTCGCCATATATATATATATATGTCTTTTATTCAGACATTATTTGGTCTGACTCCAGCTATGCACCGAAAGAACGGAATTGTAAATATCTGCCGAAACACCAGAGAAAGTGCGTCTTACGGTCCTTTGGAGAGGATCCTTTATTTTATAGTACGGCAGGTCATAATCAGACAGCCCTGCTGTATGAAGGCGTCTACGATAAACGACAGGGTAACGGGAACCTTAAAATCTAATGTTCTCTTCATAATCTTAATATATATAGTTCATTGGGAGTAGACAACTTTTGTTGTTTTATCATCCTTTTGTTACACATCTGCATTGATCAAATGCCTTCTTATGGATGACACTGATAAACGTCTTCGACCATGTTTTCAAAACTGTTACCTAAGAAGTTTTTTTTTTTATTTTAGCGAATAGCTTGGGCTATGTTACTGCGCTATGCTCTGTAAAGAAGTTCCGACTTTGAATTTTTGAAAAAATGGAAAAGGAGTTTCAGCAACCATTTTAGCAAATTGACACTTATTTTTATTGTAGATCTGGATTTTAGCTACTGACTCGATTCAAATGCACTGAAGACAGGTATTCAATAGCCGAAACCTAGATCTGCAATAAAAATACAGATTGAATTTGCGACTGATTGCTGAACCCCCGCCCCTTTTGCTCTTTTGAAATTTACGACAGTCGCTGTACACAACGGATCCGATGGAATCAACTTGGTTACTGGTTTTGGTTATCTCAGCAAGCAGATAATGTGGGACTTTTATCGTATTGACGTGAAGAAACTACGAGTAGTAACTATTAGAAACAAGTGCAGTGAAAGCGCCCCCCCCCCCTTCCCAGTGCTTCAAAAAAGAAAGAAGTTCACTGAAGAAAATTATATGAAGGCCAACAATACAGTTGGGAATTTTTTGTTCCGTTCTAAGTTAAAGAGTGTGGTTTCTTTGGGTAGTGGTGTAGTAACGCTATCTGAAGATGTATCAGCAAGGAACTAGATTGTATGCCATCTCCACATTTCTTTAGTTGGGCTAAGACACTACAATTAAATGCCTATGTTGTGTGATTACATTTAATAGTGAGACTAGTGAACGAGAAAGTATTAGATTTGGGGAAGCATACAGTAAAAAGACTTGGCGATGTAAATGCGGCAAGAGAAATAAAAGCTAAGGATTGCGAAAAAAAATTTTGGAGTGAAGTAGAAGGGGAAGAAAGTGGTTCTTTGAAAACAGTGGTGATAAAAATGACACAAACTATGGATAATGGTGTTTTTAAATAGCATATGAAACAGTTAAGAAAATAAATTTCGTGTGAAAATTTTAAATACCTTTTCCAGTTTTTCATTTGTTTCACTACAATGTTCTGTGTTGTCAGAAGCTACCTAACCTGCTACTATGAAATGTCCACAGGTTCCTCCCCAAAAGTAGCACAGCCATGCACTTATGGTCCTGATTATTGTAGATCAGAAAATAAAGACATTACAGACAATGTAAAGTATTAACTGCAAATCGATATCTTTAAATAGCATATGAAACAGTTCAGAAAATACATTTCGCGTGAAAATTTTAAATGGCTTTTCCAGTTTTTCATTTGTGTCACTACAGATGTTCTGTGTTGTCAGAAGCTACCTAACCTACTGCTATGAAATATCCACAGGTTCCTCCCCAAAAGTAGTACAGCCATGCATCTATGGTCCTAAATATAATTTTAACTCGGATTATTTTTAATAGTTAAATAACAAAATGTTGTGGTTTAATGAAACAACATTAAACATTGTTTGTTAATATGGATACCTGTTATTGTAGATGAGATAACAATGACATTGTAGATAATGTAAAGTATTAACTGCAGATCCATATCATTAACAGTATCTAAGGTATTTGGTTATCAATATTGCAAATTCAACACCGGCAACACAGCGCCCGGCTACGACTAACAAGGGAACCTCCCCATCGCACCCCGCTCAGATTGAGTTATAAGTTGGCACAGTGGTTAGGCCTTGACATACTGAACACAGATCAATCGAGAAAACAGGAAGAAGTTGTGTGGAACTATGAAAAAAATAAGCAAAATATACAAATTGAGTAGTCCATGCGCAAGATAGGCAAAATCAAGGACAATATGAGCTGAGGACTGCCGTGGTCCAGTGGTTAGCGTGGGTCCTGGGTTCAAGTCTTCCCTAGAGTGAAAAGTTTACTTTCTTTATTTTCGCAAAGTTATGATATGTCCGTTCGTTCATTGACGTCTCTGTTTACTGTAATAAGTTTAGTGTCTGTGTTTTGCGACCGCACCGCAAAACCGTGCAATTAGTAGACGAAAGGACGTGCCTCTCCAATGGAAACCGAAAACATTTGATCGCAAGCTCATAGGTCAACCGATTCCTCCACAGGAAAACACGTCTGATATGTTCTATACGACACTGGTGACGGCATGTGCGTCACATGACAGGAATATGTTGTCGACCCATCTAACTTTGCTGGCACGGTAGCTCAGCGTGTACGGTCAGAGGGTTAGCTGCCCTCTGTAATAAAAAAAAACTGAGTTAACGGCTCAGCACTGAACTAGAACGGGTGTCAAGGAACATCCGCACCGAACAAATGCAACAAACAAAATCGAACAAAATGAGAACATAAAAAAAACTTGTACACTTGGCGAATGGGTAAAAAGACTCTTCTATCTTGCCCGATTTAGGTTTTCTTGTGGATGTGATAATCACTCCCAAAAAAGTGATGAAAACATAAGAACAGTCACATAAAGTAAAAATAAAAAAATTTAAGTTTTCACTCGAGGGAGGATTTGAACTAAGGACCTCTATGTTCCGTAGCTGCTCATGCTAACCACGGGACCACAGCGCGCCGCAGCCCACATTCCACTAGATGTTGCCTATCATGCGCATGGACTACTCAGTTAGCATATTTTGCTTTTTTTTTCATAGTTCCACACAACTTCTTCCTGTTTTCTCGATTGATTTGTGTTCAGTTTTTCAAGGCCTATCCACTGTGCCAACTTATAACTACATCTGAGGGGGGTGCGATGGGGAGGTTCCCTTGTAAGAAATGTGGCAGTACTCTGTATCGTGTGTTTGTGTGCGTGTGTGTGTGTGTTGACCTGGGGGAGATGTCGCAGCCCTGCTGCATGAAGGCCCCGAGCGCGAACCACAGGCTGTTGAGGATGCTGAAGTCGTTGGCGAGGACGCCGCAGCGGCCGACGCCCGTCACGCCGACGCCCACCCCCGCGGAGACGGCGTCGTCGAAGACGCCGACGCCGACGGCGGTGGCGGTGGCGGCGGCCGCGGCGCTGCCCCCGGGCGGCAGCAGGCGCCACTCGTAGGGCGAGAAGCGCGACACGATGAAGAGCACGATGCTGACGCCCACGTACGAGAAGATGACGCACACCCAGATCTCCTTGCTGAGCGGGTTCAGGAAGCTGAACACGCCCGGCTTCTGCTTCACCGGCTTCTTGATCATGATGCTGATGCCCAGCGACATGAACGGCTTGCTGAAGTCGATCACGCGCTCCCGCTCCGACGTGATCGTCATCGACGCGATCGCGATGTCCGCCTCCTGGTGGCACACCGCGAGCAATCACCCTCTGTGACAGACTGACAGCGCTGTCCAGCAACACGTACAGACGACCAAATACAATCACATCTAAACTGATACCTAAGAGAAGTCCTTGTAACTGTAAGATGATTCAAATGTCTCTGAGCACTATGGGACTTAACATCTGAGGTCATCAGTCGCCTATAACTTAGAACTACTTAATCCTAACTAACCTAAGGACACCACACACATCCATGCCCCAGGCAGTATTCGAACCTGCGACCGTAACAGTCGCGCGGTTCCGGACTGAAGCGCCTAGAACCGCTCGACCACCACGGTCGGCTAAGTGTAAGAAATCTGCGTTACTAACAGACGTACCGTCAACAGGTTGTTGTGATTGTAAACTCTAGGTTATAAAGACTGTCTGAGAATGTACACAAAACACAGACGCAAAAGATTTATTTGTCAAAACCAATACTAACACTAGGAAAATTACACTACTGGCTATTAAAATTGCTACACCAACAAGAAATGCAGATGATAAACGGGTATTCACTGGACAAATATATTATACCAGAACTGACAGGTGATTACATTTTCACGCAATTTGGGTGCATAGATACTGAGAAATCAATACCCAGAACAACCAACTCTGGCCGTAATAACGACCGTCATACGCCTGGGCATTGAGTCAAACAGAGCTTGGATGGCGTGTATAGGTACAGCGGCCCATGCAGCTTCAACACGGTACCACAGTTCATCAGGAGTAGTGACTGGCGTATTGTGACGAGCCAGTTGCTCGGGCACCATTGACCAGAAGTTTTCAGTAGGTGAGAGATCTGGAGAATGTGCTGGCCGGGGCAGCAGTCGAACATTTTCTGTATCCAGAAAGGCCCGTACAGGACCTGCAACATGCGGTCGTGCATTATCCTGCTGAAATGTAGGGTTTCGCAGGGATCGAATGAAGGGTAGAGCCACGGGTCGTAACACATCTGAAATGTAACGTCCACTGTTCAAAGTGCCGTCAAAGCGAGCATGAGGTGACCGAGACGTGTAACCAATGGCACCCGATACCATCACGCCGGGTGATACGCCAGTATGGCGATGACGAATACACGCTTCCAATGTGCGTTCACCGCGATGTCGCCAAACACGAATGCGACCATCATGATGCTGTAAACAGAACCTGGATTCATCAGAAAAAATGACGTTTTGCCATTCGTGCACCCAGGTTCGTCGTTGAGTACACCATCGCAGGCGCTCCTGACTGTGATGCAGTGTCAAGGGTAACCCCAGCCATGGTCTCCGAGCTGATAGTCCATGCTGCTGCAAACGTCGTCGAACTGTTCGTGCAGATGGCTGTTGTCTTGCAAACGTCCCCATCTGTTGACTCGGGGATCCAGACGTGGCCGCATGATCCGTTAGAGCCATACGGATAAGATGCCTGTCATCTCGACTGCTAGTGATACGAGGCCGTAGGGATCCAGCACGGCGTTCCCTATTACCCTCCTGAACCCACCGATTCCATATTCTGCTAACCGTCATTGGATCTCGACCAACGCCAGCAGCAATGTCGCGATAAGATAAACCGCAATCGCGATAGGCTACAACCCGACCTTTATCAAAGTCGGAAACGTGATGGTACGCATTTCTCCTCCATACACGAGGAATCACATGAACGTTTCACCAGGCAACGCCGGTCAACTGCTGTTTGTGTATGAGAAATCGGTTGGAAACTTTCATCATGTCAGCACGTTGTAGGTGTTGCCACCGGCGCGAACCTTGTGCGAATTCTCTGAAAAGCTAATCATTTGCATATCTCAGTATCTTCTTCCTGTAGGTTAAATTTCGCGTCTGTAGCACGTCATCTACGTGGTGTAACAATTTTAATGGCCACAGTCTTCATCAGCAATGGCAAACGCACAAAATTCATACGCACAAGCAAGCACACTTCATACACATGAGTGCCAACTGCGGCCGCTAGGGCCAGAATGGCGTTACCGCCCGAGCTGCCAGACAGATAAAAGAAACAATGAAGAAGTTGAGTTTCTCATAGGACTTGCGATGAAACAAAGTTACTTTCAATTTAACAGTAAATTTTATTAAGTGCAGGTGGTCTAACTACGAGGTTTAGTCTGTCTGTTAGATGACATTTATAATGATCACTTAAAGGAAACACAGATGAAACAAAACAATTGTGTAACCTCTTCAGCTAGTTCCTACCAAGTAACAATTCCACTGTTGAGTATGATACAGACAAAAATGTAAATTTTATATGCCTAGCGGTTTCCATAAAAAAACTGACAGATACAGTTCCAAAACTTATAAAATGAATACAGCAACAGACATAACTGTCGACAACGGCGTCTCCCATCCAGTAACACAGCAGCTAGCTGCATACGAATGCATGCTAGGGTCGCGATCATTTCAATTACACTAGAGAATAAGAACCATGAAATTAAATAAATCCAACAAAAAGCCACAAAGAATGGATATCAGCCATCCACAGTTTACAAACTCCATAACATAAAAAAGAGACAAGTAGAAATGGAACATCATACTTGCTAGGAAGAGACACAAAAAACTTTTGCCATTTTAGTATTTCATTCACTTGAAGAGACGCCAATCAAATTTCTAACCAACCCATAAGATACTGCATTGCAATGAACTACTACACAAACAACAAAACAAAGCACTCCCTGCCTCACACTTCAATTTTGCTGACAAACAACTGAGTGTTAACAGTCATATACCGAGACAGTTACTGTTTTTAGGTAGGCGGGACAGGCAGATCGGATGGCATACAATACAATCAACAAATGTCCGCTAAATGTGTGGACGTACATCACAAATCCGCAATGACAACTCACCTTTATGACAGGGAACAGAAAATATCAGATATCGATAAAGAGCTCACATTCTGCCAAGTATCATCCCGAAGCACAGATCGTAAAATAATGTAGAAACCAAAAACGCATAGGCAACAGGTTTTAAAGTCCACTTACTTGCTGAATGAACAAACAGGCAGTGAACATAATAGACTATTTTCTGTATTAAATAATGACTTCCGCTCAATACAATAGTCGCGCAAAAATGAACAATGTTCATTTCCTTCTCCCTTACACATACCGAAGTACACCCTCCCCTCTTTGTAAGTTCCACCGTCTCCCTTAGCCCCGTCTTGCACTCATCCACTATGCGACACCATTCTCACCCATCATGTCGCCTCTCTACATCTACATCTACATTGATACTCCGCAAGCCACCCAACGGTGTGTGGCGGAGGGCACTTTACGTGTCACTGTCATTACCTTCCTTTCCTGTTCCAGTCGCGTATGATTCGCGGGAAGAACGACTGTCTGAAAGCCTCCGTGCCCGCTCTAATCTCTCTAATTTTACATTCGTGATCTCCTCGGGAGGTATAAGTAGGGGGAAGCAATATATTCGATACCTCATCCAGAAACGCACCCTCTCGAAACCTGGACAGCAAGCTACACCGCGATGCAGAGCGCCTCTCTTGCAGAGTCTGCCACTTGAGTTTATTAAACATCTCCGTAACGCTATCACGGTTACCAAATAACCCTGTGACGAAACGCGCCGCTCTTCTTTGGATCTTCTCTATCTCCTCCGTCAGACCGATCTGGTACGGATCCCACACTGATGAGCAATACTCAAGTATAGGTCGAACGAGTGTTTTGTAAGCCACCTCCTTTGTTGATGGACTACATTTTCTAAGCACTCTCCCAATGAATCTCAACCTGGTACCCTCCTTACCAACAATTAATTTTATATGATCATTCCACTTCAAATCGTTCCGCACGCATACTCCCAGATATTTTACAGAAGTAACTGCTACCAGTGTTTGTTCCGCTATCATATAATCATACAATAAAGGATCCTTCTTTCTATGTATTCGAAATACATTACATTTGTCTATGTTAAGGGTCAGTTGCCACTCCCTGCACCAAGTGCCTATCCGCTGCAGATCTTCCTGCATTTCGCTACAATTTTCTAATGCTGCAACTTCTCTGTATACTACAGCATCATCCGCGAAAAGCCGCATGGAACTTCCGACACTATCTACTAAGTCATTTATATATATTGTGAAAAGCAGTGGTCCCATAACACTCCCCTGTGGCACGCCAGAGGTTACTTTAACGTCTGTAGACGTCTCTCCATTGATAACAACATGCTGTGTTCTTTTTGCTAAAAACTCTTCAATCCAGCCACACAGCTGGTCTGATATTCCGTAGGCTCTTACTTTGTTTATCAGGCGACAGTGCGGAACTGTATCGAACGCCTTCCGGAAGTCAAGAAAAATAGCATCTACCTGGGAGCCTGTATCTAATATTTTCTGGGTCTCATGAACAAATAGGGCGAGTTGGGTCTCACACGATCGCTGTTTCCGGAATCCATGTTGATTCCTACATAGTAGATTCTGGGTTTCCAGAAATGACATGATACGCGAGCAAAAAACATGTTCTAAAATTCTACAAGAGATCGACGTAAGAGATATAGGTCTATAGTTTTGCGCATCTGCTCGACGACCCTTCTTGAAGACTGTGACTATCTGTGCTCTTTTCCAATCATTTGGAACCCTCCGTTCCTCTAGAGACTTGCGGTACACGGCTGTTAGAAGGGGGGCAAGTTCTTTCGCGTACTCTGTGTAGAATCGAATTGGTATCCCGTCAGGTCCAGTGGACTTTCCTCTACTGAGTGATTCCAGTTGCTTTTCTATTCCTTGGACACTTATTTCGATGTCAGCTGTGCAAGGCCATTTAATCTCACTCGATTAGTTTTTATGAACCAAACAAAACATGAATACTTTGCTTCACAAGGTACTTATCAACAAAAGTAGCAAAGTGTGACAAGTAATTTGTGTCAAACATGCCAAATTACGTGCAGCACAGGGTGTAAGGTAAAAATTATTTTTGCTGAAACTGCTTTGAACGATTTTACTTTGAGTCATGTGTTCAACTTTTTTACTGAATGTAAATCAGAAATTAAAGTGCTTTATTTGAAGACTGTAAAATAGCCGTAAGCGCTTTACATTATTTGAATTGTAAGTGTAAACGTAACAATTTAAAAAAAAGTGCCGAAATAAACTTGACCTTTAACAACTATCAGTTTTGCTTACCTCGGCTGAGATGCTTTTTGGCGTACAACTGTGTCATCCATTGACGTCTAGGTGAAAAACAAAATCAGAAGTACGCCTTAGTGCCCAAAGAAACGTTAAACTAATCATTCACAATGGAGCTTTAGCTTTGAAATTCGGTGTACTAAAACATGAAAATGAAAGATAGGAAAGGAGACGGTGTATTAATAAGGAAAATATTCCCAACCTGTAAAAGAATCTAGTTTTTATAATACTCAGCACTGTACAAAAGCTATTATTCTTCCTTTTTACTTCATATTTAGCCACAGTGACGTAATCTTCACTGAGTCTCGTTTTGTTTCTGAAACTGCTTGAGCACGTTGAGTGCCGCACGCAAAGTGACGGGTGTTTCACCGCCAAGCCAGAACCACGGGATTAGGCATTAATAGTGCTTTGAAGCCGGTGACCTCGTGGCATTTGCTGAGTTAATATTGTAGTTGCATTGTACAAGTCTGCCAACTTTTATGCGTTTTATGGCTTTCCACTGTGGCTCTTTTCCCGTCATGCTGTGTATTGTTGGTGTGTTTTGCGAGTTTAAATTATGCACAACGTCTTTCACAACTTAATCCACTACACTCTCATCCGGTATCTGAAGTTAACAACTCGAAATATAGATAAATTTACGTCGTCATACCGATCGAGAGGTCTTATGTATCGCAACATCTCTTAATGAGGAGATGAAGTCGAAAACGGTGAGAAAAATTGTGTACGTAATTGGAACACACAATACGACCTCAATGACGCATAGTACAAAGAAAATATAACGTCCCGTCTAGCCATAAAATGCATAAAAGCATGCCAAAGTGTGCATCTAATCTTCAGAAACAGAACTAGACCTACTGACGTCAAATATGTGCGTAAAAATGGTTCAAATGGCTAAAAGCACTATGCGACTTAACATCTGAGGTCATCATTCCCCTAGACTTAGAACTACTTAAACCTAACTAACCTAAGGACATCACACACATCCACGCCCGAGGCAGGATTCGAACCCGCGACCGTAGCAACCGCGTGGTTCCGTATTGAAGCGCCTAGAACAGCTCGACCACTGTGGCCGGCTGTGCGTAGAAAATAAGGAAAAAGAAAGTACATTGTGTCTCGCTAAAGGAAGACTTTTTTATATATATAAAATCAAATTCAACTTGCAAACACGGAGACAACACATCAGCATCTTCTAAAATCAGCAAAATCATACAATGTAGAAAAGTTCAGTGATATCGTAAAACTGGTACTCGCATGTTCAGTACACCATTCCATGTTAAACTTTCCTAAGACACACCCCAATGAAATAACGGCTGCACCTGTGTTTTATTTATTACTAACGTACAAACAAGGGATTTCCGCGTTATTCAGTATGCTATTGTGTGTTGTGTGATATCGACAGACTGTCATATCAATGTATTCGTGAAAACACCTTTGAAATCATGAAACGGTCGTACAGAGAAACATGTTTAAAGTGCAAATATATACTACAGCTGCTGCACGTGCCTACAACGCGATTTTTTAGGCGTCTGTAAGGCAACGACAGCCGTTTGCGCTTCGCAGTTGAACGCTCTCAAAAAAGCTGCCAAGTGTCACGGATTTATTTCCGTTGACTCAACCGTACGAGTGTCTTGATAGGAAAGAATAAATGTATTAAAACTCCATGTATGACGCGGCTGTTATTCACGCATCTCAGTGTTTATGACGTCATATCTCCTGAAGAATGTGTGGTTTCAATGGTTCAAATGGCTCTCAACACTATGGGACTTAACATCTGAGGTCATCAGTACCCTAGAACTTACAACTACTTAAACCTAACTAACCTAAGGACATCACACACATCCGTGCCCGAGGCAGGATTCGAACCTGCGACCGTAGCGGTCGCGCGGTTCCAGACTGAAGCGCCTAGAACCGCTCGGCCACATCGGCCGGCCAATGTGTGGTACCGCGAGATAATTTTGTAGCTGCATTTAGTGGCATATGTGAATAATGTCTGTGAAATTTTTTCCGAATAGAGGTACAAGCACAGAGCTCCACCAATGCATGCCCTTTCCAACGAAATGGCGGCTAAAATTTAATGGTATTAAAAGCCACGCCGTCGTAATAACGAAACGTATTGTGCCGATGGACATTCAGCCGTTGCGAATCATGGGAGGCCTCATCATTTGGTCTTGCACGGCTAGTACAGTAGGCGTAACGCTTGACAGGCACCTTACCTGGATGCTGCACATCCGTGAGGTCTGGGGGAAAGCAAATGGTCGTTTGAAGGCACTACATCCCCTCCTCAACCTACAATCGACGCTTCCTCCTCACTGCGGAATTACGCTGATCTGGCACTGACCCGATCAGTGCCAGAACACGCTTCTGTAGTGTTTGGGAACGCAGCCGATATCCACATACGTCGGCTACAAGGGGTGCAAGGGAGAGGTCTGTGACTCACCCTACATCTAAAGCGAGACTACCCAACCAGGGTCTTGCACGAAGAAACAGGGATCCTCATGATTAGGGACTGAATAAAAAAAAGTCTTCCAGACGGATATATGAAGCGTTGCGGCAGTCTGACAAATAGGCTCATTACGAGTCTGGGCAACCAGCAGCGCAGATGACGGACCACCAGATGGCCCGATCTCCTTCGGCAATGAGTTAGGCGGTAACAAAATGCGTCAACGCTCGTGACGCTAAAAGGAACTACAGAAACGCTACGGTAAGAAAACGAACATGGTGGAAACGCAGGAACACCTGAAAAAATGCACAAAACACAGACAGAGAGGACTGTCGTTAAGGAAAAGAGCAAAGCAGGTGCATGCCATTTTATACGTTGTGCACGCAATACTACCGCCATCTGCATATGTGCACATCGCTATCCCATGAGTTTTGTCAACTCAATGTATTTCGCAGGAGTTAAAGAATTTTCAGAGATCTAACGTCAAATACATACACAGCTGGATAATATTTGCGTCAGATTATGTATGGTCTTATTGTATAATCACAGTTTTCAGTTCAAGATTTCTGTGTGCACAGTGTAAGCCAGTGAAGAGATTCAGTTTTTATTCAAAGGCTGTCTTTTCTGTAAACAAAATATCGTTTAAATGTACAATTGTACTGTTATTATATATGCCATATTGTAAATAAGAAAACGTTACTGCATTTACAGTTCTGTTAACTTACTCTCTCCATTGATGAGTAATATTTCTACTTTCTCTTTCATGGAGCACATTTCATTCACACAGACCTACAACTGAAGACTGAGTGTGTCCTCGAGTATTTTCCTTCTGTTTTCCTTTATTTACTGTCTTATCTAGCAAGCGGACTAGTTACATTACACCAGGTACTTGCAGTATGTGCTAGCATAGGAGAGGCACTGTCAAGTTTGTGGTCCGTTTTCAATAACGTCATGTATACATGAATGGTACAGTGTGTTACGTACATTTACAAATTTGTCGTTATCTACGCCTATTCTCTGTATCAGTAAACTATTTCTGAACTCGGAATATACACCTTTCAATAAGGTTTTCTTGAAGATAAGATAAAAACGTTTAATAGACACTATGTAATTGAACATAAGAGTCTAGAAAAATTGACTCTCTCTCAAACAGAATCCACGTAGAGATGCAACTACCCGTCTGTACGATATGTTACGAGCAGTATGTGCTGTGAGATAGTGACAGGCAACGAAACTTCCCTAAATTCTTTCCATGATTTCGCCACGTATGATACAATAATTTATTTCCACGACTTTACAAGTTTCTGCAGTAAGTAATGGGGAAAGATAACAAGCAATGAGAAATATTATCTCTTTACAAAGACACATAAGATCTTAGTGAATAGTCATTTACACGTATTGATAAATACAAATCCTTCATGGACACTGAGAACAAAATTTATTCAATCTTGGTGGTGGGAACTAAAACCAGACAGTATCTTCTCGGGAGAAAAAAATTAGTATCCCCTAACATTTATTGGAGACTACAAGTACGGTTACCGCAATAGTCATTTTGTAATCTCAACCAAAGCTTGGTATACACTGTGGTAGAAATCCAACAACCTGAGAAGCGAATATTAAAGAATGTTGTTCCTTGAGACAACTTTACGATCTCGTGGATACTGCATTTCATTCGATAAAAAAGTACTTCCTTTTGTATCTTTCGACGCCCGACAATTTACTACAGTACTTCAATGTAGAAGTCCGCAAGTCCTACCGCTCAGTGCCACCAGACGAATTACGTCAATAGATTTAGGAAAGGAAATTCAGACGGGAAACACAACTTGTTTCGTTTAAAGATTGCCCTTTATTCTCCCTTAATGTTTTCCTGCATTTCTTTCGCCTTCTAATTCCGTTACTGCAGGATTGCGGAAGGGATGTAGCAGTTCAACCAACCTACGCCAGATGGCAGAGCACGACAAGAAAGAGCACGCCCCTGGCGGCAGAATAGTGAACCGCAGCGGCATCCTAGCTATGTTCAACGGTCAATATTTACTTCCACGACCTCCCATAGATGGTACTAGTTGCCAGTAGACTCGAGCATTTCAGCGTCATTAGTACATAAATCGATTAAAAAGAGGTAAAATACGCGCTTCCTTTATTCTAAAGGAAAATACATTCATACTCAGTGACGGTGTATTCTTTTCACAGCAACATTTCATGCTCATTAAACGAAATTACGCGGCTCATTACATTTATGCCAGCAAAGAAACAGCTATGAAAATGCTTTTCACTGGTTGATTAAACTATGACAGACATTTTACAATTTGATGCTTGCACGAATCGATTCTTGCACGATAGTAAAAGGTACCAATTGTTCCCAAAGCTGCGCGCAAAAAAGCTATTTTTCAACGAGTCATATCTCGGGTTCTATTCATCAAAGAGATAATGAGTGAATCGTTTTGGATAGCCCATGGCCTAGCGAACATTTCTATATCCAGCCGAAGAACGGACGTACTGTAGCTATCCTAGAGACAGGGTCAAAATTTTAGCATTACAAGGTCCATTGAGCAAATCTGTTGGTTCTTTTCCGTTAGGTGTGATCTAGGGTGGGCCTTAGATGGCTTATGAAAGCACCATTTATTCTTGAGCATTTCCGAGGAAAAACCCGCGAAATTATGTCTTTTTTTTGTATCAAGTGTGCCACCCGGTGGATGGTAATTTCTATAATTTCTGTTCATGGTAAATGGTCGACTTTTTACATTATGTTCTTAAGATGATGTTCTATGGAAACTTCAAACTTTTTATGTATATCGTTGTAAGTTGCGAGATCCAGAGATTCAAAAGTAACCGTACTTACGCAGCAAACTGCAAAAAACAGTTTTTAGACATTTTTGTAGTTGGTCCGTAATTAGCTAAATAATTAACCATAGAAAGTTGCTCATCTTGCAACAGTACATTCTTTAGACATTTACCTACAAACGCCATTTCTTCGTTTTCGAAAATCTTTAACCGTTATAAAGATATACCCGAAAATTATGATTTTTAGTACCAAAAATACCAATTGTGGGGATGGCTACTTCTATAATTTCTCTTTAGGGAAAATCGTCGACATTTTCGCCATTTGTTCTTAAGGTGATGTCCTAGATGAACCTTGAAACTCTTTGTGATATTAACGTCCGTTACCGGCAGCCAGAGGTTCAGATTTACCGCAATTACGCACGTAAAATATGCACATAATTATCGGCCTGAGGCATAAATGTAGCTTAATGAACACATGGGAAGGGTTCTGGGCTCATCGCAATGGTTCTGAGGCCACCAAAGTATGCTTTTGTCGCCATTTTTCAGTAATAAAACTTTACGACGCGTTGTCGCTGTATAATGGCCCCTTCACACTTGTACCCGCTGTTGTGGCCTGGACATTATTCATGGTGCCACCTCGCAGCGGAAGCACGTTACTATACAATTATTTAGTCATATGAAATTATTTGTAATCGCAAATCAAACACTGCATTTTTTGGCGTACTAAAGGTTTAGCTTAAAAATATAAAGTCGTGTAAAGTCAACTTGCTTTGGGAGGCAGACGGCTTTGTGTTACCTTTATATGATGCGTACTTATTTGTATGTTTCACAGTATCTAAATGTGTCGAAGTACATAAATAAACTGTCAGAATTTCTGATCTACTAAATCCGTTTGATGTGAGTAATACACTGTGCTGCAACAGGGAAAAAAAGGGAACCAGCTGAAAAATACTCGCGTCGGAGCACAAAAAAGACGAATGTGCTCCACCCTGACAGAAAAGTCTGAACCAGCTGCCTCGATCCTCTTTCCGCCTTCCTTACCAAAAACTTTGGCATGCAAAGCTATTCGCGCTTTTTTGTGCTGGAAGAGAGTGGTCGTGAGAAAGTGACGGTGGAAGAGGGTGGAGACAATGCCAGGGGGAGAGGATAGTGGTAGAGAGAAAGTGGCGATAAAAGAGAAAAACATATGAATGGAGAAAGTAGCAGTATGAGACAAAAGAGAGGAGATACTGATGATCAATGAGAGCCAGTGGCAGAAAAGGGAAAGAGAGGTCGAACAAGCAGTGGAAGTAAAAGAGAGGATACAGTGGAAATGAAAAAGGGAGATGAGTCGAGATCTACATAGGCTTTGCGTATCTGGACCCTCCGCAGACCGGCGAACTGTACCACGAAAAAATTTGCCCACCTTGGCTCATCCCCTGCAACGACGAGTTAGTCTGGTGTTCAAAACTTCGAGCAAACCATCGCCAAGTGTGCAAAGGAAACAACTGCGATTGAAGAGAAAGACAGCAGGCTGTATGCGAGAAAGAAAGAGATAGTGGGACTGGGATAGAAAAAAAGGGGCAAAGACAATGTGGCTGTGAAGGTGGCAGAGAAGGACGCAGGGTAAGGAAGAGCGAGAGAAGGGGATTGAGACAGTGACAGCGGGGGAGACCGACAAGAAAGAGTATCAGTGGGAGAAAACGGAGACAGTTGGAGAGAGACACACATAGACAGAGGCAGTAACAGGAGATGCAGAGCATAAAGGCGTCATTACAACCAGAATGGTTCAAATGGCTCTGAGCACTATGGGACTTAATTTCTAAGGTCATCAGTCCCCTAGAACTTAGAACTACTGAAACCTAACTAACCTAAGGACATCACACACATCCATGCCTGAGGCAGGATTCGAACCTGCGACCGAAGCGGTCGCGCGGTTCCAGACTGTAGCGCCTAGACCCGCTCAGCCGCTCCGACCGACTCACTACAACCAGAGATCTGGGTAAAATGATTTAGAATGTTCCGTTTTAAAAGGGCGCGAATATGTTCGACTACCAAAATGTTTGATAAGGAAGGCGGAATGAAGATTGAGGCAACTGGTTCCCCACTTTTCTGTCAGAAAACTGCGTTAAGTAATGAAAAAGTAATCTACAATTTTGTCAATGTCTTTCTGAGCCTCATAATAACGATTTTGTCCGGAAGCTCCGTATGGTGTCTTTGCATACGATAAGCGCTGTAATATCCCATAAGGATTACGTTATGCAACGTAACAAAGATAACATATTACTCAGTTAATCGCATCATCAAAAAGTCTAGATCTCAACAATAACAACGCAGTTGAGCCGACGGTCGAGGTGGCCGAGTGGTTCTAGGCGCTACAGTCTGGAACCGCGCGACCGTTACGGTCGCAGGTTCGATTCCTGCCTCGGACATGGATGTGTGTGATGTCCTTAGGTTAGTTAGGATTAAGTAGTTCTAAGTTCTAGGGGACTGATGACCTTAGGAGTTAAGTCCCACAGTACTGAGAACCATTTTTGAGTTGAGCCGAATGATCAGCATATAGACTATGCATTACAGAAAATACAATTATTTCAGAACAATTATGAAAGAAATATATTTCCTACTCCTGATACTGTAATGGCATTTTATCATCCTTGTTCTCGAATGGCAGGCGCAGATATTAAGGGGTTGGGATGTGCTCGTGGACAATATGGCGATCTTTACTTGTAGTGATCTGACGTGGTCGACCGGAACGATTTCGGTTCTACGCTAAAAAATTTATGGTATGTTTTATACTTTGTGCACGTCACAAGCTTATTATAAGCCAGCAGAAACAGTAACCCCTAACAGAACTAGAGTCCAAAAGGAATAAAGTAGAAATGCACTGTACGACAAGAAAGGCGAAGAACCTAGAAACATGGTCGGTCCCATGAATTTCAAACACGTACACACCATCGGCGGGTATGTGAATGACCATTCTGTGTGAACACTAGAATAATCACCAAAGTACGTTACTGTCGCTCGTGTCATTGTTTTGTTATCAACCATGGTAGGATATCTAATGGGCGTCAACAGTGGCAGGTGTTGGCTGATGAGAGTGAAGGGCACAGAGATGCAGCGTACTCGTGTGAGTATCTGACAGAGTTTCAAAAGGGACCTCATTCCGGATCTCCGTTCCGACGGAAGCTCGAAACATGCAGTAACAAATTTGGCAGGGCATTAGGAAGTGACAGTGGTCCGATTATGGGCTGCATGGCAATCTCAGGCGGACATAGTCGTTTTCAAGGTTCCGGTGTAGCAAGTTAGACCACCACAAATAAGGATCGCCATACTGTGCACCGAGCACATCGTAAACGCTTCATATCTGCAACTGCGATCCGAGAACATGGAGCCGGCCTTAGTGGACGAGCGGTTCTAGGCGCTTCAATTCGGAACTGCGCTGCTGCTACGGTCGCAGGTTCTAATCCTGCCTCAGGCATGGATGTGTGTGATGACCTTAGGTTAGTTAGGTTTAAGTAGTTCTAAGTCTAGGGGACATGACCTCAGATGGTAAGTCCCATAGTGCTCAGAGCCATTTGAACCTTTCGAGAACATGGAATGTACTGCCTGCCACATTGCGTATCATCTCACACCACTGGTCGGTCCGATCGACCGGGTCTGACTACCACGAGGGAAGATCGTCGTACTGTGCACCAAACACATCATAACCCTTCATATTTGCGCCTGCAATCCGAGAACAGGGAATGGAGTGTCAGTTAGACTGTCAGTGACAGAGCACCTCTAGTTCCTGCTGTAAATAAGGAGAGTGCACCATTCGTTTGTTACATATCTTTACGAGCTTTAAGCAGGAGCGACTTCTGTAATGGGTAGGAACTGTGATTGCTAGGTGCAGATGCGAGCTGAGTTGGTGACCCTTCGCTCATAGCTCCAGGCGGTGTTGGCTTCCATCAAACAGCTTGAGGCTGCTGCCAAGGGGCTTCACTGTTGGGGGTCGGACCTGGGTATGCGAGGGACGTCGAACATGTCCCACGTGTCCCCTGTTCGGTCCACTGCTGTGGCCGCCCCGGGTACTGCCTGCACTGAGGTTGACCCCTCACCTGTGGTCGAAGGTCTGCCAGGCAGAGAAAGACTTTCAGAGCGGCCGATCGTAGGGCCTCCCCGGTTCGTTTGCCGAATAGTTTTCGGGTGTTATCTGTGGCTGACGAAGTCTCTGAGCCGGGTGCAATCGTTCACCCTGTTCCAGAGGAAGCTTCTCAGCCCGCAAGATCTGGGCATTCACAGAGTGTGGGTTTGCTGGTAGTTGGAAGCTCCAACGTTAGGTGCATAATGGAGGCCTTAGGAACATGACTGCCAAGGAGGGGAAGGAATCCAGTGTGAACTCCGTGTGCAGAACAGGGGGAGTCAATCCGGATGTGGAAAGGGTGCTTCAGGATGCCATGAAGTGTACATGGTGCAGCCAATTGCAAGTGGTGGCTCATTTCAGTACCAATGACGTGTGTCGCTTTCGATTACAGGAGATCTTCTCTTGTTTTTGGCTGCTAGCGGAAAATGGGAAAGACTGCCAGTCTTGCTTGCGAGATTAAGGCGGAGCTCACCATATGCAGCATCGTCAATAGAACAGACTATGGCCCTTTGGTGCAGAGCCGAGTGGAGGGTCTGAATCAGAGGCTCAGACGGTTTTGTGACAATGTAGGCTTCATTTTCCTTGACTTGCGCCATCGGGTGGTGGGCTACCGCCTTCCACTTAGTAGGTGAAGAGTACACTACACACAGGAAGCAGCTACACGGGTAGCGGGGGCTGTTTCGAAGGGACTGGGTGGATTTTTAGGTTAGAGGGTCTCAGGAAACCACAGAAACGGCGTCTGACTAAAAGGGGACAGCTAAAACACAGTAAGCTAATTGTAGAAATGATCGGTATTGTAGTTGTAAATTGTCGTAGCTGTGTTGGGAAAGAACCAGAGCTCCGAGCCGTAATAGAAAGCACTGAAGCTGAAATAGCTATAGGTTCGGAAAGCTGGCTAAAGCGGGAAATAAGTCATGCCGAAATTTTTCCGAACGACATAACAGTGTTGAGAAAGGATAGATTAAATACAATTACTGGAGGAGTATTTATTGCTATCAGAAGTGGTTTACCTTGTACTAACATTGAATTATATTGTTCCTGTGAAATAGTATTGGTAAAGGGTATACTTGACAAACGGACGAAATTATTAATTGGATCGTTTTACCGATCTCCCGACTCAAAAGATACAGTTGCTGAACAGTTCAAAGAAAACTTGAATCTCATTTCAAATAGGTACCCCAATCATACAATTATAGTCGGTGGTGACTCCAATCTACTGTCGATATGCTGGAAAAATTATACTTTTACAGCCGGCGGCAGGCATAAAATGTCATCCGAAATTGTACTGAATGCTTTCTCGGAAAATTATTACTTGACCTCTTAGCAACAAATAATCCTGAACAAATAGGGAATATCATGACGGTTACAGGGATTAGCGACCACAAGGCAGTTTCTGCTAGGTTGAATACCGTAAGACCCACAACCATAAAAAAGAAACACGAAGTGGATCTATTTAAAAAAGTTGACAGAAATGCTCTTAACGCCTTTTAAGAGACAGTCTTCACTCCTTCCCTTCTGATCATATCATGTGAGCGCAGAAAAGATGTGGAGTGATTTCAAAGAGATAGTATCGACGACACCTGAGACATATATATATTAATAAGTGATGATACTGATCCCCCTTGGTACACAAAATGGGTCAGATTGTTGTAGCAGAAACAACGAAAAAGACTGGCAACGTTCGAAAGATAGCGCGTACTTCAATGCGAAATGCTTATAATGATTTCCGAAACTCTCGGAATCTGGCAGAAAATCCAAAGAGATTCTGGTCATACATAAAGCATACCAGTGGCAAGACGCAACCAATACCTTCACTTTTCTCTGCCTCGTGATGGCTGGGTGTTGTGTGATGTCCTTAGGTTAGTTCGGTTTAAGTAGTTCCAAGTTCTAGGGGACTGATGACCTAAGATGTTAAGTACCATAGTCCTCAGACCCATTTGAACCATTAGCCACTACCTTCACTGCACGGGAATAACGGTGAAGTCACTGCTGACAGTGCCACTAAAGCAGAGTTATTAAACAAGGCTTCCTGGAACTCCTTCACCAAAGAAGACGAAGTAAATATTCCTGAATTCCAATCAAGAACAACTGCCAAGATGAGAAACATAGAAACAGATATCCTAGGTGATTCAAAGCAGCTTAAATCGTTTAATAAAGGCAAGGCCTCCGGTCCAGGTTGCATAGCAGTAAGTTCCTTTCACAGTATGCTGATAAAATAGTTCCATATTGAGCAATTATATACAACCGCTCGCTCATGAAAAGGTCCTCACCTACAGACTGGAAAATTGCTCAAGTCACACAATACCCAAAAAGGTAACTAGGAGTAATTCGCTGAGTTACAGGCCCGTATAACTAACGTCGATTTGCAGTAGGGTTATGGAATATATACTGTGTTCGAACATTATGAATTGCCTCGAAGAAAACTATTTATTGACATATAGTCACCACGGATTCGGAATATATCGTTCTTGTGAAACACAAATAGCTCTTTATACTCATGAAGTAATGAGTTCTATCGACAGAGAATGTGAAATTGACTCCATATTTTTAGATTTCCAGAAGGCTTTCGACGCCGTTCCTCACAAGCGTCTTCTAACGAAACTATGGACTATCGCCTGAGTTGTGCGACTTGGTTCGTGATTTCCTGTCAGAAAGCTCACAGTTCGTTGTAATAGACGGAATGTCTTCGAGTAAAACAGAAGTAATATCCGGCGTTCCCCAAGGTAGTTTTATATGCCCTCTATTGTTCCTGATCTATATTAATGACATAGGAAACAATCTGAGTAGCCCTCTTAGATTGTTTCCAGATGATGTTGTTATTTACCTTCTTGTAAAGTCATCAGATGACCAAAACGAATTGCAAAATGATTTAGATGCGATATCTGTATGGTGCGAAAAGTGGCAGTTGACCTTGAATAAAAAAAAGTGTGAGTTATTCACATGAGTACTAAAAGAAATCCGTTAAATTTCGATTACACGAGAAGACACTCAAACCTGAAGGCTGTAAATTCAACTAAATACTTAAGGATTACATTAACAAATAACCTTGAACCGAGCTCACTCCGAACTATGCGTTTCCTTGTAATTGTCTGTCTGTCTGTGTCTGGTTTCCCTCCTGTTGTTGCGGTTATGCCGTGGTTCTTCCTCCTATGTGTGGCAGCAGCGATGTGTATCGATATTGCACTGTGTACCGTCTTTAGTCTTGTGCATACAGTTTCCAGCTAGGGGGTCGGTCGGTTGGTGCGGACCAGGGAGGATATCTCCCTGCGGTGCTGTGGGCTGGGTCCGCTGGCAGTCCCCGCGCGGTGTCGGTGTGTGTGTGTGTGGAGCTGTCCGATCGCTATGAGCTTCGTGGCTCACCGACCCAGGACGTCAAAGTTGAGTGGTGTGTTAAGTAGCCAATCCACGTCCGTTCAGGTTGTGTCGTTCGTTTCAGTGGTTCGCTGTTGGGGAGCTTTTCCTGTGAGCAACACCTAGTGTTTGTAGTGATGAAATCGAGCTGCCGGGAGGTAGATGTAACTATATTAGTTCATATAATTCAAGTGCACCAGCGGAATTTTCTGCCTTGTGGCCGTTAGTGTTCTGGTTACCTGCCCTGGCACTGACGTAAGTTCAAGCAGTGTTCCTTTTTGGTGAAGTTAACTATATTACCTTATTTCAAATTCAAGTGTACCAGAGGAATTTTCTGCCTTGTGGCCGTTAGTGTTCCGATTACCTGCCCTGGCCACTAACGTTATTTCAGGTAACGTCCTTTCCTTACCTGTTGTCACTGTCCAACATGGTGTGTAGTTTTGACAGCTAAATACATATTTCAATGTGGATAAACACGTCCGTAACAGTTTGGTCTTTGAGTTTTTATGTACCGATTGGTGGCTAGCATGTCGTTTGATCTGTCCGTCACTGTCTCTTGGTTGGGTGACAGACAGATCAAGTGTAGTTAGGCCCACCACCTGTCTCACCAAAGTGAACGTTAATGTTTCGAGGGCACCTCCGCCCCCCCCCCCCCCCTCACCCTCCCTGGAGGCGTCTGAGTGCCGTTGTCTATACTGTCCTTTTCATGGGTGTTTAATGGTCTGTTGGTAATACAGGGTGATTCAAAAAGAATACCACAACTTTAAAAATGTGTATTTAATGAAAGAAACATAATATAACCTTCTGTTATACATCATTACAAAGAGTATTTAAAAAGGTTTTTTTTCACTCAAAAACAAGTTCAGAGATGTTCAATATGGCCCCCTCCAGACACACAAGCAATATCAACCCGATACTCCAACTCGTTCCACACTCTCTGTAGCATATCAGGCGTAACAGTTTGGATAGCTGCTGTTATTTCTCGTTTCAAATCATCAATGGTGGCTGGGAGAGGTGGCCGAAACACCATATCCTTAACATACCCCCATAAGAAAAAATCGCAGGGGGTAAGATCAGGGCTTCTTGGAGGCCAGTGATGAAGTGCTCTGTCACGGGCTGCCTGGCGGCCGATCCATCGCCTCGGGTAGTTGACGTTCAGGTGGTTACGGACAGATAAGTGCCAATGTGGTGGCGCTCCATCCTGCTGAAATATGAATTGTTGTGCTTCTTGTTCGAGCTGAGGGAACAGCCAATTCTCTAACATCTCCAGATACTGTAGTCCAGTTACAGTAGCACCTTCGAAGAAAAAGGGACCAAAAACTTTATTGGCTGAAATGGCGAACAAACGTACAACTAAATGAAACTTTATAGCTCCCTTAATTCGCCGACAGATAGTGCTTAGCTCTGCCTTTTGTCGTTGCAGAGTTTTAAATTCCTAAAGTTGTGGTATTCTTTTTGAATCACCCTGTATATTATAGCCAACGCCTTAAAAGAAAAAAAAATTATTGTGTTTTATGTAAATCAATTTATGTAAATCAATTGTGGCCTTTCAGTTGCTTAAAACCTTATTCTTAAATTTAGTTATTGTCGTTGCGTTGCGTTTTCATTTAGTGTGCGTTCGACCATTGAAAACTTAAAGGTTAAGGTATTTTTGCATTTGATGGAAAATCAACTGTGGGCCATCAGCCGCTTAAAGCCTTGTTCTCAAAATTTCCCCTTAAGCGAAAACTTTGCGACCTTTTGCCTTAAAAGATTGTTGTAATATATTTTAAAATTTTGAAATTTACTTGTGGCCTTCCGCCGTTTGTATTGCACCTTGTATATGTTTGTTTTATCCACTTTTGCCTTGAGGTTTTCCACCTAGCTGTGATTATATATATATATATATATATATATATATATATATATATATAATCTTGTTGCTGTTTAAGATTTCTTGTTTGGAGGCCTTCAGCCATGAAAGAATTGGATTTTGAAACTCGTAGTTGTAAAGGTTCGGCTATGTGTCGTTTTGGTTTAAAGGTGTTGTTAAATTACAATTTTAGAGTAAAACTGACCTACACCTTATTTGGCCCTTTCCACAATCCTAATCACCTGTTCGGGCGTCTCAAACCTAATTTGGAATAATCACATATATAGTGTTGTGGGTAGAGCAGACCAAAGACTGCCATTAATTGGCAGAACACTTAAAAGGTGCAAAGGTCTACTAAAGAGACTGCTTACACCTCGCTTGTTCGCCCTATTCTGGAGTACTGCTGTGCGGTGCGGGATCCGCATCAGGTGAGACTGACGGATGACATCGAAAAAGTTCAAAGAAAGGCAGCTCGTTTTGTATTATCGTGAAACAGTGGAGATAGTGCCACATACATGATACGGGAATTGGAGTGACAATTATTAAAACAAAGGCGTTTTTCGTTGTGACGGGATCTTCTCATGAAATTTCAATCACTAGTTTTCTCCTCCGATTGCGAGAACATTGTGTTGGTACCCACCTACATAGGGAGAAATGATCATCGCGATAAAATAAGAGAAATCAGGGCTCGCACAGAAAAATTTGAGTGCTCGTTTTTCCCACGCACCGTTCGAGAGTGCAACGGTAGAGAGACAGCTGGAAGGTGGTTCATTGAACCGTCTGCCAGGCATTTTATTGTGAACAGCAGAGTAATCACATTGCGTGTCATCCCACAGCACTGATCGAAGACTAGCAGAGTGGGACTGGGGAGTTACCGTCCCACACATAGGTTGCCACCGATGCCACAACACAAGTAGCTGCATTTGGAGTGGTGCCATAACACAGAAGCCTGAGCTTCTGATGAATGGCATCTCGTTGTATTCAGCGATGAATCGCGGTTCTACACCGCAATGGACGACCATAATCGGCGAGCATGTTGGTTACCTATGGAGAAGTTTCATTTTTCCATTGTTTCGCACAGGCACGGGTGTCTTGGTGTGGGTAGCCATCCGGTATTACTTCAAATCATGGCTAGTAGTGATCGAGGGAACTCCGACGACACAACTGTGCGTCGCTGACATCTTGTGTCCTCACCTCACGTCTCGTGTGACAGTATCGTGGTGACGTCTTTCAACAGAACAATACTCGTTAACACGTGGCACGTGTCTCCATGGACTTTCTGTGTGATGTTGAGATGCCTGCAAAGTGCCAGACCTGTCGCCAGTGGACCATGAGTGGCGCTATCACTCCACGCCAGTGTTAGTATCTAGGATACCGAGGACCACTTACAAGACTTGTAGGCCAGCTTGCCTCAGAAGAGGATGCAATGGCTTTACAGCAGCCTCCCCAAACGAAGTGAGCTTGCAGACAGACCACAGTGGGTCGCAATGTATACTGAAAAATGGGCTCATAATGTCAGTTTCTCTTTAATTTGACTCGTTCCTGTGATAACTGAAATGGTGTCACATATCCTCTAAACCTGTGAGGCTTCATTTCTTTTGCTCCACCCCTTGTGGTTGCTTCACTATTTTTGTCAGCCAGTATAAGTAATGATAATACAGAGAGGAAATAATGACCTTGACTTATAACTCAGATATCAACTGGCTGCTTGTACTACATAGAATCGCTAGACATCCAGGGTTAATACAACAGACAGATTTTGTACAGTTCCGTATAAAATATTGTAAAACTAATGTAATTGTTGAAATCAGTCATATACTCCAGACGAGAATTTGAGTGGGAGAACTACAAAACAAATATTTTGATAATGTCAAAAATGTAGCCATTAGACACTGTCGCGTCACCAGACAGATTATCTCAAGAACATAAATGACGTTAAATGATCTTACAATTGCAACTGGTTATTTTGTGAGTCTCATATAGTCGTTGCGCGTTTGGCGTAGCTCGGGTTACGTACTCTTCGATTAACTGACTAAATTAACCTTCGACGAGTAATGCAACCGTTATGTTTCATCTTCACTAACACTTGTAGTAAACCAGCTTCATTAGTTCCAAACCGGTGACAAATAATAAAGAATGAAATAACGTTTGTGTGTCTCTAGCGATCTCTTCCACATGGAAATTACACTTCACTTGAACGCATCCAGTAACTCTCATTATCCCGTCTCCTTCCCCACAGCTATAATTATGTGCTTATTACACCTTCCCTACCTCCGGGCAGAGGGGTTTTAAAACAGTGACTGTTGCCTGTCGTTGATTGCTGATTGTTCACTCGAAGTATAATGGATCTTTTCGTCTGCTAATGCACATTACGCTAGCTGCGGGCGCTTGACATCTATGAATTTCTGTAGGTATCAGATCTCTGTTCACATTACTTTAAAAAATTACTATTCTAATTATGTTTCAAAAACGGATATCCGGTTTGTTTCGTTTATTCGAACAGATACTACCTTATTAGGTCTTTGGAACTAGCAACACTGTAGTACAAAAGTTTCATGTACACGTTTCATAGACGGGAAATACCAAATAAGGAGTCGTTGGATACACTTGATAGATGCCGATGCGCTATTGGAAGTAAAAGAGCTAACAATAGAAGGGTCGAGGAAAAAATACCGTTCGCTATCAACAACGAATTCAATGTCTGCATGAAGGAAAGAACTACCGATGAAAAACATAACACAAAAAATAATTTTACCTGCAGTATATGGTCTCTTCATTCCTGTCTAGGGTTCTTCAGCCGGCATTTATTTGACGATTGTTCTGACGTTTACCCAGCAGCAGTGGCTGGCTTTGTCAAAGCTTCACCCGCCATTTCAGACAGCAATCTGAAGTGACACGGCAATGTCCAAGGGCCTTTCCGTGATCACTGCCACTGTGGTTCTAGACTTCCGCTCCAGCACTTTAATACGTGATCCGTTTACCTTGAGGCTTTCTTCTTTATTGTTCAAGCTGTCGTCATATTTTTGGATTTCTATGGCTTCCCTTGATACATCAACATATTCCTTGGCAGCGAATTTTATTATGTGTTCGCTCTCACAACGTATGCACCGCCACAGCCGATTTCTTGATTTCTCCACCTGTCCCAGCCTGCAATAGCGTTTATATTCGGTGGTCCTGGTGTTAATGGATCGTCCAGGAATTTCAACAACGATATTTCCGCATGTACAGGGTATGTGGTGTATTACCGTCATTGTTAGTGGGCCCCTTTCGTCCTCTGCCGATCTCAGGCTCTCCTTGATTTCCTTGGTGGGCTTGTAAACAGCGTTTCGTCGTTTTTGAGCAATATCTGGTCAGTGTTGTCCGTCATGCTGAGGATGTTTGGCAAAAAGGCCTGACTCGACATCTGTTACTCTGACGTGTCACTTTCATAACTGTTCACAATGATATCCTGCTGTGCTGAGCATAATCATGAGCTTGCAATTTGAAAAAGATGAGTTACAAGCTAGCTGGGACGTTGACAAAATTATATTGATATTGCCTGTCGACAAGGGAAATGTGATCGTTGTAAAGAAGTCCAATAATTATGAGCGGAAGGTTCAGGCCTACCGGATCCAACAATGTCCTAAAAGCTAAAAACAAATCTGACACATCATATCATATGGAATGCTATCTGTTAGTCAGCAAAAGCTCAGAGAAACTTCCACAACAAAAAAGTCTAACAACATTAGCTGTATGAATGGCCAAAAATCAATAAGGATTATATAGGACTAAGACCAACCGTGCGCCCTTCTGGCTCAGCACATGTTAACTAGTGAAATATTTCGCTTCTCTGCTTCAGCTGGACGTGGGGAAGACCGCTGCATATATTAAGGACTTGGAACGTTCACTGAGAAGCCGAAAAATCTTAAACTTTGACCAAATGACGTCCTGGTCAGGTCTGATGTTTCTTTGCTTACCGAAGTATCGAGGATATCAGTTCCCCTTTGCCTCAGGCCATCACAAAAATCTTTGATGCACGTCTTACTGCTAGCTACTGCATGTAGAGTGGCGATTTCTATGAAGAAATATAACATATCGCCATGGTTAGCTCCTTTTAGTCCACCGGTGACCATTTTCTTCGTGGAGCATTTCGAAACATGGGCGATGGACTTAGCACCTTGTAAACCTAAGGTGTGGTACAGATTCGTCAACAAAACCTTTGTCGTGTACATCTGTGAGGAACAGCTTGCCATCTTTGTAAGGCGCCTGAATGGTCTGCATACCAGTTTACTGTGGAGGTAGGAAAGGATCAGTAGCTATCGTTTGTAGACACACGGACTGATACCTGCACAAGCTGTCAAATCATCACCCACAGCAAAAAATTGGTTCAAATGGCTCTGACAGGGGAACATCCCCATCACACCCCCCTCAGATTTAGTTATAAGTTGGCACAGTGGATAGGCCTTGAAAAACTGAACACAGATCAATCGAGAAAACAGGAAGAAGTTGTGTGGAACTATGAAAAAATAAGCAAAATATACAAACTGTGTCGTCCATGCGTAAGATAGGGAATATTAAGGGCAATGGGAGGCGAGGAGCGCCGTGGTCCCGTGGTTAGCGTGGACAGCTGCGGAACGAGAGGTCCTTGGTTCAGATCTGCCCTCGACTGAAAATTTTGCTTTCTTTATTTTCGCAAAGTTATGATCTGTCCGTTCGTTCATTGACGTCTCTGTTCACTGTAATAAGTTTAGTGTCTGTGTTTTGCGACCGTACCGCAAAACCGTGTGATTAGTTGACGAAAGGACGTGCCTCTCCAATGGGAACCGAAAACATTTGATCGCAAGGTCATAGGTCAACCGATTCCTCCACAGGAAAAGACGTCTGATATATTCTATACGACACTGGTGACGGCATGTGCGTCACATGGCAGGAATATGTTGTCGACCCACCTAACTAGTACACTTGGCGAATGGGTGAAAAGATTCTTCTACCTTGCCCGATTTAGGTTTTCTTGTGGATGTAATAATCACTCCAAAAAAAGTGATGAAAACATAAGAGTTTTTCACATAAACTGAAAATAAAAAGTTAAAATTTTCGGTCGAGGGAAGACCTCTCGTTCTGCACCTGTTCACACTAACCATGGGACCACGGCGCTCCAAGTCTCAGACTGCCATTAATACTGCCTATATTACACATGGACGACGCAGTTTGTATATTTTGTTTATTTTTTCATAGTTCCACACAACTTCTTCCTGTTTTCTCTATCGATCTGTGTTCAGTTTTTCAAGGCCTATCCACTGTGCCAACTTATAACTAAATCTGAGGGGGGTGCAATGGGGATGTTCCCTTGTGAGCACTATGGGACTCAACTTCTGAGGTCATTAGTCCCCTAGAACTTAGAACTAGTTAAACCTAACTAACCTAAGGACATCACACACATCAATGCCCGAAGCAGGATTCGAACCTGCGACCGTAGCGGTCTCGCGGTTCCAGACTGCAGCGCCTAGAACCGCACGGCCACTTCGGCCGGCTCACCCACAGCAGAAAAGTGGGATGATTCATATGTTCATGATGCGTGGAAGACGAATATGAGAGTCGCGACATCTGTGACTTAAGATATAACGCTTGTTAACCGTTCTGAGGAGCAATGGATATTCCACCTTTTCCGTAAGAAGTATCGTGAAATCACTCGCCGAAGCGACCTGAATAGCCTTGATTATTTCCTATGGGGATATCTAAAGTCACTAGTGTATATGACCCCAGTGGATACGGAGATTGCGTTAGTTGTCAGAATTGTAGCTGCCTGTGATGTGATTTGAAACATACCAAGGATATGTCAGATACAGCCTTTCTGTTATAAATCCCCAGCGTGATGGACAGAATCGAGCGCATATTGCGCAAACAGAGCGTGAAGACTATATTTACAAAGCGACCAAGATAATCAAGGAGTGTCTCAGAACGGCAAAGGCGAAAGGCACCCACCTGCAATATCAGTAATATACCTCATAGCCTCATGTGAAAATGTCTGTGTTGGAGTGACTGGGTTATCTATCAACACCAAAATCACCAGAGATACACGATATTACAAATTGGGATAAGTGGAGAAATCGGCCGTGGCGGAGCAGATGTTGTAGTGAGACTGACCGCATAATAAAAATCGCCAACAAGAAAATTCTTGATGTGGAGAAGAGCTATCACGCATGCTTGTCCAGGGAAGCCATTGAAATCTACAAGCACTACAGTAGCTTCATCGTGAAAAAAGAAAGCCTCAAGGTGAACGGGTCTTGGACTCCAGTGTTGCAGCAAAAGACCGTTGCAAGTCGCAACAGGAGGAACGCAGGAGTAATTATATGGGAAAGCCTCAGACGCTGGCGTGATACATACAGGGTGTTTCCGTTAGAGCATGCAAAAATGTAACAGAGGATAGAGAATGCTCCATCGCACAATTTGAGGTAGGGAACATGGGGTCGCAGAAGCCAGCTTAAGGAGATATGGAAGTTAAATTTGCGTACTGCTTTGTCTAGCATTTCTGTTTTCCAGCTTATTTACAACTAACATGCGTACAAGTTTACACGTACTGTACTGTTTATTTACACGTATATTCTTTATTTCGTGCAAGGAAAGAAGGAGGATGAGCATGATTTATAGGTAGTCTGTCTGTCTGTCTCAGTGGCCACCTGTACTTGAGGTTCGTTCAAAGGGTTCTACCTGAGTTATAGAAGAACTTACCCTCGAGTGTTCGTGAGAGGATGTGGATACAACGAGACGGTGTACTGCCCTACTTCAGTATGGATGTCCGCAACCATCTCAGTGCTGTATTTCCTGGTCGCTGAATTGGAAGGGGACGTCCTATTCCATGGCCTGCGAGATTACCTTGACATGAATCCCCTTGATTATTTCCTTGTATATCTAAAGTCACTTGTGTATAAGACCCCAGTGGATACGGAGATTGAATTAGTTGTCAGAATTGTAGGCGCGTGTGATATGATTTGAAACACACCAAGGATATCCGTCAGATTTCGTCAGAATCTTGTTTTCCGATGTCATGTTTGCATTGAGGTTCGTTGCCGTCAGTTTCAGCACATTTTGTAAGATACATACAAATCGACGTTCATTATGTCAATGATGGTATTTGCATTTAACTGTAACTGATGTAAATAGAAAAGTGCACAGCAAGGTGATTTTATTCCTATTATCTCCTTAAGCTAGCTTCACCGATGCCAGGTTCCCTACCTCAAATTGTACAGTGGATCATCCCCTATGTCCAGTTAAATTTTTGCACGCTCTTACCGGAACACCCTGTATGATCTGCGGCCGCGAGCTCGTCTCCAGTGCACCATTACCAATGGAGGGTGAAGCTTTGACAAGGGCAGCTAGTGGTGCTGGCGAAACGTCAAAAAAATTGTCAAACGTCGCTTAAAGAAGCTGAGACATAAGCCGAAAGGGAATAAGTCAACTTGCGGCCACAAAAGCCTCAACAATTTTTATTTAGTTTGGTCATATCTCTGTAGGGCATAAATGTTCAATACGTCTATGAGCTCACATGATCTTCACCATTTGTATGTAGTTTTCATGAATGAAACGTAACGTTATGCAGCTTGCCTTAGGTTTTTGCGGAAACTCGATCCACAAGACAGTTTGATTAGTCAGAACGGAAGAGGTTCAAATGGTTCAAATGGCCCTAAGCACTATGCGACTTAACTTCTGAGGTCATCAGTCGCCTAGAACTTAGAACTAATTAAACCTAGCTAACCTAAGGACATCACACACATCCATGCCCGATGCAGGATTCGAACCTGCGACGGAAGCGGTCACTCGGCTCCAGACTGTAGCGCCTAGAACCGCACGGCCACTCCGGCCGGCGAACGGAAGAGGAAAGACACGTTCGATTACGTTAACGAGACATGTGAAGGAATTGAAACTTTAACGTGTTAAGGCTGATTGGTGTCCCGTATCAGTGAGCTCTCCGCAACGTTGCCTAAAAGGGCCGCATGTTGCCATGCTGTCCAGACCTACTGCAATGCAGACAGCACTGAACTCGTCAGTACGTTCCCCGATGTCTCATCCACTGAAACCATCTGACCATGGGTTGCAGCTGGTGAAATCCGAGCTGAAGCAGTATGGAATGACATACCAGTATCTGTCTTCCAAGATTCTGCCGACTCGATGCCCTGCCGGTTTGCAGTCGCTGTTCCTACAGAATGCTATATGTAATAAATTTTCGTTTTGTGTACCCCTAAGCAACATAGAATTTTAGTGTTGTATTCTTCCTGTTATACCGTATGTGCAAAGTAAGTACGACTTCGTTATTCGCAGTCCTTCTTGATGTTGTAAATTCAGTGGTTACCAGTGTAAACCAGACAAAATCCGTAAAATGTCTAGGAGTGTCCGCACACAGCGATTTAAAGTGAAACCGGCTACTATTCGTGCGGAATCATATAGAGCTGTTTCATTTGGCTCAGACAGCGTACAGAAACTTTTTCAGTGTAAAAATCAAATGGCTCCAATTACTATGGGACTTAACATCTGAGGTCATCAGTCCCCTAGACTTATAACTACTTAAACCTAACCAAACTAAGGACATCACACACATCCATGCCCAAGGCAGGATTCGAACCTGCGACCGTAGCAGCAGCGCGGTTCCGGCCCGAAGCACCTAGAACCGCTCGGCCACAGCGGCCAGCTTTTTCAGTCTTAACAGTTACCGATTGTGATACGTATGTTTAGACAAAAAAATATAAATATTTTAGTGACCTGGAGGGATAACTTTCCCTGTTTTACACAAACTCGAGTTTTCAACCCCTCTCCTTTGATCTTCTTCAGAAGTCCTCTGGTGTCGCCAAATGACTGAACGATGCGGAAACCCAATGTCAAACACATTTAAAGGAAAATATCTTTTTGATGAGGTAGGATCATTGGGCAAAATTCCTCGACCTTCAATTCTAATCCGTCGTCATTGGCAAGTAATAGCTAGTCAGTTGGAGGAATTGGAATGTTACTTAAAAAGTCAGAAACGAAAATGCTACCTTTATTCTGCTGCCGAGATAGCTTCTTGGAATTCATTACATCCCAGTTACTTCCTTGATGACTTGTACACGCTACGTTGTATACCTGTTGCGCAATTTGTGACGAAATTAAAGTCATTATAAGATATATCTTCGAGAACCCGGGCTTTTTCCTGATGTGCGTTCTTTAAAGTCAATATGCAGCAGAACTCTCTTAATGAAAGTACGTTTGACGTATCACTCAGTGAAGTACCCACGAATTGAAATGGGACTGGAACCTAGATAATTGTTAGTGAAAACACTGCTATTTGCAAAGGACATAGAATATTATCAAGTTACGCTGGTGGACTGAAGTCATCCAATCCTTCCTGTACAAATCACAGAGCAGTAGGCGACAAACGATTCTACATAACTTCTCCCGTTAGCCTTCCGGTATATACCACGGCTTAAGACAAATACGACATGTCTTGGACTCTGCTGTAGTGAACTGACGTCATAACAACAGCTAGTATTTAAGCGGCACAAACAAGTCACTATAAGATACTGAGAGATTTTTCATCTAAGAGATTCTTTCGCCATTTTTGAACAACTTTTCCTATAAAAATGGCATCTTTACTGAAACTGTCAAAATACTCTATAGTACGTTTTACTATGTATATAGATGGTATTTATTTTATAAAAAATGACTGTGTGCATAATGCTAATACTTTTAGATGCACTAAAGTCACCTAAGGGTCATAGCTTGTACACTTGAGACAACCTATGTTATTAGGCAGTATCACTAGTCGATGATACTCCTGTATACTGGAACATCTGTCAAGATACTGTGTATCAGTATTGTCCAAATACAGTATGTCTTGGTATTATATACAGTGTGTCCCCTGAGGAATGGTCAATATTCAGCGATATGAGAGGAATTATCATTCGATGCAAAAAAGTCTGGTAAACATGGACTCTGAAACACATACCTTAAGAGTTGCAAATTCTGTATTTTCGATACTGTGAGACAAATCTCACCTACAGCAGGCTGTTCGGTTTTCATATTTTGAATATGGTATTATGGACCAAATAAAGGACGAAATGTCCAGTAAATATTGGCTCTAAAGTGCTACCTTCCGATCAATGAGCAATCGTTTCTGCTCCCTACCGTGAAACACACCTCTTACATTGAACAATGTCGACCATCCCTCCTGGGACAATCTGTGTATGAAATAGATGAAGTCAATGCAGTATCAACGTTTTGGACCTGAAGGTCAAAGACCACTACATCTGACTGCACAATTCACAGCCGTTCTTGCCACGCACGGTCCTAGAAAGAGCCGTTTTTCCGCTCAGTGATTGGCAAAGCAAGCAAATATCCTTTAAGTGAGGCGAAAGTTAATGCTGAGCTACTTACACTAAAAATGGTAGCACTCCTCAATGGCTTTGGTTCAACACTACTTACGAGGTTATATGCCATAAAATAGAAGGAATACAGTTGGAAAAGAGATTGTACCACATTAGAAAAGAGTGGACCAAATGAGAAAGACGGGTATATAGTTTTACGGTACTGAGGTTACATATCCAATGAAGTAAACTATTAGACTGCAAATTGGCTTCAGGATAGAGAACACTGTAAGAACACGAGTTATACCCAACGTAGATAAGAACCAGGCATATAGCTTGTCCTGATTATACAAAGTATCATGAAGTGAATATGAAAAAATTTTATGTTGGGCTAACAGGGAGAAACGACAAAACGAAGTTTAGACAGTATATTAATATTAGTGAATTAAATCCCTCAACATTCATTGCTCATTTAAGAGAATGCATGCATTTTGTTAATGATGTTACCAAAAACATATGAATTTTTTCCAGGGCAGGAAAAAGTAGCTCATTGATCATCCTAGAAGAAACTGAGATACACACTCATGTGACGAAAGAACCTGACACTATCCTCAGTGGACAGAGTTACGAAATAAGACATATATACAGAATTTTAACAGCGTTTAAGCGAACAGGTTCAGATTTCAGCACCGTTTCCTAAACGCAAAATTACTACTTTGATACGATTTGTTGATGCATCATTAGATAGTCAGAGTTGACAACCTCGTTATGTGGTAGACAAAGATATACATTACAGTGTTGCAGTTCCTGTGTTATTCCGAAATACGAGGCAATGTTCCTGCGGACATGCATATATGCACGCATTCCATGGATCTTACATTACGTCCGTGTTAATATGTTGCTGCTGAGAGACAACAACAGTTCATGTATCACAGTTACGTAGTTTACATATTAGCCTTATATACTAATTGTCCAAGCATGGCATTTGTGAATTCGTGTCACGGACATGGATTTACGTGTATATTATCTCTGGAATAACAAGAGGAGTGTAACATAGACTCTTTGGCCTATCAATCAGATTCCTGTTTAACAAATTACGGTATGACAAACTGCCTATTGGCTTCTGTCTCGGGTTCTTCGGCCTACGTTCATCTAATGATTTTTCTGACGTTTCGCCAGCACGAGTGGCTGGCATTGTCAGAGCTTCACCCTCCATTGCTGGTGGTGAATTGGAGCCGAGCACGCGGCCGCAGACTGTATGTGCCTGGCGCGCCAACGTCCGAGGGCTTCTCCGCGGTTATTTCCGGTGCGGTTCTCCTCTTGCTACCTGCGACTGTCGTTCGCTGCAGTACGGGAAGCCAGGATCCGTTTACCTTAAGGCTTTCCTCTTTCTTGTTGAACTGTTCTCGTGTTTTTATATTTCTACAGCTTCTCTGAACAAGCGCGTGTGATTGTGCTTCTCTACAGCCAGAACTTCCGTGTCGGCGAATTTTATTACGTGGTCGGTCTCATTGAGTGCGTGCTCTGCCACGGCCGATTTCTCCACCTGCCCCAACCTGCAATGTCGCTTATGCTCTTTGATCCTGGTGTTAATCGATCGTCCAGTCATTCCGACATAAACTTTTCCGCATGTGTATGGTATACGGTATATTCCCAACATTGCAAGTGGGTCTCTTTTGTCCTTCGCCGATCTAAGACACTCTTTGATCTTGCTTGTCGGTTTGAAAATCGTCTTTACGCCATGTTTGCGCAATATACGGCCGATTCTGTCCGTATTACGGTATGTGACAGTATGGTCCAATGTGACCAGAAAATTTCACCGTTTAGCATTCGGCAGCTGTAATACTAACACATGACGACCTGTGTACTGTGAGGGAGATCAAATCTTATTTCCTGTCGCAATCGCATAGACAATGTTATAATTAGATTTTAAATATCTACGGGCTACTGTGTTTTCTGGATGAACATCAATTTTGACACCGTAGAGTACTTGTAACTGACACATACGTAATTTGATCTAGGTACATAATGTACATCAGCAAATCAGAGCCTCCTCCCAAAAATGGCTCTGAGCACTATGCGACTTAACTTCTGAGGTTATCAGTCACCTAGAACTTAGAACTAATTAAACCTAACTAACCTAAGGACATCACACACATCCATGCCCGAGGCGGGATTCGAACCTGCGACCGTAGCGGTCGCTCGCGTCCAGACTGCAGCGCCTAGAACCGCACGGCCACTCCGGCCGGCCCGAGCCTCCCCACCTCCCCCCCCCCTCCCCCCACCTTACGTATGACGTATAGCATATTCATTCTTGTTCATGACGCTTCATAGTATTACTACAGATACTGAACATGATGAGTCAATGTCAAAATGTTTAATCTTATGAGCATCATCTGCTGCTATGGAGTTCTTGTCGTTATTTGGGCGAGTTTTCTTTCAGTACATCAAATGGAAATACTGCTCAATTTTTGGAACGTTTCCTTGCACCCGTCCACCTTGGTTTGTAAATGTGAGTTTCCGGGACTGTGACCTTCCAGGGAGTGTTTTTGAAATTTAGACTTCTTAATATGTCGTTTTAACGCTTTTATGAGCATTTTTAAAGGGTGACTACAATGTTTATCTTACATCGCTTCAATCGCAGCAAAAAGTTATATCGTACCACAACTCAGAATCTGCGGCTCTGACATTTTTTCTGTTATTTTATTTCATCAGCGGTACCGCTCGGCGTACCGGTGTCCACCGAACAAAATAAAGCGCTGATGTGCGTATACACAGACGGCAACAACCCCGCAACACCAAGAAAGAGTTGTGCGACATCAAAGAAAGTTAGCAGGCGTGCTTCTAAATCCGAAATATGCTATCTATTAAAATTTCGCATCATTCGCATAAGAGAGGCGCTAGTGGCCGCGTCACTATGAGGATTCGAATCCGGTTTGCTTTAAATACACGCTGTACCGGTCGTAAACGTCAGTTATCTTTGAGATTGGGCTTCGTGAGTTGATATTAGTCAAGAATACCTTTAACCTTTCTAATACCGAGTATTTTTTGTTACAGTGAGTATCATTGGGGTCTTTAGTGACACCAACGGAATTTATTTTTTACTAAGGATATAGTTTTAATAATGGTAGAATAAAATCACATTCCTTATGTTTTCCACAATCTAAAACATGATGTCTGTGACATAACATTAAATCAAAATGAAAATTTTTTAATTATTTATTTCTATAAAATTTACAAACAATGCTCATGAAACTACAAACATTTTTGATTAAATTCCGAATTGACATTTATGACGCATTACACTTACAGCAATAATTTGCAGAGTGGTTTTTACACACAGAACATCCACATTTTGAACATTTATCGGTGAATTTTCTACCCTCAGATCTTTTACAAAACGGACACCTACCACTTTTCTTTGTCTGTACTGTTGATGGAAGTGCTGGGGAAATAATTTTGTCTGGCTTTCTTCCGACGAGCTGCTTTCCTAATTCTATGAGAAATGCCCATCTTTTGTAGTTGGTCCTTTCTGCCCAGTCTGGTGTAAGATGTAGCCATATGATAAATGCATATCAGTCATGTTGTAAAATAATACCATTGGCCTCCTTCTGCTCATCCTCTTTGTAGTCTACATTCTAACCAGCTTGTCCATGGTATCTACTCCCGATTTTGTGTTGTTATAATCCAGAATCATTACTGGCTTGCATTCTTCATGATCTTCCACTTCCTTCCTTGAATACATTGTACTGAGCAAAGTTACAACTTTTCCCTTTTTCGGACAATATGAAACCACTGAAGCATGCTCTTGGAATCCAAAAAATAGTACAATATTTGACTCGCCTTTGGTCTGAGTGAAAGCTTGTGGTAGTCCTCTTTTATTTTTTCTAATTGTTCCTAAGAGTGTGAGATTGATTTTCAGAGGTTCTCTCGCCAAACTAAGGCTAGTGAAAAAATTGTCAGTTGTTACATTTCTGGCACTGTTTTCTAAGCCTTTCACCATATCTAAATCAACTCTCTTGCCTTGACCAACTTCATGAGATTCATTTTCTTGTCGACCAGTGTAAACTTGGAGATTGAGAACGTAAGACGTTGCACTGTCACATACAGCACATAATTTCAATCCATATTTTCCTGGTTTTGAAGGATTATATTGCCGAAATGGATATCCACCACAAAATTCCACAAGTTGTTCATCAATTGTTACGTTGCTGTGAGGAACATATGCTTCTTGAAATGTGTGTACCCACATTTCAAATATTTCTCTAATGGGAGCCAACTTGTCAGGAGCACGGTTGTGACGTCTCACATCTGCGTCATCAAATCGGATGCACCTTGAAATTTCGTAAAGCGATTTCTAGACATTGCATCACTAAAAATGGGTCTTCCATCCTCTTTGTTCCACAGATTTACAAAAATATATGGTGTACTTATATATAACAGATATATGTGTTACTTCCTGTTCAGGGTGGACATCTGCGCTATCCAAATCTTCTTCTGAACTCCCGTCTGATTGAGGAATATTCTCTTCTAAGATGCCAATTTCTCCATCGCTGCATGAGACATCAGAAACTATATCGCTGACATCACTATTTGATTCTCCAGATAGAGGATTATCCTGCAGTAATATTTCAAGCACTTCGCCTTCGCAAAGGTGGCGAGACATTTTCCACTAAATGCAACACACACAATAGTAGTCTCCACTTGTATGGAACAAATAACAGTCGGCTTATAAAGTATTGGAAACAATCATACATTACAACAATATTTACAAGAATAAAACAAAGGAAATAAAGCAACAGTTACGGATTCAATGCAGCTTTATTGGGTAATAATACCGCAAGAGAGAAATGGGGTCGCATTTAACCCCAATGGTATTCAATCGTTCTCTCTCGATTTTCTTCAAAACTAAATATTTTCAGAAAGTTAAATTAATATACTATGAACCCATTACTTAATTCAGGAAAAGTCCTAATTTTTCATAATTTTTAGGAATAGGAAACAAGGTATATTTTACAGAAAATTACGGCCTGGGGTCATTATAGACCCCACGGTATTAGGAAGATTAAGGCGAAAAAGACGCCATTATGAACACCTCGTTTAATTTGGACGAGGTCGTGTTAAAAGGCTACGACAAGCTGGATGTTCCTTCTGCGATAGTGCACAAAGCCGTGGCAGGAATGTAGCCATTGTACATTATTGCTGGCAGCGATGGTCACGAGAGTGTATGGTCGCAAGAAGACCGGGCTGTCGTTGGCCATGTGTCACTGCTGAGATGGGAGACAATTATGTTCGGCGTATGGCGCTGTCGCATCGTAACTACACCCGCAGCACCAATCTGAGAAGCAGTTGGCACCACAGTGACACAACGAACTCCTACAGATAGGTTACTTCAGGAACAACTCCAAGCCAGACCCCCTGTAGCTTATATACGAATATATGAAAGCAATTCATTGTGTATTAAATTATACATTGTGTACGTGCAACAATTGTATTGACCTTTTACGGTCGTGAGATTGATTGATGACCCCTTACATCAGTATCAAGAGTATATGTGAACAACAAATGACAAGACATATCCATACAGTCAAATATTTTGTATGACCCAGATACTTTTTAATGAATTGGTTTTAAATCCACTTGAGAAAATGTATCATTATGAGAAAAATGATAGTTCCTGATTACACGCCCAATAAATGTTTTCGCAGGAGAAAACTACACATCATTGTAGTTTATGTCGCTTCTCATTACATAGTACAGAACGGTAACAGGTTGTTCCCGCCACAGGTGTCTCCAACAGATGGAGCCATCTATAAGTGGGGTGTCTGTGCAACTGAAACACCGTTCGATAAATAGGAGTGTTCGCCATTCAACATTTTAATAGTGTATGATTAGACCAAGGCTCGAATAGAGTTAGTAGGTTCACATGAAGGAAGCTTGCTGTAGCTGTGAACCTTTCCTACGATAGACTAGCGTGGACAGCTGTAACAGATCAGTCTTCGGACAGAAGACCACAACGACAACAATGGTTCACTGTGGTAACGACGTAAATTAATTATCAAAGACTTTACGGTCTTTGTTCCTTTCATTAAATAATGTAACATAGTTTTATGGTACGTAACACATTAGTTGCGCGATCTGACAGTGCTGACTTCGTAAAAACATGCGAGGAGACGGGAGTACGACTTGCAAAGTCATTTACAATATCTATTGAGCTAGGAAAAAACAATGTGCCAGCTCCATGCTATTCTCATTTATGTCAACCAGACAATATCACTGTATAGATGTGGTTTCTCAGTTACTATATACATTCATAATATATGTACAGTCTTGATATTAATACGTCTGTAAATTAATTTGATGATCATAAGAGGTAATAAACAATCAAAATGTATAATGAAATGCACTGGTTTATTGTTTGTTTACCTGTAAACAGGTACATCTGATGATAAGGCTAGAATTCTGGAAATCGGTCATGGGGTAATACAGGGTGTCCCACTCAAACCTCCCTGATTACAAAGACCCAGAAAAGAAAACACGGTACATTCGACAATGAAAAATGCACCAAATTGTAGAGAATCTCAAAGAATTTATTTATTTATCATCAATACGCCTCTATATATGAACCATTTGTAGCACGAAGATCGAGTCTATATTGAATTTCTTCGCAAGTTCTTAGTAACATTTCCTGTGTTATTTTTGCAATAGCATTAGTGATACGATGTTGCAACTTAGGAATATCGTCCACTTTGGTCGCATACACGCGGTCCTTCACGAATCCCCACATCAATAAATCAATCGGTGTAATGTTGGGTGAACGTGGTGGCCTGGCAATGGGTTCTCCGTATCCGATCCAACGGTTGGGAAATTTCCTAATCAGGAACTTGCGAACAGCCGTTGACCAAAGCTGCACCTTGTTGAAAAATGATGTTGGGTTGCAAGTCTCGTATCTGAGGGTACACAAACTGCTCCAACATGTCCAGATACACTGACCCATTCGTTGTTTGTTCCGCAAAGAAGAACGGACCAACAATCCTGTCATGCATTAGCCATCACGAGACGTTTAGTTTAGAGCTATCACGAATATGATCAATGAGAATGTGCGGATTTTGCGTACTCCAAATCCGAACATTATGGCTGTTAACCATTCCTGATAGATGAAAGGTTGCCTCATCTGAGAATAAACATTTTTCCAGGAAGCTGACATCCATATCAATACGCTGCAGCACATCCGCAGCAAATTTTTATCAGCGTGGTTTGTCGTTCGGCGTCAGATGTTGCAGAATTTGCATTTTGTAAGCACACATACGAAGAGCTGGTGATTTACACAATGCAAAGTTAATGAAGGTACATCAAGTTGTCTAGATGCTTGACGAATTGACTTACGTGGGCTTCTGAGAAACGTTTGTCTGATGTCCTCCACTGTCTCTTCTGAAACTCCGTAACGTGCACCGCCAGAATGTTTCAGGACACTTCCTGTTGCCAGAAACTTCCTATACCATTCCTTAATTGTTTTCGCCTCAGGTGGATCACATGCATACACACGACGACAATTTATTTGCACAGTAATCGGCGATTTTGTTTCTACAATTCACACTACTGCTTGCGCGCACTGCTGTGGAGTCTCCATTTTCACTTCATGTGACCATGCTGCACTCTGGCGACGATACTTGGCACTTCTGACACGGGAATATAAATTCTTTGAGGCACTTCTAACACGGGAATATAAATTCTTTGAGATTCTCTACTATATGGTGCACTTTTCATTTTCGTGTCTACTGTGGTATTTCTCTCCTGAGTACTTGAAATCAGGTAGGTTTGAGTGGGACACCCTGTAAAATGAGAAACATTTAATTACAGTCTTTGGTAATTTCTTTTTTTCGAATGCAGGGTGAGCAAAATAAAACTGGCCCGGAAACTACAGGGTGATTCAAAAAGAATACCACAACTTTAAAAATGTGTATTTAATGAAAGAAACATAATATAACCTTCTGTTGTACATCATTACAAAGAGTATTTAAAAAGGTTTTTTTTCACTCAAAAACAAGTTCAGAGATGTTCAATATGGCCCCCTCCAGACACTCGAGCAATATCAACCCGATACTCCAACTCGTTCCACACTCTCTGTAGCGTATCAGGCGTAACAGGCGTAATCATCAATGGTGGCTGGGAGAGGTGGCCGAAACACCATATCCTTAACATACCCCCATAAGAAAAAATCGCAGGGGGTAAGATCAGGGCTTCTTGGAGGCCAGTGATGAAGTGCTCTGTCACGGGCTGCCTGGCGGCCGATCCATCGCCTCGAGTAGTTGACGTTCAGGTAGTTACGGACAGATAAGTGCCAATGTGGTGGCGCTCCATCCTGCTGAAATATGAATTGTTGTGCTTCTTGTTCGAGCTGAGGGAACAGCCAATTCTCTAACATCTCCAGATACTGTAGTCCAGTTACAGTAGCACCTTCGAAGAAAAAGGGACCAAAAACTTTATTGGCTGAAATGGCACAGAAAACGTTCACCTTAGGCGAGTCACGTTCATACTGAGTTGTTTCCCGCGGATTCTCAGTGCCCCATATACAGACATTGTGACGGTTGACTTTCCCGTTAGTGTGGAAAGTTGCTTCATCACTAAACACGATATTTGAAACGAAAGATTTATCTGATTCCATTTGAGCAAGGATAAAATCACAGAAATCGATTCTTTTAATCTTATCAGCTGCAGACAGTGATTGAACCAATTTCAGACGATAAGGTTTCATAACTAACCTTTTTCGTAGGACTCTCCATACAATTGATTGTGGAATTTGCAGCTCTCTGCTAGCTCTGCGAGTCGATTTTCCTGGGCTGCGAACAAATGCTTGCTGGATGCGTGCTACATTTTCATCACTCGTTCTCGGCCGTCCAGAATTTTTCCCTTTGCACAAACACCCATCCTCTGTAAACTGTTTATACCAACGTTTAATACACCACCTATCAGGAGGTTTAACACCATACTTCGTTCGAAATGCATGGTGAACAACTGTCGTCGATTCACTTCTGCCGTACTCAATAACACAAAAAGCTTTCTGTTGAGCGGTCGCCATCTTAGCATCAACTGACGCTGACGCCTAGTCAACAGCGCCTCAAGCGAACAAATGTACTACTAAATGAAACTTTATAGCTCCCTTAATTCGCCGACAGATAGTGCTTAGCTCTGCCTTTTGTCGTTGCAGAGTTTTAAATTCCTAAAGTTGTGGTATTCTTTTTGAATCACCCTGTATTTCATCCACCTCTAGATAGACAATCCAAACATAATCCGCCCCGTCTGTGGACTATGTAAGCTGGTTTTCCTATCTCACGCTGCGTGAATTTCGCTCTAAGAGAAAAAAAGGGAAAAAAACACTTCGAGAATGAATTATTCGAGTGCAACGGAAATCGGTTGACGTGATGTACATCCACAGGCAAACAAATCATTACAATTTCAGAGGAATTAGACGATTTATTCAAGCGAAAGAACTTCACCTACTGAGTAACTCGATAACACGTTGGTCCACCTCTGGCCCTTATACTAGTAGTTATTCGGCTTAGCATTGATTGACGGAGTTGTTGGATGATCTCCAGATGGATAAGGTGCCATTTTCTGTCCAATTGGCGAGTTACATCGTCAAAATACAGAGCTGGTAGGAGGGCCCTACCCACAATGCTCCACGCGTTCTCAGTTGGGGTGAGATCCAGTGACGTTGCTGGAGAAGGTAGGGTTAGGCAAGCACCAAGATAAGCAGTAGAAACTTTCACCGTGTGCGAGCGGGCATTAGCTTGCTGATATGTAAGCGCAGAATGGCTAGCCGTAAAGGGCAACAGAACAGGGTGCACAATATCGTCGACGTACTGCTGTGATGTAACAGTTCCGTGGATGACAACCAAACAGGTCCTTCTATGAAATGGAATAGCACTCCAGACCACCACTCTTGTTTGTCGGGAAGTAAGGCGGGAGACTGTCAGATTGGTATCCAACTGCTGTCCAGGGCTTCTCCAGACACGTCTTCGCTGGCCATTGGGACTCAGTTCGAAGTTAGGCTATCACTCAAGAGAGTGAGTGAGATTACAGGCCGAAGACATGCCAAGAGAAGCCCTGTACAGCACTGGGATACCAACCTGTTTGTTGTCCGCCATACAGCCCGACAACCAGGAATGATGGTGTGGAGTTCCATTTCCTTTCATAGCAGGATCCCTTTGATTGTCATCCGTGTCACCCCTACAGAAGAACGGTACGTCAACGATATTCTACACCCCGTTTTGTTGCCTATCATGGCAAGCCATCCTGGGATTAAATTAGCAACGTAATGCTCGCCCGCACACCACTTATCATTGTGCTTGGCAAACTCTAGCTTGGCCTGGAAGGTCGCCGTATCTCTCCCCATTTGAGAATCTTTGGAGCAGCTCGGGAGTTCGATGATCTATCGCGGCAGTTGGAGAGAATTTGGCACCTTATCCTTCAGGAGCACATCCAAGAACTCTATCGGTCAATTCTAAACCGAATAACTATTTACATAAGGGCCACAGGAGAACCAACGTGTTATTATTAGCTTGCTCAACTTGTGAAGTTCTTTCTCTTGAACAAATAATCTAATTTTTCTGAAACTGTATTTTTTTTTTTGTCTGTACGTGTAAGTTACACTATAGATTTCCGTCCCATTCGGATAATTCTTTATGGTGCTCTTTTGGTTTGTTTTAGAGTGTATTTTCCCGGCCAGTTTTATTTTCCCAATCCTGTATATGGAGAATATTAGGAGGCGGTATTATCCTTGTTTGGGAAAAGTCTGTTATTACATCCGTTTGTTGGATGGTACCTGCCAAACATTCTTAGATTCAGTCACGTACTTGAAAAAATTCTCCATATCTTTCCACTCATACTGTTAACCAGTAAATCATAAAACCTCACAAGCACTTGATTGGAATTAACCACTGCTAATGTCACCCTCATATGCCCACAGCGACAACGACGACCAGACAGCTGACTGTTTGCCGGAGGGTGACGTCACTGGCAGGGACTCACCTTGCGCACCAGCTCGCCCACCATGCCGTCCCAGCCGCCCTTCACGTCGGGGTTCTCCGCGCCGTACTTCCCGTCCTTGACGATGCGCAGCTCGTCTGAAACATAGGCCGAGCAGGTCATCAACCTCGAACTCAAGATACCTACGGCAATACTGGAGGAGGTTCCCAGAAAGTGATACCAAATTCACATTTTTACAATAAGTGAATATGCGACACATTTCCATCCACCACGAAGGAAGGTTACATGTTTCGAGGAAATATTGACGTACGTCAACGGACGGTTATTAACTGTACTATGCGAAGGGTAGCTGAAGAAAGATGGCGATGACTTCAGTTGTATGCACCATAGCAAAAAAAGGCTCTAAATCATAAAAACAAATTTATGTTTACGAAATGCTTGTCATCCTTTTCCTGTAATAGAACACTGAAAGTGGCCGCTTCCAAGCAGATATTCTCGCAGTGGGCAAAGTGTGGGTGCATTCTTGTTCGCAAGAAAGGAAGAGGCAATTCTTTTCAGTCAAAAAGAATGAGAGGAAATTCTTTACTGGCAAGGTCTGTTTAACTCTTTTCTAGCATATTAATAGGCAGATTTTGGAGCATCAGTGTTGTGCAGAACAATGGATGTGGTCGGTAAATGCAATATTCAAGAAGGAATTGGAACGAGGAATAGTTTTTTAACAAAGTAGTGATCTCTAGAGGTGAACATGTCGTCCGTGATAACGCTCATCCCCATTCGTCAAATGCATATGAGAAACTGAAATCCTGGAATTTGGAGTACCTACCTTAGAAGAGGGATGCCGTCATTTCGGATGCGTATGTGTTCAGATTCCAGATGGATATGTGAAAGGGGCGACTATTTGAGAATGATGTCGAGCAATATAACAACACGTTCTTGGTTGATGAAAGAACAGAAGGCATACAGGGTGTTTTTCTTAACTTGAAGCAACTAAATATCTCGAAAATGATACATCGTACCAGTAAAAATATTCCAAGTGAAAAGTTAATATCAGTAACGGGAGCAACTGTCTGTGCTACATTTGGTCACCTTCTAACATCCCTTCTGTGTGGGAGAGGTCAGCTTTGTGTTTCCAAATGGGAGCCGCCCCAATTCTTACTGCATATTTGGATTCTACCCCAAAAAATATGTACGGTTTACTCAAACCATTGTTTTCGATTTGTGGCAGATGACACTGTTATTGACAAATATCAGGTGTGGCTGTTTGTGCAATTAAGAACCGAAGCATTTGATTCTGTGTTCTCACGGTTGCTTCTTAGGTTCGAAATTTACTTTGGTCTTGCAAATTTGATTGTACAGTACAATATGCTTAGCCGTTTCAGTGTCCGATTTGAACCCACTACGCCTAACGTGATTCAGGAGCAACGATGTGTGTGTAATGATTTTCTGTTTCCATCGGAATGCTTGATATTGGCGAGTCCCTTGCTTCTCACCATTGAGGGGCTCGCTTGCAGTGATACTTGCATCTCAAATTTACCGTATTACAATGTTTGTGGTTTGCATTCTGTCGTTAACCACGAAGCGGCCAGTGCGGGATTTACAGCGGATGGATGGAAATACATAGTCAAATCAGCCACTCTCATGGTGGGGTTCCAGGGCGTCACCGAAATGAAGCATTCCAGTGGTTTTGACACCGATCACACTCAACCCCGGAGGGAACAGAAAACACGTTAGCATACAAGCACTTTATTTGCCATAAATGTCGACTTTTCGAAATATTTTTTGTATTGTACTATAGCATTTGCAACACTTAAGTAACGTTTGAACATCAGTACCAACCATAAAACTCAAAGGTTCACATTTACACTGCAAATGAGAGGAAGAATCGAATGCGTCGGGTCTTAATTGCAAAAACAGGTACACTTGACATTTGTCGATTACGGTGCCATCTAGCACGAATGCGAAACAATGATTTGAGTAAACAGTACATCTTTTAGGTGTAGAATCCGAATGTGCTATAGAAATTGAGTGTTCGCACTTGAAAATATAAAGCTGACTCCGCCCACGGAGGAGGGGTGTTTAAGAGATGGCCAGTTATAGCACAAACAGGTCCCCAGTACTAATATTAACTTTTCACCTAGAATATTTTTTTTACGTAAGACGTGTTGTCTTCGAGATATTTAGTTGTGTCAAGTAAAAACAAATTCCCTATATATTTGCCATACTTCAAAAATGAGGGTGATTGTATTGATAAAAGGCATAACACCAGTATTTGTTATTTCAATATAATATTCACTGTAACATAGATTGTTCTTGCTTGTTGACAAACACCTCTAAATGCTACTAAAGCAGAAAAAAACGTCGAACAATTTTTATTTAAATGGAATATATTTGTACCATTAAGAACAGTAATAACGTAAATCCAGTTGTTAAGTATTGTGATGTTTGCAAAATTATTTATGATCTGTATCTATTTGGGACACTATTCGCCATATTCGTCAAACGATTTGCAGACAATATGTGTCATTCGTCTATCAACAGATTTTGCAGGTTTTCAATGGATTGGCGTGGTTGCACCTTTTAAAAATGACGTCTCTAAGAAAATCTTACATGTATTCTAATACAAATAATATAAAGAAGCAAATAACTCCACTCCTACAACACCCTCACATTCCAGACACTCAGGAATGAGGGCATTATGTGGGGAAGGCAGAACGTCAGGGTCAACCGTGATCAAGTTGGTATACTTCACGTCCTCCCTCATCCTTCTCCGATAATAGGCTGTGCCGATTCTTCACTGATCATCATACTAACCCGATTATAATTAATTTTTTGTGAAAATTATCATGTTATAGTAAGTCTGAGTTACAGTAAGGTCTGTCAGTAAAAAATCATCCTAACCCCTACTGGGGTCAATTATGCTATTTACAGCATACCTAAAATCTTCTGCGGCAGTGAAATATCAGGTATGGCACATATTCCTGAACATACTGTACATGACGTAGGATGCAATGGTCGTGGAATGTAGCGAAATCACTGGTGTCTGAAGCATCAGCATGATCTGAAACCATTTGCGTGAGCTCATTCTTTTTTGTCACTCATGTTCAGAAAAAACATAAAACTTTGAATGACTAGAGATAGGACTTTCATTTTCTCAGGACACGTACATTAGTATGTTCAGCAGAAATGATTAGCATTTCAGTCTCATTGGTTCAACATGTTTCCTGTTGTCTAGTAGGCGCAGAATCCGCCATGGGCCCTGACAACTTGTTCCGTACGTGATGGCATCAACGCGTATAAGGCGCGAATGGCGCCCTGTGGTATAGCCATCCACGCCGCATTCACCTGGTTCCAAAGTTGATCTTTGGTGGTTGGCACTGGGTCACAGCGCTGCCCCAGTCGTCTCACCATATCCCACACATTTTCAATTGGCGACACGTGTGGTGATCTGGGTGGCCAGGGTAAAAGGCTGACACCCTGTGACACCAAGAAGGCACGTGTTCGTGCAGCAACATGTGGTAGTACATTGTCTTGCTGAAAAATGGTGTCCGAGGCGTTATCCAGAAAAGGGAAGTCATTCACTGGTCACAATGCCCTGGACACGCACCAGATGTGATTTGTGGTTGTACCCAATAGCACCATGCCACACCATAAAGCAATGAGTTGACATTGTATGTCTTGTACAAATGCAGTCACTGTGATGCCACTCCCCCTGTCCACGATGAGCCAAAATGCAACCATCCTTTTCAAACAAGCAGAACCTGGATTCGTTCGAAAACACTACCTGATGCCATTCCTGTCCCCAGTGACGTCGTTCCGTACACCATGTTTCTGCACATTCGTCAAAGGTTGGCATGTAACCCATGCCGTAATAAACTGCAATGGGCTCTGACTCCTGATAGTGCACGATGTGTTACACTATTCCACTGTTCTGCGGAGCCGAGGAAAGCGCAGATCTGTCCTGCAATGCCATTCGGATGAGGTTCAAAAATGGTTCAAATGGCTCTGAACACTATGGGACTTAACATCTGAGGTCATCAGTCCCCTAAAACTTAGAATTACTTAAACCTAACTAACCTAAGGACATCACACACATCCATGCCCGAGGCAGGATTCTAACCTGCGACCGTAGCGGTCGTGCGGTTCTAGACTGTAGCGCCTTTAACCGCTCGGCCACTCCGGCCGGCTTCGGATGAGGTGTCGATCTTCTCGAGGGACGGGCTGGCTGGTGCGACCTGACCCATCTCGTCTTGTTCTAGGCCTTTCATGAACCATTCGGCAGACACTCGTTACACTGTCGAAACACATCGTCCCACATGAGCAGCAATTTCCGATGGCTGCAGCACACTTTCCCATGCGGCAATAATGCGCCCTGTTTCAAACTCACTGATTGGACGGTACGGTTCTCGCATACGTCTGCGAGGCATCCTGCACGTCTGCTCAAGTCACACTGATCCATTTCCTTCGGTTTATATCGAAAACGAGAGCCGCAGGCACGTTTTACCGGTAGGTGGTGTTGCGCTGCGATATCAGCGTTGACCTTGAACCCACAAGCCAACATGGTTCAAATACTAATTTCTGCAGAAGATATTAATGTACACGTCCTGCGAATATGAACATCCTATTTTTAGTCGTTCAATGTGTTCTGTTTTTTTCTGAACATGAATGTATAAACACACTGCCTCTTTCCACGCTATGTTTTACACAACATCTAAATGGCACGAACAACTGCTTCTGTGGCTGCAATAGCTTTCTACAGCCGTGAAATCACTCTTCTATCTGTTCAGTTTCATACCTATTTGAGGTGGAACTGTAAACCAACTCCAGCCTATCATACGCTGGTTTGGTGCCATAATGAGCCCGAAGATACCTTTTAGCCATCAATGGAAGTACATGCAGTAAGAAACAATTTCGTACTTCAGACGAGTGCTGCCGTGTTTGAGTTTCCCTATATCGCTCACTACTGAATGACTGCGACAGTTTTCTCAGGTAAGTTAGCTTCCTTAGCCCTGTTTTTCTATTCACACTAGCAAATACCGACGTGACGATACCCACTCATTCGGAAATGCAATTATCACTGTCGCTTTTGTACTGACGCTGTTTATACACAATATTTCAATTACAACTCGCGCTAAGGAGTTGATAGATGTAATCATTTAAGAGCACGAGACGACTAAGAGTACGTGAATGTTTGGCTCAAGCTTTTATCCCGATAATACGATTTACATTTTTTTTTTCTTTTCCATGTACGTTTCATCACGGAAAAGTTGACAGACTGCCACAGGCAGACAAATTTACAGTTACATTCATCACTTGTCTCGGAAATTATGCTTTTGTCATGCAATTTAACAACTCTTATGTTCTGTTGAATAGGAGACACTATGTGGCGTTCTCTTTCTAAGGAAACTCAGTGGTTCCCTCCTAGGGTGGTGGGTGCTGATTGGAATGTGTTTATATCTGAGCTAAAGACGGCGACCTGGATCGAGTTTGAGATCAAGTAGCATTCTTTTCGCCATGGTTTCAAGACTGTTCTCTACCACCTTCTCCATAACAGTAGCTAATATATTTGCTTTCGAGCGCAAAAAAAAAAAAACAATGTCTAATTCAGTTTCGAGCACGTATTAACCGCTACACCATCAGCTGATGCAACACTTCAGTTCACCGCTTCTAGCCGATTTTTTGTGCCGAACACCACAATGTTAGGCAGTATCACCTTTACTTGATAAGTTACTCAACGTCCACTTGAACGCTAACATATTCCTCTAACATAAGAGACTGACTTCAAAGGCAGAAGAAAGGAAAGGATGAAGTTAAAGTTACAGCTGCCATTCTACAAGTACATATAGAGAGTACAAGCGACTGTAAATGCTGTGGAGAGTAATTACTGCCAGATACATAATGCCTGAAAGCTTTATGTTATGCACTTATAATGAAACTCTCGTCTTGACCACAAAATATTTATTTTATTTCTTCTTTGCGCGTTTGGCATTTCACCACTGTCAGAGGAACAGAACACCATTGATACAAAGTAGCGGGTCCAACTTAATCTTACTAAGCATAAGTACAAGCTGACTTACGCTTAACAAGAATAAGTTGTTAAGTTGTACACGACATTTCGTGTCAGCAGTGTTCTGTTTCCTTGAGAACGGCAATATGCTGATATGCGTAAGGAAGAAACAAAATAAATAATTTTTGGCCAGGGCGAGACTTTCATTCTAATTATTACTGCTTTTCAAAATTTGCCCATGTAGAATTCTTGAAATCATTATTTGGTCAAACGGCCTTATATGACATATGTTGTTTGTATTTTACATCTTGTATTCCTAACCGATTCGAGTTCTTTAAAATATTAATGAAGTGTGTATGTTCTTTTTTTATCTCTGTATTTTGCTTTTTCTCTCCGTTAACGTTATCTATCTTGGAACGTAATGACTTAGTATGTACGGATGTAACGTAATGTGTTATGTAAAAATTAATAGTATTATTTATTGTGTAATTTTATTTCTATATATGTATGTAATTTCATTGTAACTTTAGGAGCTTCCACCCGTTAGGAAAATTAACATCTGTGAGCGATGTTACGAAGAGACAGTTGAGGAGCGATAGTACCTTACGTGCAGCGGCAACTGTGAGTGGAGTTGAATACCACGAACAAAATGGATGGTTGTCATTACCGGCAATAAACTGTGTGTTGTCTGGTAGGGTATGAAGTATCACAGTTTACATGAGGGCCGTGTTTCTGAAGAGATTAATTTTGGTGATGTGCAAACAAATGGGCGGTCTGCGCAACAGGGTCGACATTCGACCAGCCGTACACGGCTGCTTCTGAAAATTAATGTTCTTAAAGTTAAATTAATCCGACTAGCTCCGTTCCGTTATGTCTACAGAAAGAAGGAAAGTTTATTATGATGAAATTTGATTTACTAGCGATCAACGAGATAACGGAGCGTAAGCACCTGAGATACTACAGCAGTCGTCTCAGGTAAGAAGTTGCAGCACACACTTCTCTACAATCATATTGTCCACTGTTAATTGACATTTCGTTGCTGCGGGATGTCAGTACGAACTCTCTTCGATAAATATTATTAAATTGCGTTACACAGTTTCCACTCAGTTTTCGATTTACGTTCAAACAGTTCTCTTCTAATAACACCTCAAATTGAAATTACATTCTGTACTGCAAAATGCTATTTCAAATGCCACCACTTTACTTGGGGTTGTCCCATAACAACGCGTGTTGACAGATCGGTTTATGCTGAAGGCAATAGTTTCCTATTAGTTATTTTTGTTAATTAGTGGTTGTTTCAAAGCCACAGTTTAGCTAAAAATATTTTGAAGAGACTGGCGATAAAGATTATATTATTTTGCTCTCTTAAAAATCTAAATACAGGTTATAGCAGATAGTACTCTTAAATCAACAGAGGCATTTATAGTCCGTTAACAACGACTTGAATTTCAAACCGTTTACAGGCACATTATTTAAAGCTAGGCCATCACTCATTGCTAGGTGCTAATATTAATGTTACTCAGGCAGGATCATTTCCTTGTTTGTTGATCGTACTCCTTAATAAATAATGTTTCCCAACGAGGTTATTTTGAATACTAAGAGAACACAGATGCTAACAGTAATAAGCCAACAAGCATCATATTTGCTATTTTTGTGAAAGACATTTTCGTATAACAAAACTGCGCTGTCTACCCATATATCCACCTTCATTAGAAGACCGTAATCGAAGTTATTTATTATGACAGCAGCAGTTAGACAAATAATATTTGTGCCTATTTTATCTGTTTAAGTGTTCACCTATATGTATATATTTTGTATGTGACTGAAGTGTACTTGTGTTCCGAATCTGCGATCTCAGTCAATCTTTGTTAGACATAGATTCTACCTAACCGAAAATGCCAGAGACATAATCGTTTTGGATAGAAACAGTCTGCTTAGGGGTTGGACTAAATGTACAGCGATGTGTTGCTTTAATCACAACAGTTTACGAGGTGTTTTGGTGAACGCTTTGCTACAGAACCTTCACGTGTTATGTGCAGTAATGCACTTTCAAAATTTAAAAGCTAATTGTCAGGATGGGGGAAAAGTATCAGCGGCGTACCTGCTTGTAAGGCAATGTGAAAATCCTTATACGGCAATTACTGTATCTGACTGACCGTCCCTTCAACTTTTCATAAAACAGTCTTAACCGAACAGTAGCGGCAATAGGAGTCAAAGTAAAGAAGAAGTTAGAACGTTTTAAGTCCGTCATCTTCTTCCATCAGAAAGACTTGATAAGTAGTCGGAACACTGGAGATGTACTCTAGAATATGCTGTACCAGGAATCTAGTATATGCGTTCCTTTACGGATGCACTAGACATTACCATAATTCTTCCAACAAACTTGTCAGTCTTTCCTAGTCTTACTAATTACTTTACATGGGCGGCCAATTTTAGAACAGTTCGTCGAAACAGGCAGTACCGACGTCAAAAGAGATTGTAAAATTGACCTTCTGTATAGCGTTTATTTAAGGAAAAATTGTTGAGAAGTGATTTAGCTACAGTCCGCCTTCTAGGAGTGTTAATGCTACAAGGCCAACAGGGGAACTGTTTTGATTGGAAGGTATGAAAAGAGGTACTTGTGTTAGTAAACATCTGAGGACTGGTCGTCGGTCCTACTCCGCTAGAGTGTGGAAGACTCTTTCTGGAAACAGCCTAGAAACACATTCCGGAAACATCTCTTTCTGTTTTTGCAAAAAATTCCCAAGCAACTGAGCGTTTCGGCATTTTGATCCAGGCGGCAAACAGAAAGCTCATTCTCTATAGCGTGAACACACTATTAATAAATACGGACGAAGAACTGAACTAAAAGCTACTGCAAATATCGGAACGATAGTACAAGTATTACTGGCGACAGGGTGCTACATGTGTACGAACTTGATTACACTGTTACGGATTGTGTACAATATTGCTTTGCGATTGGCTTAACTTCCAAAGTTGAGTACCAATGCACCAATCTGAGTAGTATTTATTCATACCCATGAAATATTACACAAACTACTTTCCACAGATTATGAAATGTAAACAGCATTGTATGCACTGGACAGGGCGACGGGGTGCAGCGATTAGTAAACTGGTCTATCCAGATTTAGGTTTACCGTGATTTCCCGAAATCGCTTCAGGCAAATGCCCGGATGATTCCTTCGAAAAGGACACGGAGCGATTTCCTTACCGGTCTTTCACATAATCCGAGCTTGTGCTCCGTCTTTAATAACTTCAATATCAAAGGGGCGTTAAACTCAATCTTCGTTCCATCCCCTTCTACGTAGCCTGGTTCACAAATATTATTGGCCCTATCCACTAGTGTGAATTTTATGAACAGATCGAAGGGGTAGCCATGGGAAGCCCCCTAAGTCCCGCAATTGCGAATTTATTCATGTAATATTTTTAACCTTAGGCCGTAAGGTCTACAGGAAAGGTACACATACTGATCGCTACCTCCATAAGAACTCAAACCACCACCCTAGGCAAAAGAGGGGGCTACTTACAAGAAGAACTAAATCATTTCGGAATGGCCTTTGCGAAAAATGGTTATACGAAAAACGAGATTAACCGAGCACTTCACCCAAATAGAAAAATGCCTAAAAGTAGGAGACAGCGACAACCATCAGCTGGAAAAGTATTTCTTCCGTTCATCCATAATATCACGGATCGCATTGGAAAAGTACAAGCCAAGTTTCAGGTAGAGACCATTTTTAGACCTACTAAGAAAATTAGTGAATGCCTAAGATCAACAAAAGATGCTCGTCACCCCCTAGCCACCCCAGGGGTATATAAAATTCCGTGTAGTTGTGGCAGGGTTTACATAGGAACTACAAAAAGAAGCATCAATACACGGTTGACGGAGCACAAAAGAAACTGTCGCTTGGGACATATCGACAAATCGGCAGTAGCGGAACATGTTTTTGAGGATGGAGATCACGAAATAAAATTTGGTGAAACAAGCGTGCTAGCGAGGGCGTCGCACTATTATTCACGTATGTATAGAGAGGCAATTGAAATCCACAAACATCAATACAATTTTAATCGTAAAGAAGAAGGATTAAAATTGTATAAGATATGGCGGTCGACGTTGCATCAATCATGTGACAATCGATTGCCTGCAATCGAGAGAACAGACGATAGCCAGAGATAGCTGCACATCGACGCCACGTGACGTGTGGTGGCGCCCCCTACGATCTCTATATAAGCGGCGGCCCCTGCTCCTAGCAGCCAGTCGTCGACTCACCTCGGAAGATGTTCTCCGAAGTTGAGAACGAAATGTCAGGGAGAAGAAGTTCTACAGATCGACCACGGCAACTTAGCCCCGGCCGGCCGCGGTGGTCTAGCGGTTCAGGCGCTCAGTCCGGAACCGCGGGACTGCTACGGTCGCAGGTTCGAATCCTGCCTCGGGCATGGATGTGTGTGATGTCCTTAGGTTAGTTAGGTTTAAGTAGTTCTAAGTTCTAGGGGACTGATGACCACAGATGTTAAGTCCCATAGTGCTCAGAGCCATTTGAACCATTTGAACCAACTTAGCCCGGAAGAGTTTACTGATAAATGTTGATTATTTTTTATTACGGTAAAAGTGAGGGTTGCGAAAGATATCTTTAGCGCTCCCTCCTTGAGGTTTTTCTGTATTCGCCACTGATTCGACGCCGCCTCGCCTGCCAGACAGCTGGATATTCTAACCGTCATTTGCCTTCTAGTCACTGAGCTGCGTTAAAACTGACTTTCTTTACGTTCATATAGCTTACTGCAGATGAGCACACCGTTTGAGCGTAAACGTCTCTGTAATGTGCTTTCACAAATCCGATTTATTCTCGTGTGTAATTCATATCTGCTGACAGGTAGGAGGCGCGCATCCGCTGGCGTCGTCAGCAAGATATGGAACATTCCACGCAGTACATCGTGACCACCGGTCAACTTATCGTCAACGGACTGTATGCGTCCGGGAAAATAATCTGACTTGATGTCCGGGGTTTTTGAAGTCGGCAATGTTAATGATGGGAGGCCTAATTCAGCTACACATCAGCATAATTAGTTACGCGTTAATGGCACCTGGAACAATTTATTCCACAACAGTATATAATCAGTTTTAAATGACGAAAAGAAAAAGTACTTCATTCAGGACATTATTGAATGAACATGTATAATTCTTATTTTAAGTTTGGCATACCAACTGAGATATGTCTTCACTTACCCAAGAGGTTGGGCTACCCTCTGGCGGTATAATGTGCACTGCTTATAAAATCTTCTGCAGGCTGGTTTCACTCAGAAGAATAAATGGAGAGCTGAGTCTGTTGAAAAGCTTAAAACTGGCTTCGGTTGAAAGAATGAATATATGGTTCAACCGACACTTGAAAAGAAAGAACGAATAATGCTGTCCAACGAATAATGCTGTCAATATACGATGCTACAACAGTGCAGAATGTTTCACTCGGTTGCTCCAACAGACTGATTTCACTCGAAAAAATAAGTGAATAACTTTCCGACCGACAGGTAAAACAACAACCAGCTGACTCGATTGTTTTCATTGGGTATCTCCCACAAAGTAGTTTCAATCGGAAGAATGAATGAATAATTCAACCGATACGGAAAACTACAACTGAATAAGTCGGTTGTTTTCTAACATCCGAAAGAATCCATTGTGTCCATTCTGTTGTTCCCGTTACCAATGATGCTGTGAGGGCGGGTCGTGAGATGTGCCTGGGTATGTCAGTCGGTGAAAGAATGCCTCATGAAAGAGAAGGGTTTCACTTTCTAGACCTGGTCTGGCGTACAAGTTTATTATGGCCGTAAGTTTTACTACTATTTCTGCTCTGGATGCACCGTTACTTTCAGCTGGTGATGACAGTAAACACTCTAGCAGTCGTCACAGCATTATCCTGCTGAAATGTATGGTTTCGCAGGGATCGAATGAAGGGTAGAGCCACGGGTCGTAACACATCTGAAATGAAACGTCCACTGTTCAAAGTGCCGTCAATGCGAACAAGAGGTGACCCAGACGTGTAAACAATGGCACCCCATACCATCACGCCAGGTGATACCCCAGTATGGCGATGACGAATACACGCTTCCAATGAGCGTTCACCGCGATGTCGCCAAACACGGATGCGACCATCATGATGCTGTAAACAGAACCTGGATTCATCCAAAAAAATGACGTTTTGCCATTCGTGCACCCAGTTTCGTCGTTGAGTACACCGTCGCAGGCGTTCCTGACTGTGATGCAGCGTGAAGGGTAACCGCAGCCATGGTCTCCGAGCTGATAGTCCATGCTGCTGCAAACGTCATCGAGCTGTTCGTGCAGATGGTTGTTGTCTTGCAAACGTCCCAATCTGTTGATTCAGGGATCTAGACGTGGCTGCACGATCCGTTACATCCATGCGGATAAGATGCCTGTCATCTCGAGTGCTAGTGATACGAGGTCGTTGGGATCCAGCACGGCGTTCCGTATTATTCTCCTGAACCCACCGATTCCATATTCTGCTAACAGTCACTGGATCTCGACCAACGCGAGCAGCAATGTCGCGATACGATAATCCGCAATGGCGATAGGCTGCAATCCGACCTTTATCAAAGTCGGAAACGTGATGGTAAGCATTTCTCCTCCTTACACGAGGCATCACAACAACATTTCACCGGGCAACGCCGGTCAACTGCTGTTTGTGTATGAGAAATCGGTTGGAAACTTTTCTCATGTCAGCACGTTGTAGATGTCGCCATCCTTGTGTGAATGCTCTGAAAAGCTAATCATTTGCATATCACAGCATCTTCTTCCTGTCGGTTAAATTTCGCGTCTGTAGCACGTCATCTTCGTTGAGTAGCAATTTTAGTGGCCGGTAGTGTATATTGTACAGTATCTATAAAGAAGAGTCACTAGACAATTCAGGTAATTTTAGAACAACATATGTTTAAAATGGAGAGTGACTGAATACTCCAGTTTTATTTCCTACTTTGTTGTTTAATTTTGTCTGAATATGCCATTTCAAAATGGTTCAAATGGCTCCGAGCACTATGCGACTGAACTTCTGAAGCCATCAGTCGCCTAGAACTTAGAACTACTTAAACCTAACTAACCTAAGGACATCACACACATCCATGCCCGAGGCAGGATTCGAACCTGCGACCGTAGCGGTCCCTCGGCTCCAGTGAATATGCCATGTTGCTATTGCTCCTACTTTTCTTTAGAGGCTGAAAAGAGACACAATGCATAGAGGAGATGCGCACTGCAGATTGAGCCTCTTTGAATGAGATATGCTTGGGAGACAGTTGTTGCAGCAGAGCGCAGGGCGAGCACTCACAGTTGATGCCGATCCTGCGGGCGATGAGGTCGGCCAGGTCCTTGCAGTAGCCCTCGAAGCGCTCGTTGCCCCTGAGCGTCTCGCCCGGCATCGCCTTCCGCATCATGATGTACGGCTCCTCCTGTCGACACGGAACACTGCTCAGAGTCGGCGGTGGTAACCGACACACCAGTGGACTATTGCCATCTTAGCTAATATAGGACCACACAATGCAAACTCCAAGTTGGAATATTAGAAGTATAAGGAAATGATAGATTGGTACTTACCGAAAAGATGATACGCAGAGTTACAGATGTTGAACTGCAGGCATCTTTACGGAAAGTAGAACTCTATCTTTCCCTTATATTATTTGTAGTATATCAGATTAACATTTGGCACTGCTATAGGCTTTAGTGCCAATATAACTAGAATGTCTTTATTTTCAACAACGCGTGACTGGCACTCCCTACGTATTCCTGTCCTCCTAGTTTGCACACAATCTGCACCCCCTCGAAAATTCTCTTAGAGAGTGAAGAACCTATGTGAACATCACTAACATCGACAGCAAGTCAAAACTGACTCATTTAGTTTAAATAAGACAAAATTACTCAATTACATAGAGTTTATAATACCGTACTTTGACGTGGCGGACTACATACATACGTTTCGTCATTTAAATTCAATAAATACCCAAACTGAAATGAGGTACCCATTTATGGTTTTTCCCCTAGCCTCTCGTATACTGATCAGTTCCGGATTTGCTATACTTCCCACAAAACTGATGTGAACTGCGAGACCGTATTATCCCTGACAGCCACCCTTCGAAGTCTTATTGATAAAGGAAGTAAATTGGCTGTATGTGTCCGCGATCATTGTAAATATTTAGTGAATAAAACTGTCTAGATCGCTTAATAAATTTTATTTATTACACCCTTTTGGCTACTTCCTTCATCAGAAATCAGCAATTAAAATTAAAGTAACATAACGAGGGACAGGCGTTTCTTATTGCAAAAAGACGAAAAACTAAAAGTTAAGGAATATTAAGAATCGTTAACTTACAAAAAACTTACCACTTGCAAAATAAATTTCACTGTCATTATTATGAAGGTATGCCTAACCGCGGTGTGAAATTACTACCTCGCTCAAAAAATTATAGAAAGATTTAAGTTCGGCGGACAGGTGACGCCAGTGCGGAGGAGGTTTATCTTCAAATTTTATTAATATTATTTGTTTTCCACCGTTTACATTCATAAAAAGGCAGACACTCTTTCAATTACCAACATACAAACTGTAAAACATGATTTCAATAAGTATAGTTGCTTACTTATAAAATTATCGGTTACAGATGACGGTAATAAGTTTATGTGGATTTCACGTAGTTTTGACGAGTACTTGTTGAATATACTGCACAATAGTATCCAAGCAACAGTCGTATTAACTATAGTATTATATACAGTTCCCATGTACATAATATTGCATTATAAAATTATTACTCATTGTTATAACTACACTTGTCTGATAAATGGAAAAAAAGCCCTTATAACCTAAAACTCAGCCAAACATTGTACTGTAATGTGAAGACTTGTAAAACAGATTATAAAACAGAAAACTACCTTATTTTTAATTAAAATAAAAAACTTGTACTCTGCCCAACATGTAGCAACTCACTCGGCAAGCCTTACACCTGCACATTGCCCACTCCTATCGTAAAGAAGATTTCGCCATCTTACCCAGCGGTCCTCGGAATCCTTCCTGCTTTAATTGAATAACAGTCTTCCTATCTGTAACACAAATCTTCCCCTCTATTCCCCCTGCAAAACAATTTATTCTTGAATCATCTTTTCCATTATTTACATCATCTCTATCATTTCCATCCCACATCTTTTCCAAAGCAGTCTCCCATAACAGCCGCCCTCACCTATAGCCCTTTTCTTTCTCCAATCAAAGTAATATATAATTCATCCATCCCTATTCCCAATTAATCTCATGTCATGAGTCACCTTTATCACCGTCAGCAATGGAAAATATGAGTATTACTCATAGACCAACAGCTGTCATCAAGTATTTTCAGAATATATAAAAGTATTTCATAAATGTTTTGACTTCTGAACTAAATGTATTTTAAATCTTACTGGCTAAAGAGCGGATGTAAGGGATGCCACACTGTATATTTTGATCACATAGTGTTTGTGTTAAATAAAGGCCGATAGAAGAGGAAAAAATGAATTACATTAATAAAGAATAAATGAAACTGTTCGCATTACTAAGGAACTATTTGTTCCAATGTATAAGTATGAAAACGATCTTCTACTGTGTACTATTCCCTTAACTGTGATTATTTTCAGCAAAATCAACTACATGAGGCAGTGTGCTAGCAGCTTGCCAAATACATGTCCTTTCGTTCCATCAGGAGGACAAATCAGTTAGGAGCCCGCGCAGCCCCACGATGAACGACGTGCAGAAATGTTCTGATCAGTGCTAGGCACTAATGTAGTTGAAGGTGGACTCAAGTCGGCGCTGCTTCGAAGACAGTCGCCATTAACTGAGTATATTCCGTAAGTGCCTTTTTGGGCAACATTAGACTTTTTACATCTGTGTCTTTCCGGCCGAACTAGAGAGCACGCTGTCCATGGTAAACTCTAATTCACTACCACTGAGAAGGTCGATTTTGTTGAAACTTATCAGAGCATAAGGCCAACACCATGCACTAATACACAGCTAGAATATGTTCTTTCGCACTGCAAATCACATTTTTACTTTCGTGACTGCGAAACTACATACGACAAACCTCCTTCCGAGAATCCATCATTAGAACCACCATCTGCGAAGACCAGTTCCATTTTATGAGCACACGTTATCCTCTAGAAATGTGGAGTAAATAAAGTGGCCAGATCCTAAACTCTGAGCACCCAGTGACTATTACAGTCAAGGTAATATCCAATAACTGCCTATAGCGTACGAAAACCGAAAGTAATGCTTCTTGCTTGGACAGACCAGACTATATGTACACTACTGGCCATTGAAATTGCTACACCACGAAGATGACGTGCTACAGACGCGAAATTCAACCGACAGGAAGAAAGTGCTGTCATATGCAAATGATTGGCTTTTCAGAGCATTCACACAAGGTTGGCGACGGTGGCGACACCTACAACGTGCTGACATCAGGAAAGTTTCCAACCGATTTCTCATACACAAACAGCAGTTGACCGGCGTTGCCTAGTGAAACGTTGTTGGGATACCTCGTGTAAGGAGGAGAAATGCGTACCATCACGTTTCCGATTTTGACAAAGGTCGGACTGTAGCCTATCGCGATTGCGGTTTATCGTATCGCGACATTGTTGCTCCCGTTGGTCGAGATCCAACGGCTGTTAGCAGATTATGGAATCGGTGGGTTCAGGAGGGTAATACGGGCCGACATGCTGGCCCAACGGCCTCGTATCACTAGCAGTCGAGATGGCAGGCATCTTATCCGCATGGCTGTAACGGATCTGCAGCCACGTCTCGATCCCTGAGTCAACAGATAGGGTCGTTTGCAAGACACCAACCATATGCACGAACATTTCGACGACATTTGCAGCAGCATGGACTATCAGCCTTGACGCTGCATCACAGACAGGAGCGCCTACGATGGTGTACTCAATGGCGAACCTGGCTGCACGAATGGCAAATCGTCATTTTTTCGGATGAATCCAGGTTCTGTTTACAGCAGCATGATGGTCGCATCCGTGTTTGGCGACATCGCGGTGAACGCACATTGGAAGCGTGTATTCGCCATCGCCATACTGGCGTGTCACCCGGCGTGATGGTATGGGGTGCCATTGGTTACACGTCTCGGTAACCTCTTGTTCACATTGACGGCACTTTGAACAGTGGACGATACATTTCAGATGTGTTACGACCCGTGGCTCTACCCTTCATTAGATCCCTGCGAAACCCTACATTTCAGCAGGATAATGCAATCGCCGTAAGTTGCAGGTCCTGTACGGGTCTTTCTGGATACAGAAAATGTTCGACTGCTGCCCTGGCCAGCACATTCTCCAGATCTCTCACCAATTGAAAACGTCTGGTCAATGGTGTCCGAGCAATTGGATCGTCACAGTACGCTAGTCACTACTCTTGATGAACTGTGGTATCGTGTTGAAGCTGCATGGTATCGTGTTGAAGCTGCATGGGCAGCTGTACCTGTACACGCCATCTCCCGAATGTGAGTCCAGTGTGCTAACCACTGCGCCACCTTGCTCGGTGCCAGTAGTGTAATTAAATTCAAGGTAGTATAGGGAATAAATTAGTTATCACGTGTATTGCTATTTACCTCACTGAAAATAAAAAAGAGGTAGAGTGAGGTAAGTTTGAGAAGAGATGACCAATATTTATGTAATAATATCAAACTGAATCATTTTCATATGAGATATGAAGAGGTCTTCGGAAGAAAGTACTAACCCTGAATTAGGAAAGATTAGACTGGTCACACTATCTGTTGTACATTCGAATGCACCAGCTGCTGGTGACAGCTAATCCGACATGTGTCAGAAGAAAGCGCTGTCTTCTAGATATATTGTTTTATCTTACAGTATTTATGTTCTTGTTTTGGAACCAAGCAGATAATATGCAGTAACTCAAAGTATGTTCTCCTGGGTTAGCACATTCTTTCGCCGACCCCTTCATATCTGAGGACAAATAAAGGACTTTCTAATAGAAAATGAAGACAACGACTTGAAACATAAGACATGTCTTGCAAAACGAAGGGTGGAAGTTGTAAATTGTTTAGAATTTCGTCTGGAGTGCTTCATGTTCGTGAGTGTGTTACAAACAGCAAGGTAATACGATTCGATGAAGAACTGGTAGACAGCAACAAGGAAATATCAGTAACTTGAGCTCGTATTTTAAGGAGGAGGAAAAAGCGCGCATGCAAGACATCAGGCCAAGAAATAGTTGCCGAGCGAATTTTTGAGTCATTATTCAGATAGTACGCAGTTAAGACCTTCTGAATGTATAGCTTCTGATCTTCTGCAGTCAACATTTGTTTGCTACTTGCTCCGCTCCACTGTGGTCGCGTAATTCCTATAGCCGCGTAATTCCCGAGCGCGAGATACTGTACAGAGATGTGACAACCGGAGAACCTTATTCGCGTGACGCTAAATGACATGTTCCAAAACATGTCATTTACTCAAGAAATAGTAAGTAAAACGAGTACGTTATATCTCTACGTTATGCACATACACGCATGTTGTTGTTGTTGTTGCTACATATACGCCTCAAAATAATAATGAATAAGCATAAACAACAGCAGAACTATCAAATGAAGTTAATTAATTTTAATCATGCTAATAACGTTGAGGAATGTTGCAGCTCCTGTAATTGTAGGTACTTCACTTTAACAGTGCCAGCTATACAGTTTAGAGAATATAATGTACAACAGTGCTGTTAATAATCGAACAGCGCTACGTTACTGCTTTAATAACGCACCCATTCATAGTCCAATGTTTTGTGCTGAATCGATTTCTGAGGCTCATATCTTGCTGCCGTGCTCTTTTCTTCTTAAAGCATGTGATCGAGTTGATGATATTTCCTTGTAATAGGGGGAGACGTTTTCCTTCCTTTAGTTACATTTAAATATAAAATATTTATCTACGTTGGCTGACGGTTTTGTTTCTCGTTTATGTGTTTGCTACTCGTTATGTATTAATGGCGTGAAAAATAAAGGTACAAACCGAGTCAGTTCCTTTCGTTGCTATTAAATACGTGAAATAAATAATGTTTTTCGAAAAGAACACACCGAACGTGGCTGTGTAAGAGCACAACAGCGTGTTAGGATTGACTAATATGTTCTTAGCCCAAAGACACAATAAAGAATGTGTATTTTCGTTTAAAATTTCTTTTACATCCGTCAAGATTAATCAGACGTCTTGGAACACATGTCATTGTTCGGCTCACACGAAACTCTGTTGCGAAAGTAAATCATGGGTCTCCCGGTTGTTCAGTGAGGGAGTTGTTGCAGTAATGAGGCCACTAGCAGAGATAACGGTTTTATTCTGTGCACCGTTTGGTAGAAGATGTAAATTCTCTCGGAGGCTAATACCGCGACGGTAGTGCCGCTGGTGGCTCAGCTTGTTCGTTTTCTTTTTTGCCGTGTTTTCTAGAAAATACGAAACAGCCATACATGCAAGAACGCCGAGCTCCGACAGTGAGTTAAGGCTAGTTTCCAGGGAGAGTGCCACAAGGCAAAGACTATTTTATGCTTCCGCTCAAATAAATCCCAAGTGGACGTCCCTCCATTAAACGCAGATACCAGCCGACGGAGGGCTCCATTCAAGTCAGAATCAGCTTCTGTATCGCGCAGTATCAGCAGTACCTGCAGACAGCATCACGACTGCGTCCATAGTCACCGCCAAGAATGCCCGTACTGCACATTCTAGAAGAGTAGAGATCGGCCATTGAGTTAAAGAGAAGACCGGAGTTCAAGACAGGTCACTGCTAGTGAACACTAAGATGGTGCCACGTCCTTTTTTTGTTATTCTGCGTTGCCATATACCTTCGTTTCGTTTTTGTCTAACAATATTTGGCCTTGTGACAAGGTTGCACAGTTTCTGCATATAAGCAAGCCACCTTTTTACAGCAACTACATTCTGTGATAAGGTAATCTCTTACTGCCACATACGTATGTATGTTTCACGCAAAGAGCTTTTATTGAATACAACACTTATTTTCTAATAAAAGATGAGGAGAAAGGTTGTCGAAAGATTGAATGAAGCAAGAAAATGCGATTAAAGACAAAAAAAACTTATATTACAAGTATACAGAACAGTACAGAAGAAGCGAAATCGTAATATAAAGAAAAACCAATGATACGAAAATAGTGAGATACATTGATTAAGAGTAATGGGAAAAGATGAGACCAAACATTGAAAAGATCTACGTGGTAGACAAAGAATGGCTCATAAACACCTGAAACAACAAACAGGAAAAAGATTCTGCACATCGACGGATAATAGCAGCAGGACCCGACAATGTTGATGAAGAGCTTATTAAATGTGGAGTTTAAATGTTAGAACTGAGTCTCTTGCATTTATTAAATGAATGCTGGAAGCGGAAGATGATACCTGACTCTTGGAGAGTGGCGGAAGTAATATCAGTTTATAAAAAAGGAACTAGAGTTTCTAATGAAAACTACTGCGGAATTATTTTGTTGAAATTACAAGGGCGTGCTGGGAAGTAGTGCCTCCTAGTTTTTACACGAAAATTCTTAAAGATTTGTAAATAAAACGAACGTTATTAACATTCTATGTCTGTAGTCTTCACGTCTACATATTTACGCCCTCTGCTGCTAGAGAACTCCGAATTGTAGCAGGTAACATGGCAGTGTGTAACGTAGTTATGTCGGTACGTGAGAAAGAACGTGCTGTAATCGAGTTTCGAATTCGAAGAATGCTTCCATACATGGAGCACCCACTCCTTAAGCATGACAATATCACAAAACACACGATCGCTGCGACACCTGGAACAATCCGACGACTTGGGTTCACTGCCATCGATCATCCTCGAGACAGTCATGAGTTAGTCCGATCCGATCTTAATCTGTTTTAGAAACTTAAAGAACACCTTAGAGGACTTCAATTAGATAGTGATGAAGCGGTGCAAGCATAGGTGAGGTCGTAGCTCCGAGAACAGTCAGACGTTCTACACTGACGATGTCTACAAACTGGTCTCTGGGAAAAAATGCGTTCATCGCCAGGGTAACTATGTTGAGACATGAAGAATAATGATGTAGAATGTTAATAGCATTTGTTTTATTTAGAAAGCTCTAAGGGTTTTCGCATAAGAAATTTGCACGCATTACTTTTCAGCACCGCCTCGTGTATGCACGGTTAATTAATGGTAAACTAAAAGAATAGCTGACGTTCTCTTACTGGAGGAACGACATTGTTTTAGAAAAGGACGACCGTGCAGTGACAACAGTACCACAGATATCTGAAATGAGACGAGAACAGAATCTGGGAACTCATATTGCACGTTTAGCTAATGAAAAAGCCTTCGGCAAAGTGTACATGTATATGCTGTGGTATGTAATGGAAAGAATGGGTTATCCTGAACATTTAATACAAGGGATAAAAAGTTTGTTTTTAAATATCAAAATTTTAATCTCCACAGGTGAAGAAAGGATAGGATCAATAGCAATTAACGGAGGAGCACTTTATTTAATACTAGCTGAGAAACCTGGCGTGGCCCAGCTATTTATTCATCTCGCCCTCCTCCTCTCTTTGTCCATCTCGTCTTACCCCTTCTCTCTATCCATCTCCTACTTACGCCTCTCTGTATCCACTCCTCCTCCACCCTCTCTCTAACCAACCTCTCTCTATATATCCACATCTCTTCCATCCTCTCTCTATCCATCCCCCTTCCCTTGTCACCTCCGCCCCTCCCTCTCTCTAATCTCCACCACACCCTCCCTCTGACCACCCGTTCATCCCCACTCTCTGTCCATCTTCTCCTGCCCCACCCACTGGCCATCTCCTGCTCTTCCTTTTCTGTGTCCATTTTCCCCTCCCCTCTGTCTGTTTACTTCCTCTTCCCCATCTTTCTGCCTGTCTCTGTCTGTCCATCTTCTCTTTTTACCTTTCTCTGTTCATCTCCTCTTCTTCCCTCTCTCTGTACATTTTCCCCTCCAAAATTTTTTGCCCATCTCCTCTTCCTCCCATCTGTGCCAATCTCCTTCTTCCTACTCTCCATCTGTCCTTCACCTCGTCCTCCCTTCTTTCTCCAAGTCATCACACTCACCCCAATAGGAGACTGGTAGTTCTTATTCCTACAGCATTTCTTTCCAGACTGTAATTAACATGTGTCCAGGAGTTTAGGATGAGAGTTTTAGCTGTGAATTTTCCCACAGGCACACATGTCAAATATATTTCACACGTTTTTGTACGCATTTTTCACCTCTGCGTCTAGCGATGTTTCCTAATTGTGCTGCGAATAGTTAGTAATAAGGAAGTAATATATTAAAAGATCGTGCAAGATGCAGTAGTTTTTCACGCATCTCAGTGTTTATGGCGTCATATTTCCTGAACTAAGTATCGCACAAAGATGTAATTTTTTTTTTGTATTCAATGGCACACTCAAACACTGTCTGCAAAATGTGTCACGAATACAGTTGGTACTAAAGAATTAATAAATTAAAACGTCATGCTTCGCGTTATCGTTTTACTGCGTGAAGAGCGTAAATGTACTCGTAGTATGCGATAAACTTTTTTCCTTTCATAATTTTATGGGAGTGTCAGCGAGAAGAAGTTATGTGAATGTTTAAGGTTATATACAAAGTTTGCTGCAAGTCTCTAAGTACTCTCGATCTCAAATGCTGGATGACTTAAGTGTGGGTATTCTCGCGTCATGGGGTACACTGTTTTTTCTGCCCCATCCTGACCCGTTTGATAGGTGGGTGGCTCTCACCCTTGCAGTGTTTCTTGGTTAACAGTAGATGATATTTGTACCAAGTTCGGTTCAAATGGATCCACTGATTTAGGAGGAGATATGATAGATACATATATACCTACGTACATAACTACACACATTTTAAGAATATGTGTGGATATCGGAACACTAAAGTGTCCTATCTCAGAAATTACGCTAATATTTACTGCCTTTTCTAAGTAGAATAGCTCTGCTGATGTCGTTCCTCTCATTGCACTGTGTACACCTTGAATGGTGAGGCCCCAGTAATGAAGCACAGAGCAGAGGCTAAAGAAAAATTATTGTAGTTAATGCACCTACCATCACTTTGTTATAATAATTCACACGAATTCCCTGCACCCTGATCCCAAACAAACCTGTTCCTTTCACTATGGCATACACAAATGACGACTGGATTTGTAGTGAATAAGGGAGAAGGTGAGGGGGAACTTTACTCATATTGCCCTGGAGGGGGTGGCGGGAAGGGGCGGCGGCGGAAATCGCCACGTGTCGGTGGGAGGGTGTCAAAATGTTTTGGTAACCTCACTACTTATGGTGGAGGGGCACTCTTATCTTATCTACCAAAAACATCTTGTACCAGCCTAGACTACTCACGACTTACTGAAATCAGTAAATGTCATAGTCGTCTCCTGCCTGTCCATGATTGTTTGAGACCAACGGTCGCTTTAATCAACACCTCTGTTGTGTTGACATTTCTTTGGAAGCCTGACTTTTATTATGGACGGTGATAGTGTCAAACCATTCCATCATTCGTATGAACTATATGCTTCATAGCTTTCAACTGTACATGATATACTGAAAATGATGTAATCACATTGTGATTTTTGGGTGTAGGTTGAACAAAACTTTATTTTCAGATCGCTACTAAGGTAAAAATTGAAAAGTCTGAAAGAACAAGAGTACTATTTACAACTCTTTTAATCATTTCTGTCCTCACTGCCTAATTTCATAAGACACCTAAGAGATTTAAATTATCGATTTCAGTGCTTGCAGAAATGTGGCTGAAAGAAACTCTTTTGTGTGGGAATGTTACCAGGTGACTATGTTTTCTGATCATTGATTGTAACCTGAGAGCTGACAAGTGTTTAGGAAAAAAAATTAATATTCTTCTGTCAAGGCTTGTAAAACAGCATCGGATTTGCCTTTTCTATGCTGCAGATGCGCTTTTTCCACAGGCTTGTAAAACAGCATTGGATCTGCCTTTTCTATGCTGCAGATGCGCTTTTTCTCACCGCTGTGGAATTTGACTTGCTACATACAGCGGAATGGGCATACCATACGCATTTTCAACTTGAAGCGGCATAATGAACAATCAGTTCAATTACGGTCATGCAGCCGCTCAAATACAGTTTCTTCCGCTCTGACTTTTCTGGCTGAGATGAGCGTGTGTATCTTCGCTATTCCCTGCATCTCTCATTAACGGTGCATGTTGTTTGAACTATGTATGACTTCCAACAATCTCCCCAAGGAATCTGAGACACACCCGCCTTACAAAGCAATATATCGTCCTTTACAGAGCCGAGTAAAGCTGCAATCTTCGTGGGAGGCCGGAACATCATCTTAACACAGTATTTCTGGAGAATACGGCCTATCTTCGAGGAAAGAGCACCCACATTGGTCAGAAACACCCTTGATCTGAAGGAACTACTGTCTTTTCCCCCTTTACATACATGCATTCTAAGTTTTACTCTGAATGCTCTACAAATCTGTTGCGGAGAAAACCCATTCACTTGAAAAATGCATTTGATGTATGTGAGCTCTTCTTGCAAATCATCTTTATCGGATGTACAGTGCGCCCATTACGTTTATCAACACGCAGGACGACTGTGTCCGTATCCTCCCACAGCTTTCGTATTGCAATTCTGTCCATCCTAGTATCAAATCTACTAAAGAAATAGAAAAAGACGGCTACCTCCCCTTTTTGGATGTTGTCGTAAGCCGTAAAGTTGATGGCACATTAGGACATGCCGTATATCGTAAAGCTACGCCTACAAATCTGTATCTACATGCCAACATGCTTCACAGACCATAGGTGTCCTTAAGACCTTAATGCATAGGGCACACTGCATATCCGATAAAGATGTTTTGCAAGAAGACCTCACATACCTCAAGAGTATTTTTAAAGCGAATGGATTTTCTCCGCAATAGATTCGTAGATCATTCAGTGTAAAACCTAGAATGCATGTATGTGATGGGGACGAAGATAGTAATTCCTTCAGATCAAGTGCGTTTCTACCCTATGTGGGTGCTCTTTCCGCGAAAATTGGCCGTGTTCTCGAGAAATACTGTGTTAAGATGATGTTCCGGTCTCCCACGTAGACTGCAGCTTTACTCGGCTCTGTAAAGGACGATATATTGTCTCGTAGGGCGAATATGTATCACATTCCTTGCGGAAATTGTTAGAAGTCATACATAGGTCAACCAACACCCACCGTTCATCAGAGATATGTGGATCATCGAAGATACGCACGCTTATCACAGACAGTAAAGTCAGCTGTGGCCAAACATTGTTTGATACAGGGCATTCCACAAACTACTGACCAGCATGTGTAACTCGCAGGCGCTTACCACTGCGGTGGAGAATATAAAGCTGCGGTTGGTGCAACCTGCGCGTTTCGTTGATAATGATTATAAAATACAGCACTAGAAAGTTCTACAAGTTTGTTTAATTTGTGGCCCATATGCTATTCATGGATTAAAATGGCTGAAAAATACATTATTTGGAAGTTGTATAAGACTGTTTACCGTGGCTTCTTGCCCAGATGCTATTCATTGATACCTTAACGTAAGGAAGCTTTGATTTTTCTGAGGAAGCTTTGATTTTTCTGATAACTGAGTCGGTTATTATGGAGAAGTGGAGTAAATTGCAGAGGAGGGTTTAATGTAGTGCAGTATGCCTCCGAGTGATTTCGCGAATTCGTTGTTTGTTTCTCAGTATTCTACATTTTAACGAACCTTCTGATAGTCTTGGTAGGTATGTTTTATGCTTCTTTACATCAGGTAGCGAGGCGTTTCACTGCTGGCGTGTAGAAGGAATAGGTTTAACAGGAAGCACAGGAACAGAAGTTTGTCTTAAATATCCATGTCCACCATTTTCGGTGCTATTAAATTTACAAATGTGTAGCTTGTCGCCAATATCCAGTAAAATCTTGACGTATAATGCATATTAGTGCAAAACAAGCTTATTACGTTGATCACAGAGCGAGTTTTTATGAGCAGGTGTGTATTTGTGTTACACGTTACGGTATCGTACTCATATTTTGACACATTTTTGGCCTAGATTGGTTCGAAGGATGATACGACGCCAATTTTAGGCGGTTTGCAAATGCCTCAAATTAAACTACTTTGACTGCACTGGGACGAAAGTAACAGATTGACAGAACTGTAGAGGAAAGCCCACGCGAAGTACCGTGCTTGGACCTGACTCAAGGCAGCACAACTACTGCTGATGACGACGATTGTACATATTTATTTGAAAAACAAGAACTCTGCTTCTCTGTCAAAAGTCTCGTTGCTTCTCTTCCCAGCCTTCTTTTTTGAGGCTCTGACCTAGTTCAACATATAGATTACTGAAATATTTCATCTCCGTGCCACAAAGTGCTTATTTCATGGCGTCTTTAGTCAGACGTCTAGATTCCAAATACTCACTTTTCCTCATATTTATTATCAAGTCATTATCTCGTAAACGACCCTTTCAGGTTGGTATCTTATTTCCAATATCCTCAGTTGTTTACCGAAAAATTCAATTACCTGGTACTTACAGAGTTCCCTATTTATCAGTATATCGTTTTTGTGAATGAAAGTAACTAAGCTATAAGTATCAACATTTTGGTCTAAGCTGTACATTTTCATTACAATATGGTTTGAAATTGTTACGACATAGTATATTAATGATAGATTGCTTCAAAGTTTAAGGTTTTCTCTGCTGTAATGTATAATATCAGGCAATGAGAACCGCTATTCCGGTATATCCTGTGACACATATTCATTACACACTGCCTGACAAAAAGGTGAAGCTGACTAGGAAAATGGAAAGGCTCGGTGACAGTATGAGCCTATTTCACAAGCTGATGCGGCACCGCTCTGACCAGAATACATGCATTAATTTAGTTGGACGCTACAAAACCGTTGTATCCTCTTCTCAGATAAAATATCCACAACTGCTGCAACTGGATACTGACACTGGGACATTTTGACGTCCAAGGTGGTACCACACATGTTTCTTTGGCGACACATATGGCGACCTCGCTTACTCCAGGAATGCTTCAGCATCACTCAGATAGTACATAGAGGCACGGACTGTGTGTGGGCGAGCGTTGTGATGTTGAAAAATGGCACCACTATATGGTCTTATAGCAGTAACTCATGAATATACAGGATGTCTGAGACGTACCGTTGTCCCATCAGGGCTACTTTAGTCACTACCAGCCTTCACATGGGGGCATACACGATGTCTTCCCACACCATAGCACCAAGAGAAAAGCTGCTGTGCCTCTACAATAAATTGGAAGAATGACATCTCTCTAGAGGTCGCAACTATAGCCGCTGACGATGGTCATAAGGGAAAATGGAGAACCGAGATACCTCAATGAATGCAACGTTACGCTACTGATCACCAGTCCATGTTTCCTGGTCATGGTACCAAACCCACCCATTTGTGTTATTGTGTTAACAGGAGCCTACACATGGGACGGTAAACCCCAATATGGCTGCCGCTAGTTTCCGATGAATGGTTCGGAATTACACAGAAGGTTGCAGTAGTTCATTACTTGTTCTCAAATGGTAGGCATGGATGTGGTGGGGTTACGACGTGCACAATACGGCGATCCTTCCTTCCGGTGATCAGACGTGTCCACCAGAACCTTGTTGACGATTGTGCCTGCCTTCATATTCCTATGCAGTCCAGCATCAGGCCATTGTCTTATGTATTTGCCCACAAATCTGGATTTGCATGATTCGACCAACCGCCCAAATTGAGATCCAAAATGAGGCACTTTCAAACTCTGTCATGTGCTGACAGTACTGTCCCATATGAATACGTAACATCTCCGTGTCCTTCGCAACTATCAGTCAACGCCTGACGTTGTTCATAATTCTTGTAAACTCTGCCAGGACTGTTAACGATACTAAACACGAACTGCGTTCTCTGTTGGCCGTTCTACCTGTCGTGGAGAACTGCAGCTCTATTAACCGCCTACGTACCCGGCATTGCTACGTATTTGTTCGAAGTGACACTGACATCTAACCACGTCTCTCGCGAGCTTAACATTTTTTGTCAGGCAATGTATTTGCGAAAGCAGCTTTTCCATTTTCAAGCCGAACGTGTACCGCAATATCACGCAATTTCGCTAAAAGAGCTTCCGAATTTGCGATTCCGCCGTCGTGCATCCGCAAGTACGCTGCTAGTATATCCGCCCCGTAGCAAATTGCACACAGCCAGCAGCCATCAAATATTTGCCGTCACGGCGTACCACAAAATTAGAGTGAAATTTCACCCTTTCTCCTCTGGACCGTCCTACACTCGTGGCTTTCGGACATCAGTAAGCCAACTCATAAAAATATAGAACTCACTTTCCTCTTTCGTACCTTTCTCGCATATTTTTTGCTATTAATATCACTTCGTCTCTGACAATTTTCCTTCTTATACTCAGACATGAAATAGTTTGAAGATAATTATTTTTATTTGTGCTACCTAGACTTAGCTACACAAGCGACGTTAGACCTCACAGAACCACACTAAGGCACTATGAGTGAGACCATGCAACGTACTTTAAGATTTATAAATGTAGAGAAATTTTCCCTGCAGTAGATTGAGGTGACAAATGTCATGGGATAGTGAGATGCACATATACTGATTGCGATAGTATCGAGTACACAAGGTATGAAAGGTTAGGACATTGATAAACTATCATTTGAACTGCAGAGAACCACGTGAAAAGGTTTCCGACGTGATTATGGCCGCACGACTGGAGCTGACAGGTTTTGAACACGGAATTGTAGTTGGAGCTAGGCATATGGGACATTTCACTTCGGAAATCGTTAAGGAATTCAATATTTCGCGATTCACAGTGTCAAGAATGGGCGGAGAATATCTGATTTGAATGATTACCTCTTACCATGGACAACGCAGTGGCCGACGGCCTGCTTAACGACCGAGAGCAGCAGTGTTTGCGTACAGTTGTCACTGCTAACAGAGAAGCAACACAGCGTGAAATAAATGCAGAAATCGCTGTTGGGCGTACAATGAAAGTACCTATTAGAACAGTGCGGTGAAATTTGGCGTTTATGGTCTATGGCAGCAGTCGACCGACGCGAGTGCCTTTTCTAACGCAGCAACACCGCCCGCAGCGTCTCTCCTGGATTCGTGACCGTATCGGTTTGACCCTTCATGATTGGAAAATCGTGGCCTGATCATATGAGCCCCGATTTCAGTTGAATGTAGGGTTCGAGTGAGGCGCAGAGCCCCCGATGCCATGGACCCAGATTGTCAACAAAGCACTGTGCAAGATGGTAGTGGCTCCATAATGGTGTGGGGTGTGTTTACGTGGAACGATCTGTGTCTTCTAGCCCAACTGAACCGATCATTCACAGAGAATGGTTGTTCGGCTACTTGAAGTCATTCAGCGATGGAATTTTTATGGATGACAATACACAACGTCACCATCCCACAGGTAATTGGTGTTAGTTTTAAGAACATTCTGGACAGTTCAAGCGAATGATTTGGTTACCCACCTCACGAGAGGTAGTTCAGTATTTCATAATAATTACAATGGTAAAGTGCGACCGTTAGAGATGTTACTTCGAAATACAATACTGGCCATTAAAATTGCTACACCACGAAGATGACGTGCTGCAGACGTGAAATTTAACTGACAGGAAGAAGATGCTGTGATATGCAAATGATTAGCTTTTCGAGCATTCACACAAGGTTGGCGCCGGTAGCGACACCTACAACGTGCTGGCATGAGGAAACTTTCCAACCGATTTCTCATACACAAACAGCAGTTGACCGGCGTTGCTTGGTGAAATGTTTTTGTGATGCCTCGTGTAAGGAGGAGAAATGCGTACCATAACGTTTCCGACTTTGATAAAGGTCCGATTGTAGCCTATCGCTATTGCGGTTTATCTTATCGCGACATTGCTGCTCGCGTTGTCGAGATCCAATGACTGTTAGAAGAATATGGAATCGGTGGGTTCAGGAGGGTAATACGGAACGCCTTGCTGGATCCCAACGGCCACGCATCACTAGCAGTCGAGATGACAGGCATCTTATCCGTATGACTGTAACGCATCATGCAGCCACGTCTCGATCCCTGAGTCAACAGATGGGGACATTTGCAAGACAACAACCATCTGCAGGAACAGTTCGACGACGTTTGCAGCAGCACGGACTATCAGCTCGGAGACCATGGTTGCGGATACCCTTGACACTGTATCACAGACAGGAGCGCCTGCGATGGTGTACTACACGACGAACCTGGGTGCACGAACGGCTAAACGTTATTTTTTCGGATGAATCCAGGTTCTGTTTACAGCATCATGATGATCCCATCCGTGTTTGGTGACATCGCGGTGAACGCACATTGGAAGCGTGTATTCTTCATCGCCATACTGGCGTATCACCCAGCGTGATGGTATGGGGTGCCATTGGTTACACGTCCCGGTCACCTCTTGTTCGCATTGACGGCGCTTTGAACAGTGGACGTTACATTTCAGATGTGTTACGACCCGTGGCTCTACCCTTCATTCGATCCCTGCGAAACCCTGCATTTCAGCAGGATAATGCACGACCTTATGTTGCAGGTCGTGTACGGGCCTTTGTGGATACAGAAAAAGTTCGACTGCTGGCCAGCACATTCTCCAGATCTCTCACCAAATGAAAATGTCTGATCAATAGTGGCGGAGCAACTGGCTCGTCAGAATACGCACTCACTACTCTTGATGAACTGTGGTATCGTGTTGAAGCTGCATGGACAGCTGTACCTGTACACGCCATCCAAGATCTGTTTGACTTAATGCCCAGGCGTATCAAGGCCGTTATTACGACCAGAGGTGGTTGTTCTGGGTACTGATTTCTCAGGATCTATACACCCATATTGCGTGAAAAAGTAATCACATGTCAGTTCTAGTATAATATATTTGTCTAATGAATACCCATTTATCATCTGCATTTCTTCTTGGCGTAGCAATTTTAATGGCCAGTAGTGGAGGTCCCCTTCCTCTCAGAAAAGGGTAGCGGTATCATACTGAAATCTATGACACATACTAACGGTACCCTGGCGGTGCGAAACATTTAAACTCTTGATGAGCCAAAACATTATGACAATCTACTTACAAACGTGTTGGTCCACTTCTGGAACGCAGTAAAGTAGTGATTCTGCGTATCATAGATTCGACAAGTACTTGATAGGTTCTAGAGATTTGTGGCACCAGATGCTTACGCAAATGTCTCGTGCATCTCGTAATTTACGGGCGATTGGTTTGTGGGCGCGGTGCTGTCACCCCATAATATCCCAGTTGGATCTCATCGGGTTCAGATAAGCAGCATTTGATTCCGAAGACATCACCGTGAGTTCACTACCATTCGCCTCAAACCATTGAAGCACCATTCTGCCCTCGCCACACGAACAGTTATCCTGCTGGAAGATGCCATCGCGCCGGCCGCTGTGGCCGAGCGGTTCTGGGCGCTTCAGTCCGGAACCGCGCTGCAGCTGCGGTAGCAGGTTCGAATCCTGACTCGGGCATGCATGTGTGTGATGTCCTTAGGTTAGTTAGGTTTAAGTAGTTCTAAGTTTAGGGGACTGATGACCTCAGAAGTTAAGACCCATAGTGCTTGGAGCCATTTGAACAATTTTGATGTCATCGCTGTTGAGGAAGACATCAAACGCAAGTGGTTACAGGTGATCCCTAATAATGTTCACGTAGTTCGTAGCTCTCATGGTGCCTTCTACTACTACCGCAGGTCCCGTGGAAACCAGATGAATGTCACCCAGAACATAATACTGCTCCCAACGGCCTGTGTCTGTGGCGCGCTGCGTGTTTCGAGTAGCCGTTCGCCTGGAGAGCGGTCTATCTGGACATGATCATCGATCTGGTTTAACAATAAACGGGGATCATCCGACCAGGCGGCACGATTCCATTGATTCGAGGCCCAATCTCGATGATTCCGTGCGCACTGTAATCATACATGGCGAAGTTGTTGGCTCAAACTGGGAATACGTAGGAGTCCTCTGCTGCGATACATCGCGTTCAATTCTGTGCACTGTGCACTGAACGATGAGCTCCAAAACACTTGTGTCTGCGCCAGTACTGTGTTCTGCCGTCAGATCTGTCACAGATCGCCGCCTATCCTGCTTTAGAGTGCGAGTAAGGCCCCGATCCCTACGCTCTGTGATGAAGTATGGAGTCCAAATTCTTGTCGCCTATTCTTGGTTTCAGCAAGTACAGTATAGCCTGATACCCTACTCGAACCCGAACGCTGCTATTTTGCCAAATGGAAGACATATGGTTTGCTCGTACCACTCCATCGGCACTCCTGAGACGTGTAGCACGTAATAATTTTATAAATTTTCCACAAGTTCCTACTGCAGAAATTGTTGATACTTCTAGTAATACGTAACTACCGTCATGTTTAAAACTGTCTATTTTTCATCATCTCTTTCGTTCATCGAACATCATCAGATGACAAGTGCCTGGGACCTTCCTTTGACACATATCGAAACAGCATCAGCAGCACATACCTCACCTTTATGGTCACGAGGCTAGCCATAAAACTACATGCATCTGAAACTGTGCTGGTAAGTGCCACAGCACTCCGTAAGGACTGAGACATTTGCCATCGGGCATGGATGTGTGTGATGTCCTTAGGTTAGTTAGGTTTAATTAGTTCTAAGTTCTAGGCGACTGATGACCTCAGAAGTTAAGTCGCATAGTGCTCAGAGCCACATTTGTCACCTGTGACGTCCGGTGAATGCAACCGCTAGTGTAATGTAAATAATTGGTGAACAACAGCTGAGGTCGTAATCTGTATACACCTGTCCCAGCGAACTTCTTTCCACGGTATGAACACCAGTAACGTTGCTTCTTAGTTCCCTGATATTCTTGATGCTCGGTGACGTGCAGTAAACGGTGGTAAACATGTTGGCAGCAGCCGTACATCGAGATTGCGGAACTGATTTGAGTGATTGCTCAACAGTCATTGTCTGGCTCTAAACTATGAAGTGATGTGCTGCACTGTGGGCTGTATGCTGTTGTGCGTGATGGCGGCCTGTGTCGTCAACACATTGTTGCTGACGACAGTTTGCTGTCGGCGTAATCAAACATTTTGTCTTTGGTGGTCTTACCCTTATCGAGATACTCACGATAAGTCCTTGAGTCAGTGGCACATGGACGGTCTATTGAATACACCACCTAAGTGGTGGGTGACAGCAACCATGGCCTGGTCTTAATTAAACGGTTGATATCGTGCATCTAGGATTCGCATGCCACTTGGTTAGTTCAAGGCGACTTGCCAGTGAAATGAAATGCCAAATGATGCTACACTCAGGCGCGACAGACACTTTCTCACTCGAACAACGATCTGATTGTATTGCTCTTTACTACGTAACACACATGTAATCGAGATGTCCATTTAAGTAAGCACGCACCATTGTGATATACAGACTGTTCAAGTTATGCAACATTTCCAACTCACTACCATGAATTCTAGGCTACTATTAAAGTTAGATAGAAAGCTAAAAGGTTAACAGAAGTTTTTTTCTCTATCGTCAGGTGACACAGCCGCCAAACATACGTGTACCATGGGTTGTCGCAGCTCCGACCCTCCAACGACACCTCCTTTGGACCTCAGGCGGAAGAAACTTACAGCAACACACAAAATGGCGTGTTGCTTACAACCGAATTCCCAGTAATCGCTATGATACCGTGCGGCACTAGCCTCGCCGCCAGAAACATAACCATCGCCCACAACGCCGCTACCATCGCGGCACTACCTCGCTTCAACGAATGACTTTCTTCCACTGGTATCCGTCCGCCGAACGCATATTTAGTAACGGTTCCTCATTTGGAGTTCTTTCGCCGAGAGAAATCTGTGTTATGGGCCCTAAGCCGTTCACACCTAGTGGTCTACCAAATGGATTTCTTTTACCAAGTGCACTCTACGTTGCATGCTCTACGCCAGCCGCCCCTAGCAGCCCCTCCATCTGGTTCCACCGCAGCTCACCACGTTGCGGCACTTTGTCTGCGCTTACCCTCTGAGCTCGCTGCACTACATGGCACTATCATTTCGTCCATATATGTACATCACTGAGCTTGGAAATTCCAGTGGCACTTCAGTGATTACCTGATAGGACCGGAGTGGCCGAGCGGTTCTAGGCGCTATAGTCTGGAACCGCGCGACCGCTACGGTCGCAGGTTCTAATCCAGCCTCGGGCATGGATGTGTGTGATGCCCTTAGGTTAGTTAGGTTTAGGTGGTTCTGAGTTCTAGGGGACTGATGACCTCAGAAGTTACGTCCCAAGGTGCTCAGAGCCATTTGAACCAACCTGATATGACGTTCACTGCTTCAGTGATCAACTATGAGACTGAATGGAGAAGTGCTGACTCTCGTTCCAACGAATTTTTAATGTATCTTGTTTATCAGACTCAACAATTTTCCATTGTTACTGGTTACATGGGTACACGAATTGTACTGCATTTTCCTCCTTGGTCATTAATTACTTAAGAGACAAACAATGTCTTTGGTGTTTATTCATTTTATTTATTTATGCGTCTAGTTCCGTAGGACCAAATTGAGGAACAATTGTCCAAGGTCATGGAACATGTCAATACATGTAATTATAACATAAAAGTAATAACAGATAAAAATAAAATGTTTATGAACCCGAAAAAAGTCAATCCCTAAGTTTAAGTAAACGCAGACAACAACGTAACAAGAATCAGCTTAAGTTTTCAAGGAACTCCTCGACAGAATAGCAGGTGTGATCCGTGAGGAAACTCTTCAGTTTGATTTGAAAGCTCGTGGATTACGGCTAAGAGTTTTGAATGCGACTGGTAGCTTATTGAAAATGGGGCAACGGCCTTGCCGCAGTGGATACATCGGTTCCCGTCAGATCACCGAAGTTGGGCGCTGTCGGGCGTGGCCGGCACTTGGATGGGTGAACATCCGGGCCGCCATGCACTGTTGCCACATTTCGGGGTGCACTCAGCCTCGTGATGCCAATTGAGGAGCTACTCGACCGAATAATAGCGGCTCCTGTCAAAGAAAGCCATCATAACGACCAGGAGAGCGGTGTGGTGACCACACGCCCCTCCTATCCACATCCTCAGCTGAGGATGACACGGTGGTCGGATGGTCCCGATGGGCCACTTCTGGCCTGAAGACGGAGTGCTTTTATTGAAAATCGATGCAGCAGTATACTGCACACCTTTCTGTACAAGAGTTAAGGAAGTCCGATCCAAATGCAGGTTTGATTTTTGCCGAGTATTAACTGAATGAAAGTTGCTTGTTCTTGGGAATAATTTAATATTGTTAAGAAGAAATGACTGTAAGGAATATACATATATATATATATATATATATATATATATATATACTCAGACTCGTGAACAGGGGTCGACAAGAGGTTCGTGAACGTACACCACTTATTTCCCGAACTGCCCGATTCTGAGCCAAAAATATCCTTTTACAATGGGAAGAGTTACCCCAAAATATAATACCATACGACATAAGTGAATGAAAATAAGCAAAGTACACTAATTTTCGTGTTGAACGATAACTCACTTCAGATACCTTTCGAATAGCAAAAATGACAGCATTAAGTCTTTGAACAAGATCCTGAACATGGGCTTTCCACGACAGTTTACTTTCCAGCGGAACACCTAGAAATTTCACTAATTATGTGCCCATTCTGTGATATTACAACGTCAGGTGTTGTTGAATTGTGTGTTAGAAACTGTAAAAACTGAGTCTTTCTGTGATTTAGCATTAGTTTATTTTCTACAAGCCATAAACGTAGGTCATGAACTGCACTATTTGAAACTGAGCCAATGTTGCACGCAACATCCGTTACTACCAAGTTAGTGTCGTCAGCAAACAGAAATATTTTAGATTTACTCATAATACAAAAGGGCATATCATTTACATAAATAAGGAACAAGAATGACCCCAACACTGATCCCTGGGACACCCCCCACTTGACTGTACCCCACTCAGACCCCACATCACAGCCATTCTCAACATTGTGAATAAAGACAGTTTGGTGTCTGCTACTAAAGTAAGAGGTGAACCAATTGGGAGCCACTCCCCGTATTCTGCAATGGTCCAACTTCTGGAGCAATATTTTGTGATGAACACAATCAAACGCCTCAGTTAAAAAAAAAATGCCTAGCGTTTGAAACCTTTTGTTTAATAGATTCAGTACCTCACAGAGAAAACAGAATATAGGATTTTCACATGTTAAATGACTTCTAAAGCCGAACTGTACATTTGATAACAAATTGTGCGATATAAAACGATCAATTATTCTTACATACACAGCCTTTTCAATAACTTTAGCAAACACTGATGGCGTAGAAATAGGCCTAAAATTGTCTAAATTATCCATTTCTCCCTTTTTGTAAAGCGGCTTTACTATTGACTACTTGAATCGTTCAGGAAACTGACCTTTCCTAGAGGAAGAATTACAAATATGGCTAAATACAGGACTAACAAGTGCAACACAGTACTTTAATATTCTGCTAGCACTCCTTCATATCCATGAGAGTCCTTAGTGTTCAGTGATTTAACTATTGACTCAATCTCCCCCTTGCCTGTATCACAGAGGAGTATTTCAGACATCAATCTCGGAAAGGCATTTGCCAACGAAGGCTCTGTAGAAACTAACTTTTTATTTAGTTCACCGGCAATGCTCAGAAAGTGATTGTTAAATACTGTACATATATATGATTTATCAGTAACAGAAATATTTTTACTATTAACTGACTTCATATCGTCGATCTTGTGCTGCTGACCAGACACTTCCTTCACAACTGACCATATTGTTTTAATTTTATCCTGTGAATTAGCTATCTATTTGCGTACCACATACTCTTTGCCTTCCTAATTATATTTTTAAGGCCCTTACAATACTGTTTATAATGGGCTACTCTAGCTTGATTGTGACTACTTCTAATATTTTGATATAACATGTAAATAATAGATTTCAGCTATCATCGTCCTTTTTTAAATTTTATTGGCAGATCTAGATTTCAGCTAGAAACTAGCCATTCTCAATGCACTATCATTTTTGATCAATGCATGTAATGGCTGTTGGTCGGGGTTCATCCACAGTATTCAATGAACTGTGGATGAAGCCCGACCAACAGGCATTACATCCATTTCTGGCAAACGTGCTGCAACGTGCACGGCCGAATTACTTCGTTATCCTTCCGTAATCCGAGCCTGTGCTTCATCTGTAAAGACGTCACTGTAGACGGAACGTTAAACTCTAAACATCCTTCAGAGAAAGAAACGAACGTTTCTGTTTTCAGTCCCAGATGGAAAGGTCTTTCGATTTGACGCCACTTCGGCGACTTGCGCGTCGATGGGGATGAAATGATGATGATAAGGACAACACAACACCCAGTCCCTGAGCGGAGAAAATCTCCGACCCAGCCGGGAATCGAACCCGGGCCCTTAGGATTGACAGTCTGTCACGCTGACCACTCAGCTACCGGGGCGGACGTTAGAAACAGTTTGTTGGGTTCAGGCGCAGTAATGAGTTTGTGCTTGCCTTCTGTTATAGGCCGGCGGTGCTGCTAGAGAGGAAAATATTAAAACATGTTCCCATGTGAAAGACTCAACAGTCCTCACACTGGTTTGCGTATCGTTACGATAGTGTTAATTTTGCATGACAATCGCAGCTGATCATGCCAACATATGCAGTGTTGCTGTTTCCCATCATCGCAGGACAATTTCAACAGATAATACGTTATCGAGACCACTAATAGCATGTAAATGAGATCTGCATATAGTAATTGCCATTGCCGCTGTTATCCTCTATGAATATCAATGGCGGACGCTCCTTTCTCACCGGATTACAATCGAGGACGAGGACTGTGAGGTGTAGTAGTTATTTTTGGCTCGTTACGCGATGCAGGTGTGTGTATTAGCAGTAACATTTTTCCGCCACTTCGTATCACCCAACGTTGTATTCGCAATGTTTTCTCAATTTTTCCAGTTTCACACGGATTTTTGTGACAATCTAACACGTCCCACTAAAATCAGAAATATGCTGTATTACGAGGAACGCCGCTTTATTATTCGGAAAAACTTTTATCAGCGCCCTACGGAAGCTTACTCGTATGTTTCAAGAAAATCAAAATGTATTAAACATACTGTGCCACTCGAACTATATGTAACGAGGAAACAAATGACATGATAGTATTTGTTGAGTAAACGAAAAAGGAAGACTACCAACGACATACGCAATTGGCGTCTTCTTATGAACAAAAAAAAAATCGAAATGTGTATTACAATTCTACGTGTGTATTAGATAAATTAACATTTCATATCCCATTATAGGTGGCCATAATTAATATGTATTGTAAGTTTTACTGAAATTGTCTGCCCGCATCTCGTGGTCGTGCGGTAGCGTTCTCGCTTCCCACGCCCGGGTTCCCGGGTTCGATTCCCGGCGGGGTCAGGGATTTTCTCTGCCTCGTGATGGCTGGGTGTTGTGTGCTGTCCTTAGGTTAGTTAGGTTTAAGTAGTTCTAAGTTCTAGGGGACTTATGACCACAGCAGTTGAGACCCATAGTGCTCAGAGCCATTTGAACCATTTGAAATTGTCTGTTTGGCCGGCCGCGGTGACCGAGCGGTTCTAGGCGTTTCAGTCCGGAACCGCACGACTGCTACGGTTGCAGGTTCGAATCCTGCCTGGGACATGGATATGTGTGATGTCCTTAGGTTAGTTAGGTTTAAGTAGTTCTAAGTTCTAGGGGTCTGATGACCTCAGATGAGCACTTGTGTTACAGTGTATCAACAATTAAGCGCCCTTATTTCAAAATTTCTTAAAACAGTGACATTTATTTGGAGGGAGGGGCAACTGGAATACGTGGCTGGTACACATTCTTTTAGAAAGTCTCAGGTCACGCGTGCCCATGGCATGGAAGACTCCATGTCGTAGGTCGAGCTGTAGCTAGGCGTCACATGTGGAAATATGCAGGGATGTACTGTGAAGCGGTCACTTTATGAAAATACAAGACGTAGTCATATGCTTTTGTATTGAAGGCTAAGGGGCGTCATTGATTATGGTGGATTGTGACAACGGAGATCGAGGCAGTTTATGAGTCGCCGTCTGGGTGCAATCCAACAACAACCCTTCGAGCAGGCATGCCATCCAGAACGGCCTCTACCCTACTGCTCCAATCATGATACTCTGCTCACCGCACTTCACAGGAAACAGAGGTTGATATTACAACTGGAACAACGTCACTGGACATTCGACGCACATGAAATGCTCTCTTCAACTAATGGCACACGCGACTCGCACATTACTGGGTACCGAGAGACTTGGCGCAGTCGCTAGCTCGCTGGACTCGCATTCGGGAGGACGACGGTTCAATCCCGCGTCCGGCCGTCCTGATTCAGGTTTTCCGTGATTTCCCTAAATCACTCCAGGCAAATACCGGGATGGTTCCTTTGAAAGGACACGGTCGTCTTCCTTCCCCATCCTTCCCTAATCCGATGAGACCGATGACCTCGCTGTTTTGTCTCTTCCCTCAAACGCCCCAACCCAGCCCCAACACTGTCCAGTCACAATAATATGACTACCTGTCAGAAGCCCGAATAACCACCTTTTGCATCGCGAACCGCTACGAGACGTGAAAGAAGAGAGTGAGTGAGTTTCTGTAAAGTATCGACAGAGATGCAGTGCCGTGGTCAGCTAAAGCTAGATTTCTCGGTTGAGCATCCATGGAGAAAACTGCCCGGTCGAGGTGGTCTCTCAGACTCACAACTGGATTTAAATCCAGGGAGTTTGGTAGGCAGGGGATCATGATTAACTCATTCTGATGCTCTTCGAACCACGTACGTACAACTCCAGTTGCATGATGCGTTGCGATGTCCTGCTGGTAGATGGCACCGTGCCCAGGAAAAACAAGATGTATGTAGGGGTGGACATGGTCTCCAAGGATAGATACATACCGGGTGATCAAAAAGTCAGTATAAATTTGAAAACTTAATAAACCAAGTAATAATGTAGATAGAGAGGTAAAAATTGACACACATGCTTGGAATGACATGGGGTTTTATTAGAACAAAAAAAAGTATTGCTAGACGCGTGAAGCCGCGTGGGATTAGCAGAGCGGTCTGAGGCGCTGCAGTCATGGACTGCGCGGTTGATCCCGGCGGAGGTTCGAGTCCTCCCTCGGGCATGGGTGTGTGTGTGTGTTCGTCATTAGGATCATTTAGGTTAATTAGTGTGTAAGCTTAGGGACTGATGACCTTAGCAGTTGAGTCCCATAACATTTCGCACGCATTTGAACATTAGACGCGTGAAAGATCTCCTGCGCGCGTCGTTTGGTGGTGATGATCATGTGCTCAGCCGCCACTTTCGTCATGCTTGGTCTGACAGGTCCCCAGACCTAAGTCTGTGCGATTATTGGCTTTGGGGTTACCTGAAGTCACAAGTGTATCGTGATTGACCGACCTCTCTAGGGATGCTGAAAGACAACATCCGACGCCAATGCCTCACCATAGCTCCGGACATGCTTTACAGTGCTGTTCACAACATTATTCCTCGACTACAGCTATTGTTGAGGAATGATTATGGACATATTGAGCATTTCCTGCAAAGAACATCATCTTTGCTTTGTCTTACTTTGTTATGCTAATTACTGCTATTCTGATTAGATGAAGCGCCATCTGTCGGATATTTTTTGAACTTTTCTATTTTTTTGGTTCTAATAAAACCCCATGTCATTCCAAGCATGTGTGTCAATTTGTACCTCTCTATCTACATTATTTCGTGATTTATTCAGTTTTCAAATTTATACTGACTTTTTGATCACCCAGTACTTGTGTTGATACACTTGAGTTCCAGAGTGGCCAGAACACCCAGAGACTGCCACGTAAACATGCCCCTGACGATAACGTCCCCCTCCTCCGGCCTAGACTTCTCCGACGATTTTTGCCTCGGTTGTTTTCTTTCAGACGTTTCGCGTCGCACAGGCCACCGGCCATCTGTCCGATGGGGCACAAAACGTGATTCATCTAGAGGGCCACCTGTCGTCATTCTGTGGACATCCAGTTGCGATACTGGCATAAAAATTCCAGCCTTCGTCGTCGATAAACAGCAGTCAGCATGGGTGCATGCAGCTACCGTCTGCTTCAGGAGACACTGTTGGTAGCCCATGGTTCATCTGGGCGGTCAACTGTTGTTCTCACGTACACATCTCCTCGGCCGTCGTTCACCGCTCTCGCCTATGGCCCCTGGTACACCTCAGTTGCTTCGACGCCTTGCCATGGGATGTATACTTTCACGATAGACGCTTTATGCACCCTCCACTGCAAGTGCTGTAGTCTATGAGTGGTTATTGCATTTGACGTAAAACATAGGCGGTGGTCATATTAATGTGACTGGAGGGTGTAGTATGCTTTCGCTTGTTCTTTTATTCTGTGAAACGTATATATCCGGAATTTTTTGACTTTGACTGATCAGATACACTGTGAGAGCGTAATAATTTGTGTACGCAGTCGCAAAGCCTCTGTTTAACTAAACCCAGGTCCATTAGCACCGACAACTAGTTTTCCGAGATGTAGCTTTATACTGCATTCCTCGATAATGTTGTACACTATGTAAGGGGTTAGACCATTTGAGCTGTCGAAGAGAAACACTGAAACAGCCGGGCTAAGCAGCTGTCTCAACGCGCAGTCTAGCGTACAATCGAGACATGAGGTTCAATAACAACAATAACTTGAGGTACTCCTAACGTCTCGGGAGCAGCGTATGTAAGGCACCTGCACGAATAAGGATATCATAAAAATTTGTGTACAGGAGTGGATAGCTTCGTTTGTAGCACTCAGATTGCTACAATTTCATAGTTTACCTCAACCATCAGAGACGGACAGCGCCGAAGAGATATGTCTTTCACGGCTGGATGTGGTGAATGCGGGGAAAAGAAATGTTCATCAAATGGAATGGCTGGTACTGAGAGCTGAAATCTGAGAAAATGACGTAACGACAGCAACAACGCCTCACCGTCTGATTCGGGTGCAGCTTGTGAACAGGCGGATGTCCACTGCTCGTGGTAACCGAAGTTACGCTAGTCACGGAGGAGATGTATTTAAAATATGGAAGTTTCTTTTCAAACAGAAATCCTGAAACACAACATTTATGAAACTATTAAAGTGTCTGCCTTTACTCTGTAGTGCAAACATCGTTCTCACCAAGGAATGGCAGTCATCCATTGAATAATAGATTTACTTACACTGGTGGAAATGATCAAAAGTGGTCTTCCCTGGCCATCGATGTCACTGTATTGTGCTGTTATGGAGCCTTTGTGTTACGGACAAAAAGTAGACCGCTTTAACGTCCTCCAGCATTTGTCAGAGAAATGCAACACATTACTTCAATTTACTTGTGAGGAAGAATAAAATATCGTTTGATACCATTCAAAGTTTACATCCGTTGATCTAATGGAGAACTTGGATGTTGGCATCGTAGCTGACCAACCAGTTTGTTCAGATTTCGTTCTTTACAATAAAACGAATTGTAGAATAAAACTTGCACGCTACAGCGGAATATGCGCTGATTTAAAACTTCCGCGTAGATTAAAACTGTTAGATCAGCTAATTAACGAATAAATAAGTTAATATAATTGCATAGGCTTCCGCGGCCAGAGCCAGTCGACATAAAAGTTTTCTGGGTTTGGTACCGCGTCATAATGTAAAAACTACTGCTGCCATAGAAAAGCCAACGTTTCGCCCACAATTGCAGCGGCCTGCTTCTGGGTCTAATGGTGCGTTCTAGCTAGGCAGTGTCCTTTATATTTTGTTGTTAATGTTCACTCCGCATTCCATTAGGTCATAATTTTAAAAAGTAGATGGTTTCATTGGTCACTTAAGGAAGAAGGAGAGGGAACTTTAATAGTTTATTGCAGAGGGAGAACGTGACCTCTGTTGTCCATTATGTACCATAGCAGCAGTAGTTTTTACAATATGACGCGGTACCGAACCCAGAAAACTTTTATGTCAATAAATAAGTAAATTAGCTTAGGAAAAGCATATATTTTGTAAACATAAAACTAGAAGTTTAACTCTTCTATTGACTTTTCTTAAAAAATTTCACTGAATAAATGAAATACATAAAATCTTTAAACCAACAAAAAAAAAGGTAGAAAACTTTTTCAAGCCTAGACTCAAACTCAGAACCTGTGCTCTACCAACTGAGGTATACGGACACGATTCACAACGTTTCCCCACAGCTTTACTTCCGCCATTACCTCTAGCCTACTTTCAAGAACTTGGGATAAATTTTCATGCATACCCTGCTGGACTATCAGTCCTGGAAGTTTGAACGGTAGGCGAGAGGTAGAGGCGCAAGTAGAACCGTGAGGGCGGGTCGTGAGTCGTGGCAAGGTAGGTCAGGCGGCAGAGCATTTGTCCGCGAAAAGCGGACGTTCTGTAGTGGAGTAACAGAGCCGCACACAGTTTTAATGTGCTAGTAAGTTTCAAATTTTATTGTCTCTGCAAGCGGATGAAGTGTGGTGCAGCTTACCACTATGGTGGTGACGATGTAGGTCCTGTTCTTCTGGTACTCGCCGTTGGGCCGCAGCCGGACGTACTTGGCGGCCACCGGCGTCAGCCCCGTGTCGTCCGACCACTCCGCCACCTGCAGAAGAGTCGTGCTACATTCGTTGAGCGCTCAATAACCCATATTACCTTTACTTCCCAACATCAGCTCCACACTCAAGTTCTCTCTCTCTCTCTCTCTTACACACACACACACACACACACACACACACACACACACATGACCGTACATGTACACACCGCCTTCGCCTCCATTGCACACATCCTTTTCTATGAGGACAAACCTCTGCCTGGCCCCCTTCCGTTGCCGAAGTCGCTAAAGGTCTCTTGTACTGTGGCTCTCGGCCCGGGGGTAAGGCTGTTCGAATCCTGGTGGCGGACAAAACTTTCACTGGTAGTGTTTGGAAGGCAAGGGGAAGAGAGGTTGTAGCGTGAAGTTCGTGATCACCAGATTTTGCGCCAATGTGCTGGTTAAAATACCAAACTCCTCCGCAATCCCTCATGAAGAGAGGGCATGTGATAGCGTTGATGTTGACCACCTGTCCGATGGAGATTGTTAAGCTTGGCGGCCCCCTTGGTGCTATTCGCGAGGAGTAGGCTGTCTGCCAGCACCGAGTTCACCCTCTCCTTTCTGTCATCATCATCGTCATCCTCATCATCATCGCACAAGAGAAACATTACACTCCACTGCAAACACACACACACACACACACACACACACACACACAAAACACACACACATACACACACGCAATTCATACAAGTAGCATTACAAATACTGAAAACGAGCATGTTGCAAATAAATAAAGGAAGAAAGCCATCTCTAATTTGCAGCGAGAATTAAGTCATTTCACAAGACTCACAAACGACCAGGACTTATGAAATATCTTCATTTGGACTTTATAAATTTGCAAATCCTTAAACACTATATTTCGTAACCTTTTACGTCACTGTGTTTTTCATAATAACTACCTAAGGAAAATCATTGACTTTCAACAAGTTACCACATACCAGACAACTAACTAGTCAACATATAAACTGAACTAGGAAAAGTAACGATGGGACTACTGATTTTTTTCCCTTTTCAAGACAAAAATTACACATCTGATCCCCAGTTGAGTCTCGTGATATTCTAAATATTATTATTTACATAAGGAACCGACATTTCGAATACAAGAATTTCATAAATAGTATAGCTGTCAAGAGTCGATGGTTTTAAAGAGAAACCAATCAAATATACGGTTTATGCTAAAATTAATCACAATTATTTTCAAAGTTGTATAATAGTCCAAAAATACTTTTATATTGACGTAAATAGTTATAATTAATTCTATAAATTATCTCTGCTGCTACTCAACATAAAACAGCTTTGTACTTCTACGTTTATACGCAAAAAACTGTATATTTTCTGTGTGCTTCTCCAGTTACACCAGCAATAGATTTGTTACCAGAGGCCCGACAAGACAATCGATGTTTGTCATCACTTTGATGAAATAAAAAAAATTCTGTTACCTCTTAATTTACGATAAACTGAAAAGCTGGAGAACGACAAAAACAACTAATCGAAAATGTACAACCTAAAGAGTGAGACTTTTATCCAGAATGGATTATTATAGTGGAAACTGCAAAACAAATTTAATAGTGACTGGTTAGGATATTTAATTTTTCTATAAAATTATGTTGACTGCTAGTATTAGATGGTACTTCAAACTCACATTTAGAAATTTGAGTAGAAATAACCAGTATTCACTTACCGTTAATAATAGAAAGGAATGTAACTTGAAGTGTAAAATCAGTAGTGTCTTGAAGAGCAAATGAGACGCCGCAAAACAGTATGGGTAAGACACGCGTGGCGAACGTAGTTTTCATAAGGATTTGGCGCAGCTCACGCACGTATATAACTACACTCCTGGAAATGGAAAAAAGAACACATTGACACCGGTGTGTCAGACCCACCATACTTGCTCCGGACACTGCGAGAGGGCTGTACAAGCAATGATCACACGCACGGCACAGCGGACATACCAGGAACCGCGGTGTTGGTCGTCGAATGGCGCTAGCTGCGCAGCATTTGTGCACCGCCGCCGTCAGTGTCAGCCAGTTTTCCGTGGCATACGGAGCTCCATCGCAGTCTTTAACACTGGTAGCATGCCGCGACAGCGTGGACGTGAACCGCATGTGCAGTTGACGGACTTTGAGCGAGGGCGTATAGTGGGCATGCGGGAGGCCGGGTGGACGTACCGCCGAATTGCTCAACACGTGGGGCGTGAGGTCTCCACAGTACATCGATGTTGTCGCCAGTGGTCGGCGGAAGGTGCACGTGCCCGTCGACCTGGGACCGGACCGCAGCGACGCACGGATGCACGCCAAGACCGTAGGATCCTACGCAGTGCCGTAGGGGACCGCACCGCCACTTCCCAGCAAATTAGGGACACTGTTGCTCCTGGGGTATCGGCGAGGACCATTCGCAACAGTCTCCATGAAGCTGGGCTACGGTCCCGCACACCGTTAGGCCGTCTTCCGCTCACGCCCCAACATCGTGCAGCCCGCCTCCAGTGGTGTCGCGACAGGCGTGAATGGAGGGACGAATGGAGACGTGTCGTCTTCAGCGATGAGAGTCGCTTCTGCCTTGGTGCCAATGATGGTCGTATGCGTGTTTGGCGCCGTGCAGGTGAGCGCCACAATCAGGACTGCATACGACCGAGGCACACAGGGCCAACACCCGGCATCATGGTGTGGGGAGCGATCTCCTACACTGGCCGTACACCACTGGTGATCGTCGAGGGGACACTGAATAGTGCACGGTACATCCAAACCGTCATCGAACCCATCGTTCTACCATTCCTAGACCGGCAAGGGAACTTGCTGTTCCAACAGGACAATGCACGTCCGCATGTATCCCGTGCCACCCAACGTGCTCTAGAAGGTGTAAGTCAACTACCCTGGCCAGCAAGATCTCCGGATCTGTCCCCCATTGAGCATGTTTGGGACTGGATGAAGCGTCGTCTCACGCGGTCTGCACGTCCAGCACGAACGCTGGTCCAACTGAGGCGCCAGGTGGAAATGGCATGGCAAGCCGTTCCACGGGACTACATCCAGCATCTCTACGATCGTCTCCATGGGAGAATAGCAGCCTGCATTGCTGCGAAAGGTGGATATACACTGTACTAGTGCCGACATTGTGCATGCTCTGTTGCCTGTGTCTATGTGCCTGTGGTTCTGTCAGTGTGATCATGTGATGTATCTGACCCCAGGAATGTGTCAATAAAGTTTCCCCTTCCTGGGACAATGAATTCATGGTGTTCTTATTTCAATTTCCAGGAGTGTATTACGAGCAGCGGCTGTTAGTAGCAGGAATTTTTTTCTTCGCTGGTGGCTCTACAAACAGTAAAAATTTAGAAAATAACAGCTTCATTGCACTTCAGAGAACTTGTGTAATTTCCATGTCGCTTACGTGTTTTGGCTTGTTTACAGACAAGTAATGAGCTCATAAGGGAATCCAAATATTTTCCTGTTTATTGCAGGATATGAAGTAGCATAAACTGATAACTGCCCATAGCAATGTAGGTAGCGGATGTATTACTATATTTTGCGTTTCTTCTTCGAAGATACATTAGAGGCTTTATGCGCTGAATGTCGGCCTCACGTGATACAGGATTAGATCTGTGGTGTATTATTGATACATAGGTGACCTACATAGGTTATTTCATTCCCGTAGCTGAATACTTGGCGTTTTCTAGTTAATATTTTAAGATACACTTGCATGGTGATGTATGGTGTTTAACAATTTTCTGGAAAAAAGATAATGGACGATCCTCTCTTTGAAAGCAACTATACTGCGCTTAAACGATGTCACGTCTACAGTAAGTTGTCTTGTACGACTGTAACTGAACTTGGTGAAGACACAGACACACTTCACGTAGTGTTGTAGTCGGACTTCAACCAGTCTGTCCAATGACGCCTTCATGTAGAAGCAACGGTAGCAATTATTCATGATATAAAAGTGAGAAACAAGCTCTTTATTATCTGTGTATGTGTGAGTGCGTGAGAAAAAGGGGACGCGACTTCTCCATTTGGCTTGTGTCAAGTTACAAATATAATGAGTATGCGTCGCGTGTACAGTTTAAGTCCAAAAAACGTACATGCATTAAAGAGAGTCTTACTTAGAGTCGTTTCTTTCGGCCCTTAAACAATATTGGATGCTAATTCCATCTTTAAAAGACTTAAAAATTAAGACACTTCGATACATACCAATCACGGATAGAGATGAATAACGTAAATGTGCTGTCATGTGTCTCCAACTGAAGTAGTTGATTTCATCCTACTTTCCATGTGGTCTGTGCACAATAAAACAAATAAATACAGCCACCTTAGACTCCAGTAGATGGAACAGTCGTAGCAGTTGACTAAACGCGCGATTGTTCCCAAGGGGTGCTATTCTTGCACAGAGGTGAGCCCTTGTGCGGACTGTTTGCTAATCCTGGAATGCTTACAGAGCTAACATTGTTTCTTGTAATGATTAGCAGCTTGTTCCAGGGGCTGAAGTGATATGCGAATCCGTAAACAAATGGTCCCTTTAAGGTGTGACTAGAATGTTAGTCCCAAATCATTACAGTGAAATGTCTTCGGAGGACGGATGAGCCAGAGACATATTTAACGAGTATTTTTAGATTCACTATGAGAATATTTAGTAGATGCAAGGTATATAGAAAAGAAACTCTTGCGCTCTATTTCTGAATAATGAACGTTCATTTGGCATTCATCGCGTCGACTAAGGAAATCAGAAACGTTTAAAGAAGATGGTGCTGTTATTGACCGGCTTGTGTGATCCCTTAGGAATGTTACTGGGGTTCTCAACATGTTTCTGCGGAAGCGTTAAGGTATATGTGAAGAAATACCTCATGCAGGATCCTGAGACGTCTTACTCACCAATACCTGTTTAACACAAGTGCATCGGCTGAAGATCTGTTCACATTTATGTGCAAGCCAATAGAATAAGGTAGGGGCAGATAACTTGGGTAGTAGTTAAGGTCCATTACAAAAAAAAAAAAAAAACTAAAACTTTGTTACTAGGAATATAAATTTGGCTTTATATGAAGGTAAAGAGACTCTAGAGTTTTATAACCAATGACTAACCTATTCAAACCTGCCTTGAAGTAAAACGATTCTTATATACGATTATAATACTCCTGAGCGTGAAGTAAATACCGAGATTACTTTGTAGAAAGGTAATCCGTGGCTTACGTTATCTTCGATTTTTGAAACAGTAATGGGGCTACATGAGTAGAACGAGAGAATTTCTACGAAGTACTGAAAATATTGCAAAGTGGTGTAGCTGTTGGAAAGAGCGATCCTTCCTAAGATTTTGTTCTCGCTTTCAAATTGATGGCACATGTAGAGGCTTGTAAAGAGTTTGTTAAAGTAATTGGCTTCTCACGAAACATAAAATAGGCAAATGCACTTCTCGTTCAGTAATGAAACTATTTCATTATATGAAGTGGGTTGCGGCACAGCTAAAAGGTCGTGGAAGTTCGTGGAATCTCTACACCTTTCCTCAATATCGTTTACGTGCCGAAACTTTTCCGTACGAGCACTGCAAATCTGACATGTCCCGTTTCTGAAAACTGGTCTGTTAATATTGTGTCGTAGTAGAAGTCAGTCGCGTGAAGTTAACGCTAAGCGCGCGATATGAATGGATACAGATAGAAGGAGTAATGGTAGGGAAACAATGAGATTGGATGACCTATGTTGGTATATTACCACACTGTGCATTGCTCACAGAAAAACTACTTTAATTTAAATAAGTATGCTACATAAGCTGTTTCTACACTTCCCTTTAGGACCTTATATATAATGACACGACGCAGATGCGATCAGGACAGGAGCTCAAGAGACAGTTATCTTGTATCGTGACAACGCGGGTGCTCACACTTGAGAAGCCACGTCTGTAGAATCTCACAAATTCCACTTCTTAATAATTTCTGATACACACTCTCCGTGAGTCTGCGTCTCATAACGTTTTCTGTTTTCTATTCAGCATACGCGACCTGTGTTGTACAGAGTGCTGACAAAAAATAGCACGGTAGCATCCGTGGATCCGTGGTTGATGCACAATGGGTGTAACAATGTAATGCTAACGGAATCTTGTAGTCTATATCTCAGCAAGGTTTTTTCTCCGGTCATACGTTTATAGGACACTGTTTTCCACATCTGACACACTACGGAAGAAGCAAGGGGGACGTAGAAAGCAGACTAACACCGACATTTCCCGAAAGAGAGGAGTCTGTTGGTATACTAGTATCAAACACCGACATTAATTTGAAAATGAAATATCAGAGAATGTATGTTGGGACCACACCATTTATGGCAGTGAATCATGGACTGAGGGAAAACCAGAAAAGAAGATAATCGAACCGGCTCTGGTTTGGTGCTACAGAACGACGTTGAAAATGGCACTGAAAAGATGAGAAATGGGATTTTCCGTAGAATCCGCGAGGTAAGGAATATATGGAAAATAATTTCAAGATGAAGGAACAGGATATATGAGGGGCGTTCAATAAGTAATGCAGAACTTTTTTTCTCGGCGAATTTCGTTAGAAAAAATGCGGGATTCGTTGTGGGACATCGTGGAATATTCCTTCTTTAGCCCAGATAGGTGATGGCGCTCTAAGTAGCCTAAATAATGACTTCTGCAACATAGGAGCGTTCCAAGCAGAGAGCTGTCACTGAGTTTCAGTCAAACTCTTCGCTTCTCAACTGGATGTCTCTGTTGGTAGTGTTGAAACACTCGTCCAACAGAGGGGGTATTCAGAGGTATGTGTCCGATATGTTTCTCGCCGTCTAATTGAAGACCACAAAGAGCAACGAAGGACCATCTGTGCGGAATTACTTGCGTGTTACGAGGATGATCGTGACAATTATTTGCCGAACATCGTCACAAAACCCTACAGCCCGGATGTAGCACCTTCCGACTTTCGTATGTTTGGAACAACGAGGGATGCACTCCACTGGAAGCAGTTCTTGGATGATGGGGAGGTTATTACAGCACACACTGGCTCCGATGTCGACCACAAGAGTGGTACGATGCGGGTAGACGGACCCTCTAGTAAAGTGGCGCGAGGCCCTCATACTGAAACGGAGATTATGTTGAAAAATAGGGTATTGTATCCAAAAGCGTGGTGAATGTTATGGTGCATTTGTTTTCCAAATATATCCAAACTGCTTTCACATAAAAAAGTGTTGCATCAGTTGTTGAACGCCCTTCGTAGGACATACAGTAAGAAATCAGGTAGTAACTTACATGTTATTAGAGGGAGCTGTAGAGGATAAAAAAGTACGGAAAGACATAGATTGTAATACAGCCGTGCAAGTGTTCTTCGAAGCTGTAAATATAGCACAAGAGAGGAATTCGCGGCGGGTCGTATCAAACAAGTCAGAAGATTGCTGTGCCGCCCGCCTCCCCCCCCCCCCCCCCTCCTCCCGCCCAAAAAATGACTTTTATTTTAGAGACATTGTAGGGAAGATGTTTTTGTCGTCAGGAGAGTGTATTTTTTCTGTGGACGAGTACTGTGCATCGTTGAAAACAAAAAAAGTAAAATGTTCATTAACTATGTTTTCAACACAGCTTGTCGATGAACACCCGTAGTTTCTACAACGAATATAACAACTCTCCTACTTTGTACTACGTACAACGAATGTTATCTGCTACATAGTACGAACTCCCGAGACATGAGATGTCGATTATTCAATTAGGGCAGCTTTTGGACCAGCAGCGAACATAGCAGCGTCTGCATCAGTTGCTGATCGTTATTTTTCAGCTAATCTCTACAACTTAAGTATTCTTGAGCTTCTCGGTACACAGAATCATCCCACAGCACGGCGCGCGGGGAGCCCGTCGAGTGTTCACCTTGACCATGGCGCTGTTGATCGTCATCTCGACGACGTGCAGCGTGTAGTTCTGGCGGCGGCCGTCGTCGTTGAAGCGTATGTCTCCTGTCAGGCCCTCCAGTTCCACCTGAAACAAATGTCCACTATCAACTCCCAGAGCCTCACATCCCCTAGTTCAATAACATGTCTTCGAAAGCTGCTGCGCATTTTGAAAGCGTTATTCTCGACGAATAGACTAGTTCAAGGATTGGAGAGCTCTCTTATGAACTTTTTTGCAGTAAGACGTCTACTATATAGCCTGACGATAAAATATGCCTCTCGCTGTGGGGGAATAACGAAATGCGCAAGGGTAAGAGTTGTTGACTCCGTGATTTGTGAAGTTGGGATAGGTCTTGGAGGTGTGCTCGGATAGCCGAAGTTGTTGTTGCAGTCGCTCGGCATAAGCGGGAAATCCGGGTTCGAGTCTGGTCCGCCACAAGTTTTTATCTCGCAAATGGCTGACGTCAATCTAGATTAACAATATTTATCAAAGCTGTAATGTGGAGCTGTAGACACTGTATAAATACAAACATTGTAACTATCAACCTAAACAACAGGTTTTATTCTATTCTGATTTACGCGCTCTTTTTGCTGTTTAAAATTATCATGGTGTTTATCAGTATCTGTTAAAACTCTATACATGCGAGCATAATGATTTTGACAGAAAAGGAGAGGAACTGAAATAAAATAAAACATGGATACTAACTTTGTATCTGAACAGTAACGATTGATCCTTTTAATCGCGTGTGGTGTCCTCTGCCAGAGCTAATCACGTATTCGCCATAATGTAACGAATGTTGGTGCCCCGTCTACAGCCTTATGTAGTAGATGATATGGATTGCGCATTTTATTATATTGAAACCAACAACTCAGTCAGTTGACTTATGGTGGCTGCCGTTAGCATACTGCAGTATTCCGCCAGTAAATGTTACTTTATTACAAGGGTGATATCTTGTGCAGCGTTTCGTTTCAAACAAAGATATGTGAAAGCAAGTCATGTTTCGTCCACGGGTAAAGTTATTTTAACAATAAAAACTTTCGTGAACATATATTTTTAAAATTAAAGTACGAGTATGTTTGTCCTGACACTTAAAATTCGATGACAGACGAAGATTTTAATACGATAGAAAATTGTTATTCCATTCACTACAACAGTTCTCTCTTTAACCAAAGTATTCTAATACACTGTACTATGCCTCTTATTTTGATATTGTTTTGTACCGGGTGCTTATAATTAAAGTGCAGATACTCACGGACGTTCAGTGTAGAATGTAACTATCGTAGGACAGCGGAACTTGGTGGATATGCTAATGTGCTAATGCTAAACAGATTTGTACCGAAAAAAATAGTTCCACTTTTCGCTACCAGCTGTAGATCTGCTACTGTACAACATCTCGTCGACATCTCCGGTGCTTATATTGAATAATATATGTAAACTGCGATTAATAATAAATTCAACATTATGCCCCTCTTGCTTGTTTGACCTGTCCTGCCCACGAAAGGTTACTAATCCATTTCACATGGAAAAATTTCTATACACCTTCTTGCATTCACAGCGCCAAATTTGCACCTAGTGGCCAAAATTGAGACCATTTAGTTCAGTGCAAACCGGTTTTCCATTAACGCAATAGACACTGAACCTCTGTGAGTAACTGCACTTTAATTAAAACCACCCGGTATAAGTACTGAATTAAGAAAAGTTATAAAATATAAATGCTTATTTTGTGTAAAAAAAAGGATATTATAGACAGAACGGATGTCAATGCTTGTTGTCGTTTTTGTCTTCAGTCCTGAGACTGGTTTGATGCAGCTCTCCATGCTACTCTATCCTGTGCAAGCTTCTTCATCTCCCAGTACTTACTGCAACCTACATCCATCTGAATCTGCTTAGTTTATTCATCTCTTGGTCTCCCTCTACGATTTTTACCCTCCACGCTGCCCTCCAATGCTAAATTTGTGATTCCTTGATGCCTCAGAACATGTCCTACCAACCGGTCCCTCCTTCTTGTCAAGTTGTGCCACAAACTCCTCTTCTCCCCAATTCTATTCAGTACCTCCTCATTAGTTATTTGATCTACCCATATAATCTACAGCATTCTTCTGTACCACCACATTTCAAAAGCTTTTATTCTCTTCTTCTCTAAACTATTTATCGTCCATGTTTCACTTCCATACATGGCTGCACTCCATACAAATACTTTCAGAAACAACTTCCTGACACTTAATCTAGACTTGATGTTAACAAATTTCTCTTCTTCAGAAACGCTTTCCTTGCCATTGCCAGTCTACAGTTTATATCCACTCTACTTCGACCATCATCAGTTATTTTGCTCACCAAATAGCAAAACTCCTTTACTACTTTAAGTGTCTCATTTCCTAATCTAATTCCCTCAGCATCACCCGACTTAATTCGACTACATTCCATTATCCTCGTTTTGCTTTTGTTGATGTTCATCTTATATCCTCCTTTCAAGACACTGTCCATTCCGTTCAGCTGCTCTTCCAAGTCCTTTGCCGTCTCTGACAGAATTAGAATGTCATTGGCGAACCTCAACGTCTTTATTTCTTCTCCATGGGCTTTAATAACTACTCCGAATTTTTCTTTTGTTTCCTTTACCGCTTTCTCAATATACAGATTGAATAACATCGGGGACAGGCTACAACCCTGTCTCACTCCCTTCCCAACCGCTGCTTCCCTTTCATGCCCCTCGACTCTTATAACTGCCATCTGGTTTCTGTACAAATTGTAAATAGCCTGTCGCTCACTGTATTTTACCCCTGCCACCTTTAGAATTTGAAAGAGAGTATTTCGGCCAACATTGTCAAAAGCTTTCTCTAAGTCCACAAATGCTAGAAATGTAGGTTTGCCTTTCCTTAATCTATATTCTAAAATAAGTCGTAGGGTCAGTATTGCCTCACGTGTTCCAACATTTCTGCGGAATCCAAACTGATCTTCGCCGAGGTCGGCTTCTATCAGTTTTTCCATTCGTCTGTAAAGAATTCGCGTTAGTATTTTGCAGCTGTCACTTATTAAACTGATAGTTCGGTAATTTTCACAACTATCAACACCTGCTTTCTTTGGGATTGGAATTATTATATTCTTCTTGGAGTCTGAGGGTATTTCGCCTGTCTCATACATCTTGCTCACCAGATGGTAGAGTTTTGTCAGGACTGGCTCTCCCAAGGCCGTCAGTAGTTCCAATGGAATGTTGTCTACTGCCGGGGCCTTGTTTCGACTCAGGTCTTTCAGTGCTCTGTCAACCTCTTCACGCAGTATCGTATCTCCCATTTCATCTTCATCTACATCCTCTTCCATTTCCATAATATTGTCCTCAAGTACATCACCCTTGTATAGACCCTCTATATACACCTTCCACCTTTCTGCTTTCTCTTCTTTGCTTAGAATTGGGTTTCCATTTGAGCTCTTGATATTCATACAAGTGGCTCTCTTTTCTGCAAACGTCTCTTTAATTTTCCTGTAGGCAGTATCTATCTTACCCCTAGTGAGATAAGCCTCCACATCCTTACATCTGTGCTCTAGCCATCCCTGCTTAGCCATTTTGCACTTGGTGTCAATCTCATTTTTGAGACGTTTGTATTCTTTTTTGCCTGTTTCACTTACTGCATTTTTGTATTTTCTCCTTTCATCAATTAAATTCAGTATCTCTTCTGTTACCCAAGGATTTCTCCTAGCCCTCGTCTTTTTACCTGCTTATCCCCTGCTGCCTTCACTATTTCATTCCTCGAAGCTACCTATTCTTCTTCTACTGTACTTCTTTCCCCCATTCCTGTCAATTTTCCCCTTATGCTCTCCCTAAAACTCTGTACAACCTCTGGTTTAGTCAGTTTATCCAGGTCCCATCTCCTTAAATTCCCATCTTTTTGCAGTTTCTTCAGTTTTAATGTAGAGTTCATAACCAATAGATTGTGGTCATAGTCCACATCTGCCCCTGGAAATGTCTTACAATTTAAAACCTGGTTCCTAATTCTCTGTCTTACAATTATATAATCTACCTGATACCTTCTAGTATCTCCAGGATTCTTCCATGTATACAACCTTCTTTTATGATTCTTGACCAAGTGTTAGCTATGATTAAGTTATGCTCTGTGCAAAATTCTACCAGGCGGCTTCCTCTTTCATTTCTCTCCCCCAATCCATATTCACCCACTATGTTTCCTTCTCTCCCTTTTCCTACTCTCGAATTCCAGTAACCCATCACTATTAAATTTTCGTCTCCCTTCACTACTTAAATAATTTCTTTTATCTCATCATATATTTAATCAATTTCTTCATCATCTGCAGAGCTAGTTGGCATATAAACATGTAATACTGTAGTAGGCATGGGCTTCATGTCTATCTTGGCCACAATAATGCGTTCATTATGCTGTTGGTAATAGCTTACCCGCACTCCTATTTTTTATTCATTATTAAACCTATTCCTGCATTACCCCTATTTGATTTTGTATTTATAGCCCTGTATTCACCTGACCAAAAGTCGTGTTCCTCCTGCCACGGAACTTCACTAATTCCCACTATATCTAACTTCAACCTATCCGTTTCCCTTTTTAAATTTTCTAACCTACCTGCCCGATTAAGGGATCTGACATTCCACGCTCCGATTCGTAGAACGCCAGTTTTCTTTCTCCTGATAACGACGTCCTCATGAGTAGTCCCCTCCCGGAGATCCGAATGGGGGACTATTTTACCTCCGGAATATTTTACCCAAGAGGACGCCGTCATCATTTAACCATACAGTAAAGCTGCATGCCCTTGCGAAAAATTACGGCTGTAGTTTCCCCTTGCTTTCAGCCGTTCGCAATACCAGCACAGCAAGGCCGTTTTGGTTAGTATTGCAAGTCCAGATCAGTCAGTCATCCAGACTGTTGCCCTTGCAACTACTGAAAATGCTGCTGCCCCTCTTCAGGAACCACACGTTTCTCTGGCCTCTCAACAGATACCCCTCCGTTGTGGTTGCACCTACGGTACGGCCATCTGTATCGCTGAGGCACACAAGCCTCCCCACCAACGGCAAGGTCCATGGGTCATGGGGTATGTCAATGCTTACAAAAGCAAAATAAAACAAGTCACATATATGCCTGAGAAATTTTCAGAAAACTATATGTTTCATGTGAAACTCATATTTCGTCTTCCACTCCCGTGAAGTTGGCTGTCTCATCCACCTTTCGTGAGGTTCTTATTCGCCATGATTAAGGTGGTTTCACCATGTTCAGAAGATAGTTTTTTGGCAATTTGAGTATCGTATGGCCATCCATGGGACAAGGATTACGTGAGCAACCAACTTCGTAACCGACTTCATTGATTTTATTTACTTTTATTTCATATCAGTATCTTATATGACCCATATACACTGTTAGATCCGTAACGTATTAATTTGTGATTAATTGAGAGTGCATATCCGATCGTAGAATAGTATAGCTTTCTTAGTTTTCTTTGTAGAAACGTGGGAAGATCGTCTGAACTATTAATTTTCAAAGCTGGCTTCTCGCGTTTTCATGCTGAAAACCCCAGTTGTGCCGCTTATTTTCAAAAAGTACGTCTTGCGTTTGGTCTGGAAGGCTATCGCGCGAGCTGCGGAGAATTTCACGGAGCATTTTGTACGGTAATCTGTTGCTTGTCTTGAGCAACAACCATTGGCGTTCCTAGGTTCCTCCCTGTTGGACAAGGCACTTGGCACCACGAAATCGTTTGTTTACGATTGTCTGGCAACAGCGCCCTCCACAGTCATGGATGAGGCTGCATGTCGTAGGGTCAGTGAGTTTTAGAAAATTTTCGGAGTTAGATGTGGGCTGACATGCGGTAACATGTGCTGCTTTCGAGAGCACTTAGGATTAAACATTTTGGTTACGATTTTGGTTAGACGTTTCGTTTAACAATGCAGGCATTTGTGCAGCGGCTGGATACAGCTATCACGGTAATTACGTGATTTAGTTTTGCCTGTGTAAACTTTTTCGGTTTTCAGCTCAGTTTCCTCGAAAGAGTGACTTGTTTTTATTTACCGACACATATTAGGGTTGCTTCATGGTGCTCTACGCTTTTTCTAGAGCAAAATAAGTAGTCACAAGCAATGTTCGACGGTAGTCACCCATGATTAGCAGGAATGCCTAGTTTCCGTTCGGCTGATGGATTTAGCTTCTGTTTTTTCCTTTTCCCAGCAGTAGCGCATGTTTGAGTTCTAATGAGTTTACAAAAGTGACGGTGTCATATACATTCGATGAAACGTCATTTTGTTGGTAGAATACTACCTATAGAGTTCCAGAGTTTATTAAGAAATTATTCCCCATAACGAACCTTGATATTAAGATGATTTTGACCTGTTAAATGGTTACCAAAATCAGAGAACAGGTTACTTCATTTTCAATAAATGTCTTTTTTCATGGAGAACAGTAAGTTAGCTTTATAGCTTTATCCCCACGAGCATTACGGCACTGTTGTCCGCGTCCCGTGATTATTGACAATAAGCGACCGCTACGGTCGCAGGTTCGAATCCTGCCTCGATCATGGACGTGTGTGATGTCCTTAGGTTAGTTAGGTTTAATTAGTTCTAAGTTCTAGGCGACTAATGAGCTCAGAAGTTAAGTCGCATAGTTCTCAGAGCCATTAATGACAATAGCTGTCCTTCTTGAGAAACGTATTTTCAGATGATTTGTGAAATTCATTCCCTGATTAGTCGTGCTGAAGTCGCTATAGTCTGACTGCGATGTATATTACAGGTTAATCATTGGACCAAATTCAAACAAATTCTCTTTTTTTCGTCAGACGACATTGTACTCACTGGAACTGGCAAACAGAGATGCATTTGCTGCTCAAGATAAGAAGTAGAATGGCTTCATGAAGCCCATGATACGGGGTGCGACACCGAAGTAATGACAGTGATTTTCTTTGCAAGATGTGGTAACTCCACAGGCTTGCGTAGGCACAATATCTTTGACCTTGGTCTATAAGCTGCTTCTAGTCCAAGCGGCACATCGATGCTGTAATACGTTAACACGTGTTTGTGACGCTCATCACGGAAATGGAACCGCATAATATTGCGCAATGGTATTCCATTTCTTTTTGCGTTAAATTGGGTGAAAAAGCGACAACTTATGGTAAGCTTCAGAAGGCTTTTGGAGAGGAGGTTATGTCAAGAGCTCATGTTTTTCGTTGGCATAAAATGTTTAGTGAAGGCAGAACGAATGTTGAAGATGGAGACCGCAGTGACGACCATCAACCTCACGGACGCATGTCAACTTAGCCAGGGTGGGCGAACTCGTACGATCTGATCGAAGATTATCCGTGAAAATGATTGCGGAAGAACTGAACACCAATTGAGAAACGGTTCGTCTTGTAATAACTGAACATCTTGGTATGAGAAAGATTTGTGCAAAAATGGTCCCCAAAAATCTCACACCCCAACAGCGAGAAATACGGAAAAATGTGGCAGCAGATCTGTTAGAGCAAACGGAAATCAATCCAGAATTGTTGAGCCGTGTAATCACTGGTGATGAAAGTTGCTTTTTTCAGTACCACCCAGAGACAAAACGTCAAAGTTTGCAATGGTGCTCAAAGTGATCACCCGGACCAAAAAAAGCTCGCATGTCAAAGTCAAAAGTGAAATGCATGTTTGTGTGCTTCTTTGATTCCAAGGGAATTGTTCATAAAGAGTGGGTGCCTCCTGGAGAAACAGTTAACCGATATTACTACAAAGAAATTTTATAGAGACTTCGTAAAAGAGTTCTTCGTGTCCGTGCCAACATTGCTGATAATTGGATTCTGCATCACGATAATGCGCCATACCATACTGCTCTGTCAGTACAGCAATTTTTAGCCTCAAAACAAATTTCAGTTTAACCGCAGCCACCTTATTCACCAGATATCGCTCCGTGCGACTTTTTTCTATTTCCAAGAGTCAAAACGGCGGTCAAGGAACACCATTTTCAAACAACACAAGATGTCCAAAAAGCTGTAACGATGGTCTTGGACGATATTACAGAAGATGAGTTCCAGAAATGTTACCATCAATGGCAGAAGCGCTGGAAAAAGTGTGTGCAATCAGAAGGGAAATACTTGGAAGGAGACAACACTAAACTTGACTAAAACGGTAAGCAACATTTTTTTTTTCACATCAGTCTCAGTACTTTACTGTCGCACCTCGTATATGACAAAAAAGTGGACCCGTATTTTAAGAAAATATATTTACGGATTCAGTCAGTAATCAGACAATAGGGAGCGGCTGTATGTTCAGTTAATATTAAATGACGAAAAATGATGGGCATCTTTTAAACGATATAGCGCACAATCCAACAGAAACAGAAGTTCACCGAAGGATTGAAATTACTTCGATAGTAAAAAGGAAGTAATATCAATACAGTGTTTGAAACTGTTTGGTACCCGTTCAGCTAGTCATATGCATAAATGATAATCATACCATTTTCAGAATGTAGAAGAAATTAATTTAACTGTGCTACTGCACTTAACCCACAAATGAGAAAACTGTAACTGACACTACCAATGCACATAGACCGTAATGACAGAAACTCGACTGTTTGCTCTCCACGTGTGATTTAGATATAAATTTCAAACCTTAACGCGATTAAGATACGGGCGTGAGTGATCTACATGTATGGATGGGAGTTAAGTATGCAGCTTGTAAAGCCCCTGTAAACTCGGGCCCCTCCAGTACACGATCCAGTTGTTTCCCGCAGACGGAGATGAAACCTTAGTAAATACGAGTAGCTTTGTGTATTGACCACGAAATCTGAGTCCGAAAGTCGTAACAGAAGTAGGTACCGCCCGCAAAAGCCTTCGTTGTGTTATTTGGTCAACTTCAGCGTTCGACACGACCTGTTTGGTTCCACTTATCACTTAATTGTGTAGCGCTGTGTGACGTGACGGTGTTGTAGCGCATTTAAAAAAAAAGTTCAAATGTGTGTGAATTCCTAAGGGACCAAACTGCTGAGGTTATCAGTCCCTAGACTTACACACTACTTAAACTAACTTAAGCTAAGAACAACAAACACACCCATCCCCGAGGGAGGACTCGAACCTCCGGCGGGAGGGGTGTGCAATCCGCGCGTGGCGCCTCTAACCGCGCGGCCGCGTATTTTAAAAGTACCGTGTCTGCAGAGAGCGTATTGCAGTACGTGGTGGCACCCTCTAGTATGTGTTGTCCACGTTTTAAAATTATTTGCGAGTGGTGTCGGTGATACTGGAAGAGTTTATGGCGATTTATTAGCGAGTTATTTTAATGTTGGCAGTTGTGGGCAACAGATTCGTTTTCGGTTTAGAATTATTAAAACGATGTGTTGTGTATGGCTGGAGGCTCAAATTTATCTTTCGTGTCTTTGTTAGTTATGGATTTTACTACGAAGTTCCCGAGTAGATCCCCGAATGTCGCAGTGGGGGCGGCATTTTGAGCGCGATTAAATTCCTACAGTTATTCGGTTTGCGGAGAAAGTATGAGACCGACCAAATTTGCTGCATCTCGAATCAGAGGTCGGTATATGGGGCGTTGTCAGACGAGCAATGTATAGTTTTCTATCCGGATGGGTTCCAAGCTTAACAGCTCTAGGCTAATTAGTGGCGAAATTTCGTTATTATATTGTTTTTGCAAGAGCTAGATTGCTAGATCTGACTTTGTTTGGTATGTTTGTTTTGTAGCATGTATGGTATCTGGGCATATGTGCCTAATTGTGTGTTTCTTCTATACGAAAATGGAGCTCATGCATTTTTTTGGTTTTGTTAGGTTTGGTAATGGGATTGGATTTTGAATGAGGTATCTGGGAGTTTTGTTTTACCTACAGTGCTGTGGTTAGGTCTACGATGTTAGATATATGAGTGAGGTTTGGTTTTATAGTAGCATGACCCGGTCGCGAGAGTTTTCGCTTTGTTCAATGCTGACGCTTTGGCTTTGGATTTGGATTTTCATACACCACTCTTTCTTTTTTTTGTATCGGTTATTCAAGTAGACTTATATAGCTCAACTGTGGATTTCGATGCCAGATAGTTTTTTCACTTTTATTGTCCCTTTTTTGATTTTTTTCCTTTTTCGCTTTCTTATGTCGCTGTCGCAAATGTGTCTAGTTTACTATTATTGTAATTTTTGAGGTTGTTACGTTAGATTATAGTTAGTACCCCTCCCCCCCCCCCCCCCCCCCCCCCGCCAAAAAAAAAATCTCTTACTTTGCGGCAGCGGTCCAGTTAATTTCAATATTTATTATGAAAAATATACACGATTCTGTATTTGATGTTTACATTTTCGTGCGATGGAAAACTTTACGGTTCTTTGCCGCCATCTTCACATCGTAGTTGTATTGCTTCTTTGGGGCTCCATTTGACATCATTGGTCAAGGCCTAAGTGTCATACCAAACGCCCTGGTTTATCCATGTTATTCCTTTCCACCATCAGCGTAGGCAATATTTTCAGAAGACGTTGAATCATAGTAAGAGACTGTCCAGAAGAGAAAGCTCATGCGGCCAAGGCGATGCTCTGAGACGTCACACCGCCTTATCGATCGTTCCTGCAGCACTCGGGAGCACTTTTTATCTACGCAGAATTAAATTTGGGTCGAGAGCTTTCGTAAGGAGCTGGTCGAGATGGAGTCGCTGTAAGGAGCCGTCGCGAACTGGAGGGAGTCGAGGGCTTGCCGGAAGAATCGGGAGGCACGGGGAAAAGCGGAGAGAGTCGAAGTCGACAGGAGGGGAATTTGTTTCAGCTCCGGTTCCACGCGGAGCTGCGTGGAAAGCGAACACGCGGCCTCGGCTAGGGGGGGAGAGTGCGTGCAGTCGCTGTGGACTTAGGAGCAGGTGCGGGAGCGTGCTCTCTGGCCCCCACCACACGCCAGTGAAAGAGGGGAAGGGAGGGGAGGGCGTAACAGTGTGTTTATGGGCAGCGAGCCCGCGCCGAAGCACGCGGCCGAGTATTATGGATGTTATTTTTATGCTGTCGCGTCGCGCGCGGAATAAACCGGGCCAATTCCAGCGGAAAGGGAGGCAGCGAGAGCTGCGTCAAAAGCGAAAAAAAGGGGAACACGAGGGCAGTAGAGTAGAGGAAGTTGGAAGCATGTCAAGGGGTGGGCAGGGAGGGGGAGGGGTGGTTGGGCCACGCGCAGGTTGGCTGGCGAGTGTGCGCGCGGCTGCCTGCTTTTTTGGGTGGTTACAGAGTCGGTGGGAGTGTATGTCAGAGAGAGGGAGAGGACGAAGAGAGAAAGAGAGAGAGTGGGAGAGAGAGACCGGGTGGCTCATCTCGCGCGCCGCTGTTTCGAAAGTATCATTTGGCGGGCCGCGCGAAAGGATTTCGCCGCCGCACAAAGAATATTAAACCGGAGGCCGCGCGCCAGGCTCGCGAGTCAGCGCGCAGATGCCCGCGGATTTGGATTTAATGTGTGGAGGCTGCAGAGGCAGTGCAAAGCCTGCCGGCGCTACGCTTTATTTTTGTGTCGGTGTCGGCAGGTTAGGGCGAGAGCAGGAGGACGTGACGCGTGTGCACAGCTGGGTCAACAGTCGCTCTGTTGAGCGCATCTGCGAAGCGCAGCGCGGCGCTCTGGCGGATTTAGCACCGAGTCGAAGAGTGGCTAAATGTGACTGAATCGCTGCGTGTCAATCAAAGTGTTACCGACTTGTGATAATCTACAAGTACGGCCGACATTTTCAGAGAGTTAAAGCATGGCTTTACTTTCATACTTCAGCTGTCAAACTACGAGCCTTCTGTAATTTTTTGCCGTGGGATTCTCCGCTGTAACGAATTGGATTCGGATTTTGCGAATCTGGACTGACGTCAGCTGTTTGCGACACACGGAAATTTGTGTCGGACCGGGACACGAATCCGAATTTCGTGCATATCGCGAGCAGTCGTCTGAAACACTTCGGCTATTCGAGCAGGTCTCCAGTTAACATCGAGTCGTTTCTGAAAGTATTTGTATGGGGTGTAGCCATGTACGGAAGTGAAACATGGACGATAAATAGTTTGGACAAGAAGAGAATAGAAGCTTTCGAAATGTGGTGCTACAGAAGAATGCTGAAGATTAGATGGGTAGATCACATAACTATTGAGGAGGTATAGAATAGAATTGGGGAGGAGTTGGTGGCACAACTTGACAAGAAGAATCGATCGGTTGGTAGGACATGTTCTGAGGCATCAAGGGATTACCAGGTTAGTATTGGAGGGCAGCGTGGAGGGTAAAAATAGTAGAGGGAGACCAAGAGATGAATATACTAAGCAGATTCAGAAGGATATAAGTTGCAGTAGGTACTGGGAGATGAAGAAACTTGCACAGGATAGAGTAGCATGGAGAGCTGCATCAAACCAGTCTCAGGACTGAAGACCACAACAACAACAACAACTCCAGGGCCGATCTAATCTTCCATAGGACACGCTAACGATAAGTATGAAATCCGGGTTCGACTCTCTGTCGGTCACAAAACTTTCATGTGTCTCAATCAACAAACGTCAACTCAGATTCGCAAAATGTGAATCTATTTCATCAGATGAGTGAATCCCAAGGCATCTGATCGTTAAAAATGTATCAAAGCTCATATTTTGACAGTGAAGATATCGCTAACGTCGATTTGCAATAGGATTTTGGAACATACGCTGTGTTCGAACATTATTAATTACCTCTAATTACCAGCACGGACTCTGAAATATCGTTCTTGTGAAACACGATTAGCTCTTTATTCTCGCGAGGTGAGTCCTGTCGACAGGGGATGTCAAACTGATTCAGTATTTTTCAATTTCCAGAAAGCTTGCAACATCGTTTCTCACAAGCGACTTCTAATAAAATTGCATACCTATAGTATCACTTCAGCTGTGTCTCTGTATTTCTTGTCAGAAAGGTTACAGTTCGTAGTAACTGATGGAAGGCCATGGACTGAAACAGACGTAATATCCGACGTCCTCCAAGGAAGTATTATAGGCCCTCGCTGTTGCTGATATACGATTTAAGAACAATCTAAGCAACCCATTTAGATTGTTCGCACATACTGCTGTCATTTACCTTCTCGTAAAATCATCAGATGATCAAAACCAATTGTAAAATGATTTACACAAGATACCGGTCGGTGTGAAATAAGGGAATTGAATATAAATAAAGAAAAGTTTAAAGTCGTCTACATGACTGCTAAATGAATTCAGCCTAATTCCGGTTACACGATAAATCACACTAATCTAAAGGCTTATGGATAACATTTACGAATAACTTACAATTGCAACTATCACATAGATAATGTTATGGGGAAAGCAAACCAAATACGGCGATTTATTGGCATAAGACTTAAAAAATTCAACAGACCCACTGAAGATACTACTTACACTACGGTTATTTGGAAGGACGACGGTTCAATCCCGCGTCAGGCCATCCTGATTTAGGTTTTCCGTGATTTTCCTAAATCGCTCCAGGCAAACGCCGGGATGGTTCCTTTCAAAGGGCGCGGCCGACTTCCTTCCCCGTCCTTCCCTAATCCAATGAGACCGATGACCTCACTGTTTGGTCTCCTTCCCCAAACAACCAACCAACCACTACGGTTACCCGTCTTCTTCTAGAGCACTGCTGTGTGATGTGGGATCCGCAACAGTTAGGCTGACGAAGGACATCGAAAAAGTTCGCAGAGGGGTAGCTCGTTTTGTATTATCGTGAAATAGGGGAAAGAGTACCACGAATATGATACTAGAGGAGAGAATCGTTGAAACAAAAACGTTTTTCGTCGCGGTAGGGTCTTCTCATGAAATTTCAGTCACAGTGTTTTTCCTTAGAGTGTGAAAATGTATTGTTGACTCCCACCTACATACAATGGAATGATCGTCATCATAAATTAGCACAATACTTCACAGACTGCTAAAGTACACTGATGAGCCAAAACATTTTGACCATCGGATAAAACCATGTTGCGCCAGTTTACGAAAGCAACACAGCAGCAATGGCATTCGACAAATCCTTGCAATCTGACACCAGTTGTGTTCGTACGTGTCACGCAACTTCCGTAAATTACGGGGCGGTGATTTGTCGGTGTTGATCTGGCGTCCGAAATCGTTCCTGATGTGTTCAATCCGATTAACATGAAGCAAATCTGGTGATCGAAATGACAACCTGGGTTAAGTATCAAGCGCCTGAATCTCTATAGCACAATTTTGGTGTTGTGTCCGTAACTGTTGTCCTATTGGAAGATGCTATAGCCATCGGGTGGGACGTTAAGCATGAATGATACAGGTGGTCTGCATTACTGTTCGGGTACTCCCCAGCTGTCATGGTGCCTTCAGGTACTTCCGGTGATCCAAAAGGAAACCCAGATGAATGCCACTCATGACGTAATACTGCATCCACCGGTCTGCATACGGACGCGAGCCATGTTTCGAGCAGCCGTTCTCCTAGAAGACGGCTTACCTGGACGTGGCCATCGAGCTGGTGTTACATAAAATGAGATTCATCAGACCAGCCGATACGTTTCCACTGATCGAGGGTCCAATCTCGATGAGCCCGTGCCCAATGCAACTGTAATTCACGATGTCGTTGCGTCAACATGGGAACAAGTAGGGGTCTTCTACAGCAGAGTCCCATGTTCAACGATCTGTGCTCCGGAACACTTGTGCCTGCCTCAGCTTTGTATTCCATCGTCAGATACGACCTAAATCGCTGCCGATCGATACTGGGCAAGCCTCTGACGACGACGTTCTGTGATGAGCCGAGGACGTTCAACATCTTATTGCCTACTGTTAGTTTCACCGACCTTTAACCAGTTTCACCATTGATGCTCACGAGCCTAGCTCGCAAGCAGCTGGTCAGCTTGGCCGTTTCCGAGATTCTGGTTCCCATTCCCGGGCCATAACGCTCAGCACGTTGTCAGTGCCGCCTATGTCAGTGGATTTCTCTATTTGAGGCCATTATCGTCGCTAGACAGACTCTCCATCTGTCTCTGCATCGCGAATGTTCTTTCGCTACCGCGTCGCATTGACGCAACTCCAACTGGCAGCTCGCGATTGGCTATGGTCATGATGTTTTGTCTCGTAAGTGTAGATACGTAAAGGGTAGAGTGGTATGTTCTAGGTCTCGAGCAAGGCCAAGGTGTGCAGTGATCTCGCCTGTTTCTACGTCTCCATGAAAATCAGTGTCCCGTAGACAATACACTCAAGTAGACACCGAGTGTCTAAACTTTCAAAATGCATTCAATATAGTACCGCACTGTCGTTTAGTGGAAAAACTGAGATTTAAATCACTTTTATGACTGGATCAGAACTTCACTGCGTGTATAACTCAACATATTATCCTTAATGGGGTCAAATAGGCAAATACTGGCTGGTTATGATTAAAGTGCGCGTATTCACAGAGGTCCAATGTGGGCTGCACTTTTTATATGTCAGCGAAACTTGGTAGATATTCTGGTGCGTTAATACGGAACCGATCAGTTCAGTTTTGGTCACCAGGTGCGAATCTGGCACTGTGAATGCAAGAAAGATGGAGCTGAAGTTGCCTCCCATGCATCCTCTGGATCCAGGAAGAGAGGGGTGACCGTATCAGAGAAGGGGAACGTCCGTGGCGGCGACCGAAACCAGATAGCGCATAGTTATTTAAAGATCCTGACGACACCAAACGTTAGGGCTAGACTTTGGGGAAGAAGGAAATAGGCAGTTCATATAGTGATCTAGGGGTAGCGTCTTTGATTTATAATCAAAACGTCTTCGGTCCCAGGTTCGATCCCCGCCACTGCCTAAATTTTGATAAATAATCAGCATTGGCGGCCGAAGACTTCCGGCATAAGAAGTCAGCCTCATTCTGCCAACGGCCTTGTCAAAGAGGGCGGAGGAGCGGATAGAGGTTCAGGGCACTCTCTTGTCCTAGGGGTGGGCAATTGCCCCTAAAGGCGGAAGAACCAGCAATGATCAACGACATGAGGATGCAGAAGGCAATGGAAACCACTGCATTACAGACACGTAACGTGTATCCACAGGACATGTGGTCTGTAATTGAAGAAGTGTCATGATGATCTCTCCATTGGCAAAAGATTCCGGAATAGTCCCCCATTCGGATCTCCGGGAGGGGACTGCCAAGGGGGAGGTTACCATGAGAAAAAGATTGAATAATCAACGAAAGGATAACGTTCTACGAGTCGGGGCGTGGAATGTCAGAAGCTTGAACGTGGTAGGGAAACTAGAAAATCTGAAAAGGGAAATGCAAAGGCTCAATCTAGATATAGTAGGGGTTAGTGAAGTGAAGTGGAAGGAAGACAAGGATTTCTGGTCAGATGAGTATCGGGTAATATCAACAGCAGCAGAAAATGGTATAACAGGTGTAGGATTCTTTATGAATAGGGAGGTAGGGCAGAGGGTGTGTTACTGTGAACAGTTCAGTGACCGGGTTGTTCTAATCAGAATCGACAGCAGACCAACATCGACAACGATAGTTCAGGTATACACGCCGAGGTCGGAAGCTGAAGATGAACAGATAGAGAAAGTGTATGAGGATATTGAAAGGGTAATGCAGTATGTAAAGGGGGACGAAAATCTAATAGTCATGGGCGACTGGAATGCAGTTGTAGGGGAAGGAGTAGAAGAAAAGGTTGCTGGAGAATATGGGCTTGGGACAGGGAATGAAAGAGGAGAAAGACTAATTGAGTTCTGTAACAAATTTCAGCTAGTAATAGCGAATACCCTATTCAAGAATCACAAGAGGAGGAGGTATACTTGGAAAAGGCCGGGAGATACGGGAAGATTTCAATTGGATTACATCATGGTCAGACACAGATTCCGAAATCAGATACTGGATTGTAAAGCGTACCCAGGAGCAGATATAGACTCAGATCACAATATAGTAGTGATGAAGAGTAGGCTGAAGTTCAAGACATTAGTCAGGAAGAATCAATACGCAAAGAAGTGGGATACGGAAGTACTAAGGAATGACGAGATACGTTTGAAGTTCTCTAACGCTATAGATACAGCAATAAGGAATAGCGCAGTAGGCAGTACAGTTGAAGAGGAATGGACATCTCTAAAAAGGGCCATCACAGAAGTTGGGAAGGAAAACATAGGTACAAAGAAGGTAGCTGCGAAGAAACCATGGGTAACAGAAGACATACTTCAGTTGATTGATGAAAGGAGTAAGTACAAACATGTTCCGGGAAAATCAGGAATACAGAAATACAAGTCGCTGAGGAATGAAATAAATAGGATGTGCAGGGAAGCTAAGACGAAATGGCTGCAGGAAAAATGTGAAGACATCGAAAAAGATATGATTGTCAGAAGGACAGACTCAGCATACAGGAAAGTCAAAACAACCTTTGGTAACATTAAAAGCAACGGTGGTAACATTAAGAGTGCAACGGGAATTCCACTGTTAAATGCAGAGGAGAGAGCTGATAGGTGGAAAGAATACACTGAAAGCCTCTATGAGGGTGAAGATTTGTCTGATGTGATAGACGAAGAAACAGGAGTCGATTGAGAAGAGATAGGGGATCCAGTATTAGAATCGGAATTTAAAAGAGCTTTGGAGGACTTACGGTGAAATAAGGCAGAAGGGATAGATAACATTCCATCAGAATTTCTAAAATCATTGGGGGAAGTGGCAACAAAACGACTATTCACATTGGTGTGTAGAATATATGAGTCTGGTGACATACCATCTGACTTTCGGAAAAGCATCATCCACACAATTCTGAAGACGACAAGAGCTGACAAGTGCGAGAATTATCGCACAATCAGCTTAACAGCTTATGCATCGAAGCTGCTTACAAGAATAATATACAGAAGAATGGAAAAGAAGATTGAGAATGCGCTAGGTGACGATCAGTTTGGCTTTAGGAAAAGTAAAGGGACGAGAGAGGCAATTCTGACGTTACGGCTAATAATGGAAGCAAGGCTAAAGAAAAATCAAGACACTTTCATAGGATTTGTCGACCTGGAAAAAGCGTTCGACAATATAAAATGGTGCAAGCTGTTCGAGATTTTGAAAAAAGTAGGGGTCAGCTATAGGGAGAGACGGGTCGTATACAATATGTACAACAACCAAGAGGGAATAATAAGAGTGGACGATTAAGAACGAAGTGCTCGTATTAAGAAGGGTGTAAGACAAGGCTGTAGCCTTTCGCCCCTACTCTTCAATCTGTACATCGAGGAAGCAATGATGGAAATAAAAGAAGGGTTCAGGAGTGGAATTAAAATACAAGGTGAAAGGATATCAATGATATGATTCGCTGATGACATTGCTATCCTAAGTGAAGAAGAATTAAATGATCCGCTGGACGGAATGAACAGTCTAATGAGTACACAGCATGGTTTGAGAGTAAATCGGAGAAAGACGAAGGTAATGAGAAGTAGTAGAAATGAGAACATCGAGAAACTTAACACCAGGATTGATGGTGACGAAGTCAATGGAGTTAAGGAATTCTGCTACCTAAGCAGTAAAATAACCAATGACGGACGGAGCAAGGAGGACATCAAAAGCAGACTCGCTATGGCAAAAAATGCATTTCTGGCCAAGAGAAGTCTACTCATATCAAATACCGGCCTTAATTTGAGGAAGAATTTTCTGAGGATGTACGACTGGAGTACAGCATTGTATGGTAGTGAAACACGGACTGTGGGGAAACCGGAACAGAAGAGAATCGAAGCATTTGAGGTGTGGTGCTATAGACGAATGTTGAAAATTAGGTGGACTGATAAGGTAAGGAATGAGGAGGTTCTACGCAGAATCGGAGAGGAAAGGAATATGTGGAGAACACTGATAAGGAGAAGGGACAGAATGATAGGACATCTGCTAAGACACTGAATGACCCCCCTGATGATGCGCTGTGGCACCAGACGAGGCGACATCTCTCGCAGCCGCCCTTTCTGGTCAGCAACCACCTACAGACATTAACCTTTTCCCGTCTGTTGCGGTTGCCCCCCTTTCTGTGTTGGCCGCTATCTATCGTCGCACCTCTGAAAGTGTTCCACTGAATCGGCTGGTCAGACGTCTGCCTCCTGAGCAGATGTTGTCCATGCTGACGATGGAAGTTCTGGTGGCGTACAGGGAGATGGTACTAGAGGGATCTGTAGAGGGCAACAACTGTAGAGGAATACAGAAATTGGAATACGTCAAGCAAATAATTGAGGACGTAGGTTGCAAGTGCTACTCTCAGATGAAGAGGTTAGCACAGGAAAGGAATTCGTGGCGGGCCGCATCAAACCAGTCAGTACACTGATGACAAAAAAAAAAAAAAAAAAAAAAAAATTGTGGGGATACCATCTACCCTACTACGAAAAAGGGAGAGATGCGCCATAAAGTCATGGTGAGCCAAAGAGCTGCAACATGCATCTCCTGAAGGAGAGAAACGTCCTCAACACATAGCATTTCATGGAATATTTCCAGTTTATGGCCCTGGCGATGACAGTGCCTATGCGACAAGTCTGAAAAGCTGCCATAGTCAGGTGGGGAGGCGACGCAAACACAAAGTAAGTATGAGGAGATACATGCTAGGCCCCCATAGAAGGGCACATCACTGTGAGAGGGAGAGAGTCGACCCTCCAGGGGGTTCCATCTCCCTGTACGCCACCAGAACTTCCATCGTCAGCGTGGACAACATCCGCTCAGGAGGCACACGTCTGACCAGCCGATTCAGTGGAACACTTTCAGAGGTGCGACCACAGATGGCGGCCAACACAGAAAGGGGGGCAACCGCAACAGGCGGGAAAAGGTTAATGTCTGTAGGTGGTTGCTGACCAGAAAGGGCGGCTGCGAGAGATGTCGCCTCGTCTGGTGCCACAGCGCATCATCAGGGGGGTCATCATCCAGTGTACACATCCGATGGAGGTAGTCACAAGAAAGGATACAGAGTTTTCTCTTTCGTTTCCCCTGCGACCGTTGTTTCCTAACTGTTCAGTGTCGGATGGCGAACGACTATCGCCATCATCCACTAGTACTTCTGCCAGCGGTAGTGTAGGAGAGACAGGCAAAACGTCTATCGCGTCTTCGATCTCGACACCGGTGCCGACAGATTCAGAGTGGACGCAACAGGCAGCCCAGCCGCAGGCGTGTTAAGATAGAGGTAGCACAGTGGGCCCCGCAGGAAGAGCGACGTCTGCGATCGGCGTCTGAACCAGTCTGCGACGGAGACATTCATGACGGACATGACCTGCCTGGCCACAACCCGAGCAAGTGCGCGGCTGGCCACAACGTCAACAAGTGCGCGGTTGGCCATCGTACATCACAGGCCCGCAGCCGGCAAGAACTAACAAGGGAACCTCCCCATCGCACACCCCTCAGATTGAGTTGTAAATTGGCGCAGAGGATAGGCCTTGAAGAACTGAACACAGATCAATCGAGAAAACAGGAAGAAGTTGTGTGGAACTATGAAAAAAATATGCAGAATATACAAACTGAGTAGTCCATGCCCAAGATAGTCAACATTAAGGAGAGTGTGAGCTAAAGAGTGCCGTGGTCCCGTGGTTAGCGTGAGCAGCTGCGGAGCGAGATGTTCTAGGTTCAAGTATACCCTCGAGTGAAAAGTTTACTTTCATTATTTTCGCAAAGTTATGATCTTTCCGTTCGTTCATTGACGTCTCTATTCACCGTAATAAGTTTAGCGTCTGTGTTTTGTGACCGCACCGCAAAACCGTGCGATTAGTAGACGAAAAGGCGTGCCTCTCCAATGGGAACCGAAAACATCTGATCGCAAGGTCATAGGTCAACCGGTTCCTCCACAGGAAAACACGTCTGATGTATTCTATACGACACTGGAGACGGCATGTGCGTCACATGACAGGAATATGTTGTCGACCCACCTAACTTGTGCACTTGGCGAATGGGTAAAAATATTCTTCTACCTTGCCCGATTTACGTTTTCTTGTGGATGTGATAATCACTCCCAAAAAAGTGATCGCATCGGACGGACGGACGGACTGATAATAACTGTCTGAAAATAAAAAATTAAACTTTTTACTCGAGGGAAGACTTCGAGATCTCTCGTTCCGCAGCTGCTCACGCTAACCACGGGACCACGGCGCTCCTGAACTCAGATTATCCTTGATGTTGCCTATCTAGTGCATGGACTACTCAGTTTGTGTATTTTGCTTATTTTTCTCATAGTTCCACACAACTTCTTCCTGTTTTCTCGATTGATCTGTGTTCAGTTTTTCAAGGCCTATCCACTGTGCCAACATATAACTAAATCTGAGGGGGGTGCGATGGGGAGGATCCCTTGTAAGTAAGAAGGCATGTATTTTCTCTGTTCAGTTTTGATCTGACGATCACCATTGAATACACGGTAGGTTTCGAAAGTCTTCCGATTTTCAGCTACGTGCCTGAGGAATTTACGTAGGGTTTACAGACATCTACCCAACGTTCTACGTGGTCTCAAACGCGACTTCGGAATCCCTCAACGTTCAGAGGCCAAACCTAACGTGATCGGCTACGACAACCCCTATATGACCGTCAGAGTATCGGAACTTGAAATCGTGACTGTGTCGCCGCAGCTCTTTAATAATATTATCTTGGAACTCTTCCATTTGGTCCGTGTTTGCATAGAAAAAAAAGTAATATCAGAAATTGAGTCCGCCTTGATGCAAAACACCTTGCTATTCGTTTATTTCTTTTTTATCTCAAACTAGTTTCGGCGACAAATATCACTATCATCAGTGGTTTTTTTAAATCTTGTTTATTGTATGTTACAGCATGTTTTAAGCAATTATTGGCGCTGTTTGCGACATATTTTCTGTGCTCTTTTTTTTCTGTTGCCGTCTTTTTACTTAGCGAACATCATGTCATGTTCGTTGGGTGGTATTTGGCTGCTTTTATATATAGAAAAATAAAACTTCTGCACTTTGTTTCTGATCCAGAATGTTACGCCAGAATATTACGCCATGGCGTAAGATACGAGGAATTAGGGCCCGTACAGAGGCACATAGATAGTCATTTTTCCCTCGCTCTGTTTGCGAGTAGAAAAGGAATGAAAGTGACTTGTAATGGTAGAGCTTCAGAGTAACCACCGTCACGCACTGTACGATGGCTTGCGGAGTGTGTATGTAGATATACACTCCTGGAAATGGAAAAAAGAACACATTGACACCGGTGTGTCAGACCCACCATACTTGCTCCTGACACTGCGAGAGGGCTGTACAAGCAATGATCACACGCACGGCACAGCGGACACACCAGGAACCGCGGTGTTGGCCGTCGAATGGCGCTAGCTGCGCAGCATTTGTGCACCGCCGCCGTCAGTGTCAGCCAGTTTGCCGTGGCATACGGAGCTCCATCGCAGTCTTTAACACTGGTAGCATGCCGCGACAGCGTGGACGTGAACCGTATGTGCAGTTGACGGACTTTGAGCGAGGGCGTATAGTGGGCATGCGGGAGGCCGGGTGGAGGTACCGCCGAATTGCTCAACACGTGGGGCGTGAGGTCTCCACAGTACATCGATGTTGTCGCCAGTGGTCGGCGGAAGGTGCACGTGCCCGTCGACCTGGGACCGGACCGCAGCGACGCACGGATGCACGCCATGACCGTAGGATCCTACGCAGTGCCGTAGGGGACCGCACCGCCACTTCCCAGCAAATTAGGGACACTGTTGCTCCTGGGGTATCGGCGAGGACCTTTCGCAACCGTCTCCATGAAGCTGGGCTACGGTCCCGCACACCGTTAGGCCGTCTTCCGCTCACGCCCCAACATCGTGCAGCCCGCCTCCAGTGGTGTCACGACAGGCGTGAATGGAGGGACGAATGGAGACGCGTCGTCTTCAGCGATGAGAGTCGCTTCTGCCCTGGTGCCAATGATGGTCGTATGCGTGTTTGGTGCCGTGCAGGTGAGCGCCACAATCAGGACTGCATACGACCGAGGCACACAGGGCCAACACCCGGCATCATGGTGTGGGGAGCGATCTCCTACACTGGCCGTACACCACTGGTGATCGTCGAGGGGACACTGAATAGTGCACGGTACATCCAAACCGTCATCGAACCCATCGTTCTACCATTCCTAGACCGGCAAGGGAACTTGCTGGTCCAACAGGACAATGCACGTCCACATGTATCCCGTGCCACCCAACGTGCTCTAGATGGCCAGCAAGATCTCCGGATCTGTCCCCCATTGAGCATGTTTGGGACTGGATGAAGCGTCGTCTCACGCGGTCTGGACGTCCAGCAGGAACGCTGGTCCAACTGAGGCGCCAGGTGGAAATGGCATGGCAAGCCGTTCCACAGGACTACATCCAGCATCTCTACGATCGTCTCCATGGGAGAATAGCAGCCTGCATTGCTGCGAAAGGTGGATATACACTGTACTAGTGCCGACATTGTGCATGCTCTGTTGGCTGTGTCTATGTGCCTGTGGTTCTGTCAGTGTGATCATGTGATGTATCTGACCCCAGGAATGTGTCAATAAAGTTTTCCCTTCCTGGGATAATGAATTCACGGTGTTCTTATTTCAATTTCCAGGAGTGTAGATGTAGACCTCACCTGAAACCATTAAATATCGGAAAGATCAGGAGAAGAAATCTGCTATTTAACAGTCATGTCCTTTTGGGATGATGGGATGACTCTAGAAGACTCTTACGTTAGTGCTGGTACAAGAAGGTGACACCTGCCGGCATTTGTAATAAACGTGATTTCTAATGGACGACTGGTATCAGAATCCCGAAAAAACGCGATTGACAGCCTAACCTACTCTAGTTTCGATAGGTGTCATAAAAACCTTTAACTCATTTCTTCCCATTAGGATTTTTGCTCGCGAACCTTTTTCACTGCAAGTGAAAAAGTTTACATCAGAGGTGCATTAAGCGAACAAGGGCGGACATTGGAAAAATTGTTTCCGTCACTCGTCAGAGTAGAAGCTCGCATTTTCGAATACACGTTCCATTTGTTGCGTACATGCGCAATAATGTCTGGCGAGATTTATCCATCGAGAAAAACACATAAAAATATGTATCAAAACTACACCTCAGTCTGTTCGTATGATGTTAATCTGATATTGGAAGATAACATATAACTAAATCTGAGGGGGTGCGATGGGGAGGATCCCTTGTAAGTAAGAAGGCATGTATTTTCTCTGTTCAGTTTTGATCTGACGATCACCATTGAGTACACGGTAGGTTTCGATAGTCTTCCGCTTTTCAGCTACGTGCCTGAGGAATTTGCTTTTTGTGCTTTCTACTAAAAAACGTGAAGCAACAGTGAAACAACTGTGTGCAGAACCTTCCCTGAAGACAAGTTACATGTCACAAGACTTTTGTTCACCGTTTAAACGTGTAACGCTCTTCAGATAATTTGTTGGAAGATTGTGGATGCATTTAGCGAACTTACAGCGACAATTCACTTACAGAGCTATTGTTCTTAGCTGGCCCACACAACCACCAAACGGGAGCTTTTACTGACTCCTTCAGGGAGATGGGGACTACTTCGTTTCCCTGCAAGAGGAATCATCCGAAAGGGCACATTAAAAGAGTTCAAGTTTTCCTATAGGTTTTTCAACTAGCCTCCGTTGGATCTTTCCATCGACATTCCAAAAATTTTCTATTGTGTCATATGATGATAATTTTGCAGGCCGCTTCAATGCGCACTTTTCGTGCGTCTGTCCATGGTTTTCTCTTCGGAAAATACTTCCCAACACACTCAAAATGAAAGCGCTCCTAGATTTCGGTAGCTTCCTGATACTATCGCAATAATTTGTGCAGCTTCAACGGGTGAAAAAGCAAGTCCTGCAGTTACGTTAGACAGGTGGTACTACAAAACATAACGTAATAAGTACCAAAATAATTAGCAATAAACATCCTTTAAAATACGTGAATGTAGCTAATGTTGACTCAGTTTTAAAGAACTGTAGGCATATAAACATTCATCAGGACAAGGAATAATTGAATATTTTTTTGAGGAAATGTCATCAGCCTCTTACCTTCCTATTGTACAGCACATCATACTATTTAAAAATTTTGGGAATGTGTCTCACAAATGATTAGAGACGTCTGTTTTGTCCGAGTATATGTGAGCCTCAATGAAGGAAAAACGTTCAGAAGGGTTCATGGCTGTAGCACTATTTTACTCGTCGAAAGAATGTTCCACACATATAACTGGGGTAAAACAATTCCGTACACAAAGATATTCTGCATCTACATCTAAATCTACATGATTACTCCAAAATTTACGACTGTGTGCCTGTCAGAGAGTTCACGAAACACCTTTAAGCAATTTCTCTACCACTCCACTCTCGAATTCTGGAGAAAGGGATATCTAATTTTGTCTGTGTGACATCCGATTTTTCTGATTTTATTGTGATGATCATTTCTCCCTATGTAGCTTGGCGCCTCCAGAATATTTTGTTTTCGTAGGAGAAATTTAGAGACTGAAATTTCATGAGAGGAGGAGGAGGACGTTAGTCTTTAACGTCCCATCGACAACGAGGTCAGGGATGGAGCACAGGGGAAGCATGGAGAAGGAAAGAGGCCGTGGCCTTTCGAAGGAAGTGATTATTAAGTGCTGTTGATCAACACTACAAGTCAACTGGCCTCCAATGGATCGAAGTGTGTTAGTACTAGTTTAGCACCTGACCTGAACTTCAAAGCTAGAGTAGAAATATAGAATGTCGAGTGGGGTGCATTTCAGTGACATGACCGAGCAAGGTGGCAGAGTGGTTAGCACACTGGACTCGCATTCGGCAGGACAACGGTTCAAACCGCGTTACAATATCTGATTTAGGTTTTCCGTTATTTTCCTAAATCACTTCAAGCAAACGCTAGGATGATTCGTTCGCAAGGGCAAGGTCGACTTCCGTCCCCATCCTTTCCTAATCCTATGGGAGCGACGAGGTCTCTGTCGTGCGCCTCCCTCAAACAAACCAACCAACCAATCAGTGACATGGAACAACTGTGCAGGAAGTTGAAACACATCAAGTGTTATATGACAACCGAGTGACTTGTTTGGTGTAATGTGGATCATCACACTGAGGCTGTCTATAGGGAAGGTTTGTTAAACCGCTCTTCTATATTCAAGTATCTTGTGGAACATTAAGTTCGCTATGAAGAGGAGGAATTAGATATATGTACGGCTGTGTATATGTGATCTACACCTATGTCTGCTAGGATTACTCCCATAAATATTAATTCCACAGAAGCAGATTTTATGAATGGTGTTTCCAAGTCTATTATACGAGTGTTGTTTTTTAAGTACGGGCCGTTTTTATTTTTAAAAAAAGATACAAATACTTTTGCAAAAAAACATTTATTTTCTGATTCTACACTCTTTTACCTTTTTTTCTACATAGTTGCCTTGTTTATTTAAGCACTTGTCATACCGTACAACTAAGTTTTTAATTCCCTCTTCAAAGCATTCGGCCACCTGCTCCGACAGCCAAGACTTCACGGCCGCTTTCACTTCATCGTCGTCATTGAAGCGTTGCCCGCCAAGATGGTGTTTCAGGTACCGGAAAAGGTGAAAATTGCTAGGAGCAAGGTCGGGGCTATATGGTGCATGGTCCAAAACTTCCCAGCCAAAAGAATCAATCAAATCCCGAGTCCTTTGAGAGGTGTGAGGCCTAGCGTTATCGTGCAGGAGCAAAACTCCTTTTGTCAGCATGCCGCGCCTTTTGTTTTGAATTGCTCTGCGGAGCTTCTTTAGAGTTGCACAGTAGGCATCTGAGTTGATTGTCGTTCCTCGTGGCATAAAGTCCACTAGCAAAACACCGCGCCGGTCCCAGAACACAGTTGCTATAATCTTGCGCTTTGACAGCGTCTGTTTGGCTTTGACCTTGACGGGTGAAGTTGTGTGTCGCCATTCCATCGATTGTCGCTTGCTTTCGGGAGTGATATGGGATACCCATGTTTCATCTCCAGTGACAATTTGACTCAACATGTCATCCCCTTCTTCCTCGTAACGAATCAAAAAGTCCAATGAAGTGGCAAATCTCTTCCCTTTGTGGTCCTCTGTGAGGAGTCTGGGTACCCACCGAGAACACAGTTTCTTAAAGTTTAGGTTTTCAGACACAATTTTGTACAAAACCGATCTTGAAACTTGTGGAAATTCCAAAGAAAGAGTGGAAATTGTGAATCTTTCGTCCTCACTAATCTTTGTTTCGACTGCAGCCAGCAAATCATCAGTGATCACAGAGGGCCGGCCTGAGCGTTCTTCGTCATGGACGTTTTGACGACCATTTTTAAACTCTCTAATCCATTGACGCACTTTACCTTCACTCATTGCATTCAAGCCATAAACTTCTGTTAACGGACGATGAATTTCTGCAGGTGATAGGCTTCTCGCGGTCAAAAAACGTATCACTGACCGTACGTCACACGCGGTGAGCGATTCAATAATCGTAAACATTATAAAGTAGCACAGCGATGCGTACACGTCAGCTACAGAGCTGCAACTTGCATCAGTGTGAACGGGAAGGATGCCGGTAAGTGGCGCGGTGGCCTGTTGCGGCGTCCGCGCGAACTACGGGACTATCCGTTTGCAGGAAAAACAAACTGCATTAAAAGCATATAAAGAACTGTTATTTGGAAAATATTGCAGAATGATGAAAAGAATCAATGCTTAATAGGCGGAAAACAATGATAGTGTTATAAATATATTGATTTATTTTCTACAGTTGATTAGGTACAAAAAGTGTACAGCAATATATAGGGTGTTCCAAAAAGGTACGGCCAAACTTTCAGGAAACATTCCTCACACATAAATAAAGAAAAGATGTTATGTGGACATGTGTCTGGAAACGCTTAATTTCCATGTTAGAGCTCATTTTAGTTTCGTCAGTATGTACTGTACTTCTTCGATTCACCACCAGTTGCCCCAATTGAAGGAAGGCAATGTTGACTTCGGTGCTTGTGTTGACATGCCACTCATTGCTCTACAATACTAGCATCAAGCACATCAGTACGTAGCATCAACAGGTTATTGTTCATCACGAACGTGGTTTTGCAGTCAGTGCAATGATTACAAATGCGGAGTTGGCAGATGCCCATTTGATGTATGAATTAGCTCGGGGCAATATTCGTGGCGCGGTACATTTGTGTCGAGACAGATTTCCAGAACGAAGGTGTCCCGGCAGGAAGGTGTTCGAAACAATTGATCGGCGTCTTAGGGAGCGCGGAGCATTCCAGCCTACGACTCGCGACTGGGGAAGACCTAGAACGACGAGGACACTTGCAATGAACGAGGCAATTCTTCGTGCAGTTGACGATAACCCTAATGTTGCTGCTGTACAAGGTAACGTTGACCACGTCAATGTATGGACAGTGCTACGGGAGAGCCAGTTGTTTCCATATCATGTACAGCGTGTGCAGGCACTATCAGCAGCTGATTGGCCTCCACGGGTACACTTCTGCGACTGGTTCATCCAACAATGAGTCAATCCTCATTTCAGTGCAAATGTTCTCATTAAGGATTAAGTTTCATTCCAACGCGATCAAATTGTAAATTTTCATAATCAACATGTATGGGATGACGAGAAGCCGCACGCAATTGTGCAATCACGTCATCAACACAGATTTTCTGTGAACGTTTGGGCAGGCATTGTTGGAGATGTCTTGATTGGGCTCCATGTTCTTCCACTTATGCTCAATGGAGCACGTTATCATGATTTCATGCGGGATACTCTACCTGTGCTGCTAGAACATGTGCCTTTACAAGTACGACACAACATGTGGTTCATGCACGATGGAGCTCCTGCACATTTCAGTCGAAGTGTTCGTACGCTTCTCAACAACAGATTCGGTGACCGATGGATTGGTAGAGGCGGACCAATTCCATGGCCTCCACACTCTCCTCAACTCAACCCTCTTGACTTTCATTTATGGGGGCATTTGAAAGCTCTTGTCTACACAACCCCGGTACCAAATGTAGAGACTCTTCGTGCTCGTATTGTGGACGGCTGTGATACAATACGCCATTCTCCAGGGTTGCATCAGCGCATTAGTGATTCCATGCGACGGAGGGTGGCTGCATGTATCCTCGCTAACGGAGGACATTTTGAACATTTCCTGCAACAAAGTGTTTCAAGTCACGCTGGTACGTTCTGTTGCTGTGTGTTTTCATTCCATGATTAATGTGATTTGAAGAGAAGTAATAAAATGAGCTCTAACATGGAAAGTAAACGTTTCCGGACACATGTCCACATTACATATTTTCTTTATTTGTGTGTGAGGAATGTTTCCTGAAAGTTTGGCCGTACCTTTTTGCAACACCCTGTATACAGGGTGGTCCATTGATCGTGACCGGGCCAAATATCTCACGAAATAAGCGGCAAACGAAAAAACTACAAAGAACGAAACTTGTCTAGCTTGAAGGGAGAAACCAGATGGCGCTATGGTTGGCCCGCTAGATGGCACTGCCATAGGTCAAACGGATATCAACTGCGTTTTTTTTAATAGTGACCCCCATTTTTTATTACATATTCGTGAAGTACGTAAAGAAATGTGAATGTTGTAGTTGGACCACTTTTTTCGCTTTGTGATAGTCACAAACATATGGCTCACAATTTTAGACGAACTGCTGTTAACAGGTAGGTTTTTGAAATTAAAATATAGAACGTAGGTGCGTTTGAACATTTTATTTCGGTTGTTCCAATGTGATACATGTACCTTTGTGAACTTATCATTTCTGAGAACGTATGCTGTTACAGCGTGATTACTTGTAAATACTACATTAATGCCATAAATGCTCAAAATAATGTCCGTCAATCTCAATGCATTTGGCAATACGTGTAACGACATTCCTCTCAACAGCGAGTAGTGCGCCTTCCGTAATGTTCACACATGCTTTGACAATGTGCTGACGCATGTTGTCGGGCTTTGTAGGTGGATCACGATAGCAAACATCCTTCAACTTTTCCCACAGAAAGAAATCCGGGGACGTCAGATCCGGTGAACGCGAGGGCCATGGTATGGTGCTTCGACGACCAATCCACCTCTCATGAAATATGCTTTTCGATACCGCTTCAACAGCGCACGAGCTATGTGCCGGACATCCATCATGTTGGAAGTACATCACCATTCTGTCTTGTAGTGAAACATCTTGTAGTAACATCGGTAGAACATTACGTAGGAAATCAGCATACATTGCACCATTTAGATTACTATCGATAAAATGGGGGCCAATTATCCTTCCTCCCATAATGCCACACCATACATTAACCCGCCAAAGTCGCTGATGTTCCACTTGTGGCAGCCATCGCGGAGTTTCCGTCGCCCAATAGTGCACATTATGCCGGTTTACGTTACCGCTAAATAGAACGCGTGCAAAAAATCTGTCATCGTCCCGTAACTTCTCTTGTGCCCAGTGGCAGAACTGTACACGACGTTCAAAGTAGTCGCCATGCAATTCCTGGTGCATAGATATATGTAAGGGTGCAATCGATGTTGATGTAGCATACTCAACACGGACGTTTTTGAGATTCCCCATTCTCGCGCAGTTTGTCTGCTAGTGATGTGCGGATTAGCAGCTAAAACACCTACTTGGGCATCATCATTTGTTGCAGGTCGTGGCTGACGCTTCACATGTGGCTGATCACTTCCTGTTTCCTTAAATAACGTAACTATCCGGCGAACGCTCCGGACACTTGGATGATGTCGTCCAGGATACCGAGCAGCATACATAGCACACACCCGTTGGGCATTTTGATCACAATAGCCATACATCAACACGATATCGACCTTTTCCGCAATTGGTAAACGGTCAATTTTAACACGGGTAATGTATCAAGGAGCAAATACCGTCCGCACTGGCGGAATGTTAAGTGATACCACGTACTTATACGTTTGTGACTATTACAGCGCCATCTATCACAAAGCGAAAAAAGTGGTCCAATTAAAACATTCATATTTCTTTACGTACTACACGAATATGTAATAAAAATGGGGGTTTCTATTAAAAAAAACGCAGTTTATATCCGTTTGACCTATGGCAGCGCCATCTAGCGGGCGAACCATAGCACCATTTGGTTTCCCCCTTCAAGCTAAACGAGTTTCGTTCTTTGTAGTTTTTTTCGTTTGATGCTTATTTCATGAGTTATTTGGCCCGGTCACTATCAATGGACCGCCCTGTATACATGGGTGAACATTAATGAAACCGTCAAATTGCTGGGACGGTAAATGGAGGATAGAAGGTTCTATGAACATGTGTCTGGAAATGGATGATGTCGTACAAGGACAACAAATCATCCTGGGACACAGTACAGCGGCATCACATTCACGTCGCAACAGGTGTTCAGAGTGACGTCAATGTGATTGCACGTGATACGGATAGTAGCAGTTGTCATGCAGGATACGCATAGTCGTTCTTTGGCTTCCACCACATTGACGAACCACTTGTCTGGAACTTGTACTAGATTCATCTCAATATCCCGTAGCATTTAGTCCTCCAAATCTGGTGCATGCACAGTTCATTACCTCACTGCACGTTCGTCTATCTGAAAGGATCCATCATCACAAAAACGCCCAAAAAGGGCTTGAAATGTTGTGATGTGGTTGGTGTCTGTGAGGATATAGCCGTACTGCCTTTCGCCCGTTTTCATCTGCTTAGCTGTACACAAACACCAACTTCGTTTGTTGCCGACATGAATGCCTGACCATTCTGCATTTTACACATCCTGCAGCACACAAGGCTGGCTCTGAGCACTATGGGACTTAACAGCTGTGGTCATCAGTCCCCTAGAACTTAGAACTACTTAAACCTAACTAACCTAAGGACATCACACACACCCATGCCCGAGGCAGGATTCGAACCTGCGACCGTAGCAGCCGCGCGGTTCCGGACTGCGCGCCTAGAACCGCGAGACCACCGCGAGCACACAAGGAACAAACTGCACACGATCAGATGAACTGTTATTCGTCAATGTTATCTACAGTGGCACCGATCCATTTTTGGACACATGTTCATAGGACATATATTCCTCCATTTGCAGTCAGAATCCCTTCCCTGCAGTTTATCGGTTTTCTTGATGTTTTCTGTGTGTGTGTGTGTGTGTGTGTGTGTGTGTGTGTGTGTGCATCTATATGTTGCTAATATACACTGTTTACTTTATGAACAATGGAAAATAAATCATTATCCTTAAAACATTATTCTCCTATTCTACACCAATCCAGTTCATCACTCTGTAATATTTTCCAGATAAGTTTTTTTTCTGCTTTAAATTAAGCATGTGTATCACTGAAGCCAACTAAAGCTGTAATAGACTCAGAAACGCCATCTGGAAACTCTGCTTTTATAGAATTAATATTTGTAACATTAATCCTGGAAGACTTAGGTACAGAACACATACACAAACATCGATAAACATATCTGACTCATCTTGCTCGTTATGATCTGGATCTTCCAAAACATTCTTGACAATGTAATAGAATAGCAGTTTAACATATCTTTGCCATAGACTAAGTCTCTCCATGGTGATTTGTACTGCCTTGTACAAGCCACACAGCTTCTTGCCACTTGGTTGGTTCAAACGTACATACTGTGTCTGGTCTTGAGATGCTAAATACATCATTTAACTCGCAAATATCTAGACAATGTAGGTACTGTTGTTGCCAAAGGGCCAGCCGCGGTGGCCGAGTGGTTCTAGGCACTTCAGTCCGGACCTACGTGGCTGCTACGGTCGCAGGTTCGAATCCTGCTTCGGTCATGGATGTATGTGATGTCCTTAGGTTAGTTAGGTTTAAGTAGTTCTAAGTTTATGAGACTGATTACCTCAGATTTTAAGTCCCCTAGTGCTTAGAGCCATCTGAACCATTTGTTGACAAAGATCCAAGGAAATGGTTTGTATTCGGTTGTCATGACATCCTTGCTGTACAGTTGATACCAACCCATATCACTGAATTCTACTTTTGCACCCTGCCGGACATTCTGTATTCTCCTATAACTTCGAAGTTCGTGTCTGATGTTCCAACGTTAACGTGCTTTGATCCGTTGGCGGTCAGTTGATAAGTAGTGTTGAACGACAGCACTCTGCAACAATTTACCTGAGGCTCGATCAGTGGTGCCATGCATTGGATATAATGGGAGCTCAAAGTATGGAACAGTTTCTTAGCCTGGTGTTATACATAGGGCGCTGTATCGAAAAGCTAGCCTGTGTGCTAGCTTACTAACTTTTTGAAAGGTGAAGAAAACCGCAGGGCAGCTGCTCAATCTGCAGTCTTTTACTGAGTACACAACCAGTTTTAGAACAGTTACATTTCCATCATGTGACGTAAAAAACAAAACCAATTAATCACCTGAGGTCATCTTCACCCCAGTTTTGTCATGAAACCAAGGGTTCCGTGTTAAAAGAGTAAAAGGGAGAAAAATTCCATGACAGCCATTCCCCTTGGTGTGTGACTGGGAACACAAAAAGGAAGACTCATGCCAACTTGTTTTCCATATCAATATATTTGGAGGTGGATCAGAGAGTGTGTCTGCACACTTACTTGATTTCTGCTGGTGTTACTAAAATGAATCTGGCACTGCATAGACAATATCAGAGAGCTATTGAACTGCAGAAGAATGAAAAGAAAATCATGGAACTACATATAATGAATAATAAAACTAATATACACAACGAGAGACGAATGTGTTAGTACTTCCATTAACTACTACGCCAGTTCTATCTGCCTGGACGTGGTAGACCTCTGATGTGATTTCTTGACGATGATCAACTTTTCACTAGTGTATACGGAGGAGAAGTAGCAGGTCTACATAGTGGCTAGTTACCAGGAAATTGAGGACGAGTGTTGCTGGTTTTTGTCTGTAATGCTACCGAAAACGGTGCAACTATTTTGCAATGACAGCTACCCATATCCTCAGGTCCCACGTCTGGGATCATCTAGGATTCTGTTATCGTCGATGGCATCATGGATCACTATCCTGGATCACCATTTTGGATCGCCATGTTGAAATCCATAATTGGAACCATGCAGACTGCGCCAGTAACCTCTGGATCGCAATTTTGCATTTTACACCATGCAGAATGGATTACGGTCCATCATCTTCTTGACAGTTTTGGGTAAATTGGTTTTATTTATGTTGGAATATCTTGTAGTGAGGGAAGTCCATATTCCCACGTCATATGGAATAACCAGAGTCCAAATATTACCCGAAATATTATAAAGCAGCCTTTATAAAATTGAACTCCTCACGACTTTCAATGCCTCTAACTTCGATGATTATCGGAAGTTTTTCAGGACAATCAAACATAATTCTGTGTCCTAAAACTTAGCAGGCTTTCAGAACCTCTTGTGTGACAAATACAGCAGATATCAATGCTATCAGCAACGTTCTCGTCTTTTGTAAAAACAAAATTCGACACTGTAATGGGCACTGGTATGCTATTCAGCAGCCATCCAGATTTTTTAAGAAATGGGAGAGCATCTATGTTTTCTGATATCCGCAGGAACGACACCATTTTGTCCGATATATTTCGGCATCTGACTTATGAAACCAATGGATAAATCTATGTATTACTATCCAGTTGATTTTATTTTAAAATGTGTATTTAAGATCTATCTGATTGTGTTTAATCATGGTCTTGTTCTTGCTGAGTTTTGCCGCTAGCTAACGGTTTCCCGGCTCATATTCCCCCTAATTCCGAATTAACCTTATCACGGTTAGCCTTCTATTTTGTCGGATCGATGGTAAATAATAAGTGGCGAACTCCACTTGAACGTGAATTTTAAAAACACCTGCCATTTTACACCCCTGGAAACATGTCAAGGGCTTGCATCACGCAGAATCCCCCTGGTACTATTTCACTGTCGTCAAACATATTTCAGTGCTCCAAAAAGTAGGCTTGTAGGATACTGGGTGCTGGTGGATACTTGTGACTACGTTGTGCCATGCTCAGTAGAGTTCTGCATTGTCACAAAACGAATAATTGACGGCCTATCCAATTAAGTTTGCGACTGAGTTGGAGAGTTCCTATCAAGTAACTTATTGTCCTTAATGAAGCGGGTATTTTCGGTTTGAAAGTAGTATCACGCATTCATCTATGAGGTGTTATTACTATTACTGACAGCGGTGCTGTACATTGTACTGTATGTGTGTGTGTGTGTGTGTATGTTGCACACGCGCGCTATGGTGTTGGCTCCTGTTTTACTGCATGGTGTTAGTGTTCATTGCCATAGTAAGCTGCTGTCCATTTCGAAATAGAGGTATGATTAATGCCTTAGAAATACTGTCACCATGAGAGTAAAATTATGAAATGTCATGTCAGATTCAGCAGCACATTTGGTGCAGTGAGTGTGATGGTGTAGAGTCTTGTCTCAGGGCAGACATCGCTACAGCATTGTGCTGGGTGAACACAGGATGACACGGTACACATAGCATAACTGCCATCGAGGTAGCTGATGAATTTGAGCACAAGCATAGTCTAATGCCTTACAGTTCTTAAGTGTGAAGTAATATAGTTGGCTGTGGTTGGGCTACACTACATTTAGAGTGCAATTGGCAGCTGACAAACAACTCTCCTCATTCCTAACTCATAATGTGGTGCTGACCATTTCAGACTGGCAAGCAGAAGCATTGTCTATCTAGTGGCACACTGTGTGCTCTGTGCAGCGGTCAGGTGCTAAAGTCTGTTGGCAGTTTCACGATAGCTATGGAGTATGATACAGTGCAGCATGGTGTAGCCTCTGCTGCTGGTGGTGGTGGTGTTAGCAGCAGCCCAGGGCTGCCTGGCACACTGGCTGGCTGATATGACATAGCGGCGGTTACGTCCAATGATAAATTTTGCTGTATATGTAGAAGAGAACCTCACACGAGTGGTGTTTGTTTTAGTTAAGGCACAATTGTTCCTATTCTTTTTCACTTTTAAATGATATAGACAACCATACTAGCTGCTTCAGGTGGCTGTTCAGTTTACAATTGAGGCCTTTGCTTCAGTTCTGACAACCAGCAGGCTTCTCATCACGTAAAATTTTTGGTAAGTGGATTTTCTCACAGTTTTCATCTTGTGATAGCCATTGCCAGGGGCAGGGCGGATTTTTTAAACTGTAACTTGAGATGGGTGACTGAAAATAGTTTAAGCATAGCAGAAATTGACATAAGAGACACAGTCGTGAAGGAATTTCCATGGGAAGTCAACGTTAAAATGGGCGAACTTCAGGTACACTTTCTGAAGAAAGTAGTGGAGATAAAGCCCTGAAACTTTTACAGTGTACAGATGAGACAACATCCGCAAATCACATAAAGATTTGTTACTGTATTTTATATGTGTTATGAGTTATGAAGTTTTTGTTCTATTAGACAAAAAATTATAAATTTTATAAATATCGTGGAGCATGTGAATTTGTTGTACTCACTACAGGTCCCAGTTTTTATCTGATTAATCATCGTTTTATTGAAAGAGCTGCTGAATGTGTGGTGTCTTTATCAGTCTTAATTTTCGAGGAAAGTGTGCCAGAAGATCAAAAAATGTAGTTTTGAGAAAAGCTGTGTTTAAGTTTTACCTGTAAACGACTTCGGTCAAATTTCCTATCATTCATGGTAGCTACTTCTTTTGGTACTTTCAGTATTGTTGATTCGTGCTCCTCAGCTACAACTGCACCAGTAGTCTTGTTGTAAATATCAAACTTTCTGGGAGGTGTAGGAACGTTCATTTCTGCACAAGGAATTGCACCTGAAATTCGCCCTTTCCCAATAGATCCAAGTTTATACTCTAATCTTACATTGTTTTGGTACAGTCTGCTTCGGATTACGTGCCTCATGGAAATCAGAATGTCTGTATCAGTAGAAATAGAAAAACTGTTCACAGCATGTATTACACTGTCAAGCATTTGAGAGGCAATTGGAAAACTGGCAGCCGCTGGAAGCTTTTTACTTGAAACACTGACACTCGCACTGACTTCGCTTTCAACCTTTTTTTCTTTCGTCTGTTCATTTCTACCAGTTTCGTGGTTTATTTTTACGTATTTACTTCCACGAAATTTGGGCTTATATCCAAATTTCGTTATTCTACTAATTCTGCTAAAACTTTTGACAAAAGTGTTACATTTGTATCGCCAAAACGTTAACAACAAAGACGAAAAGTTGACAAATGATAATCGATGACGCACATAGACTGGCAAACATCAAAACAAAAATTCTCTCTGTCAACTGAAATAAGAATATCTGTGGAACATAAATGTTTACTGTACTATAGTCAACGCTCAGTAACACAGAGCAAAAATGGGCATGGCAATAGTTACCACACAACACGGAAAAATTAATAACTCCGAATCTAATCGTCAGTAATTGAAGCACTGAACAAGACTTAAAAAACTTATTTTTTTGAGCCTGTTCGTGTCTGTGTCCCAATTTTTAACTGAACTGAATTAAAGTTAACTGATTTGAACTTTAACGGAATTCAGACTGAATTGAATTCGGACCGAAATTGAATTGGATTCAAAAGAAATTGTACTGAGACTGAACTTAATTAGAACTAAATCGAATTCGAAGTATGAGGTCAGCAGGCAGGTTTAGCTTGTTTACTACCCGTGGGTGAAGAATTTATGTATGTAACCAACAGGGTTAGATTGGCTTCCTTTTGAGACAGAGAGGCGTGAATCTGCAGGGAAATCCCAGTGATCACCTTGAATTCCAGCATGACAATGCCCTATCTTGGAGATCCTACCACTTTATACTCATGGGAACAGTACTACTACTACAGCGATTTAACAAGAAAATCTAAGCTATTTTTGGATTTCTTGCCAAATTTTGAATTTCCCACTGTTCCATACATAGTGCACTTGTGTCGGATGGAGGGCATGGAGGATGGGGGAAGGGGGGGGAGGGGGAAGAAAAGGGAAGGAACTAATGACATCAGCTGCACTGGGACTTCATGCGGAATCAGCAGTGATGAGTGAAAGTGTGTGCCAGACCCGGGCTCGAACTTAAGATCTCCCACTTACTAGGCAGTTGTATTAACCAGTGCGCGAGATAGACATAGTGTTTATCATAAATGAGCAAAATATCTCGGCACGCTCCCTGGCCAGCTCACTCTCCCTTCCAGGGCAACCTATCCACAGTCCCCATTCATATTCTACAGATACACTAATTTTAGATTCCCACTGGAGGTCGAATGTAAATGTGCATCTGCACTGAAGGTTATGGGTTCAATGCCCATAGGAGCGAATCAATTATATGAGTGCATGGTATCTGTTCTTTTGGATGTGTCTGGAAGAAAACACGACATGTGGAACACACAGCTATGATACATATTATGTAAATTGATGAAGGAGTCGGGAAAGGAAAGGAAAGGAACTAATGATATCAGTCACAACGGGAATTCATACGGAATCAGTGGCGATGTATGGAATTGTACGCTGGCTCGTGATCTTACATGGCATCTCCAACTTACTAGGCACTTGGACTGTATCCAAGGGACGACCTTGGGAGACAATACCCCATGTTCCAGAACAACAGTACAATAGGGGGATTAGAGAATAATAGCCCTTTATTCGATTGAGTTGGTGGTAACACCATTTGTTGTCCTTTAACAGTCTTGTGTACCTACTGGTAATACCTTGAAGCATATTAACCAGTAAACTAGTGTTCTAAGTGCGTTGTATTACGGTACGCAAGGTGACATAGTGGCTCAGTTACGCCATAAAAATCACCATATGACATTTAATTTAAACTGAATTATAACAAATAAGACATTTTTAAAGTTTCTGGAGACCCAATCATTCACATCAATGATGTACAAAGTAAAAACAGATACTGAGTTCATCAATAATGGACATGAGGTCCTTATTAAAACCAATGTTGAAATACTGGGCTTACAACATGTTTAATGGGCAACACAAAAACACGCATTCAGAAGGAGATTAGATTAGATTACATTCAGTTTTCGTTCCATTGACCCAAAAATGAGATGATTCTTGTGGGTGTGGAATATGTCAGAAGATATAACATAATATAATACTCACTTCCCTGATCATTTGTAGGGAAACTGCCAAGACATGTGAATACATTACAATAAAATGGAACAGCAAATATTTACAGAGTTAATACCCTGGCAGAATGAAGCATAGTTATGAACTTGTAACGGATTTATCGTACACAAAAGACCTAAGCTTGACTGTTGTGACCACGTGATGCCATAACTAAAACCTGAAGGACATTTTTCTTAAGCTGCTCTAACAGTCCCTGTTTACATATCCATCTATTGAGTACAAAGGGATGCCAACCAAAAAGACTTTCAAACACTATTCGAACTGTGCTTTATTCGAAACCAAGTTATTCCTCAAATTGTTGTACTAGAATCTCTAAAAGCTATCAAGGTAAAATATAAATAAGAAACGTAATATTAGGTGACGACTTCCCTTGCAGCTGTGGCTTCTTAATAAATACATCCACATCACCGTGAACACACGTAACATACTAAAATGGATTCGCACATGTTGTTCTGAGTATCGGCAGCTTCGCAGTTTGTTATCCTGTGTATTGGCAACGTCAGATTTTGACGCTGTCAGCACTCAGGATGTCTTATGAGAATCCATTTTAGCATATTTTATTAGTTGATGCTGATATGTATGTACTTCTTAAGGAGACTCGGTCCCAAGGAGACTCTTGTTCAACAGTTCTGATGTTGGAGGCCTGACCTTCGAAACATGAAAGTTTAATTATTGCAGAATTAGTTTCTTTCTCATTAGATGTAGCAAACTTAACGACTAATGTATCCATCTCATAGTTAATTAGCGATCTTAAAGTAGATTTTGGCTGATTAACCAATGAGAGTTGCGTAACACGATTGAGTTGCTGGCAAAAGTGGTTCATCAGCGGCTAGTAGCTTCACAGTTTAGGTGGACAACAAATCGTTGGATGATGAAGAATGTGATCACTGGGCTAAGAATGTCCCATGGAGTGCCATGCCATGGTACCCATTCACGTCTCCTTTTCAGTCTGATGCTACCTGTAGCTCGACAAATGTGAGTTTGCTTTAATTTTATTTTGTTCTTTTTACCTTGCATGAAAAGACAAATTTGTGGCTGGCATTTGTAGGCTGACAATGAGGAAAAAGAGTGGTGTAGCAGTTGGTTTGTACCCCATTTGAGAAGTTCATCAATGACAGATTCAATATACATCCCACGAGCGGGAAAAAAAGTGTCGATCTGCGTGAATGTGTAAATCTCTACACGTTCATTTCCATCCCAAGATTGATACGTATTTAGGAAGCATTCATAGTTCACCAACCGTGTGATTGGCGAGGGGTGTAATGTAATTCTATTTAATTCTTCATTGTTTTTTCGAATGTACGATCAGTGCAAGCACTCGATCTTAATAGGGTCTTTGTTCATTGTAACCTAAATTTTCACCTGATGAAAGTTAGTTCTGGTGCAATACATCAGGTACTTTCAGCTGCAACATGAAACTGGTAAAAATTGTCGGTCCCTTTTCATGTACTGTTGTATACACGAGCTCACATAGAATGATTCCAGTGTACATACTGTTTACCTTTCTAGAGATTATCCTCAAATTTGCAAACATTTATTGAGTTAGAATTATCTGTTATTTTCTGAGACCTAATGCCTTTTGTGGGAGGTAGCTTTGATGAACTAAATCCATGAAGCATGATGCACAAGAACATGGCTCAATTTAATTTTGGAACTTTCTTTAGAAAACATTTTGATGTAATTGAAGCAATTCAATCGGACTACATAGCCCAAGATAAGTAACTCGTTTCATCTAAAAGATGCTGTTTCAGGTAGCATTTTTGTCTTAATATTTATTTGCGAATCTTGTAGAACACTGAAGTAAGCCGTTCAGGAAATCCTCGAGATTTTTTTATTACAACGATTCTCCTTTATGTATTACATGTATTCTTGTATATTACACATACTAAAATTGCATAGCTTATGTAGTACAAATGTTCATTACTGTGTCGTTTAAAAATTTGAGGTAAACCAGTCACGAACTTTTCCGAGATTTTTCGTAACGTTTCCTCTTTATCTATTACATATGTATTTACATATTATATATTAAAAATATATATAACTTGTGGCTGTCCAAATGTTAATTAGAGTATGAAGTAAAAATGTGAAGTAAATCGATCAAGTGTTTTTCAATATTTCTGGTAATAACATTAAACAACGACCTGTCTTTCTGTAGTGGTATAGATGTATATTGACTGAACTGGGTAGGCGTGGGGATAGAAGGGCTATTAAAACATACAAAACGAAACTTACCACAAAATGTTAAAATAAAAATTAAACAGAATTTCTTTTATTCATATAGGAAATGGCTGAATTTCATTGGTAGATTACAAATCAGGCAGCGTGTTGGAGGGAGGAGGAGAGGGACAGAGATACACATTAGCAATTGCGAAGCATTGCTAGGTTGGCTAGGATATTACAAACACGATTAGCATCTGAACAATACTGGCAATGTATGATGGTCGCTGCATTGCATTTTGATCTAGTGCGTCTTCCTTAAAACTGGCCTTCAGCACACCTTTAAGTCGTAAAAACAATTGCATACTTCAGACGTGTTGATTGGTCGACTCCATAAGAATGATACCACAGTCCACTATTATAAAAGTAGCTGAGCGGAAATCTAAGGGAGCTATGGCAGTTAGCAGTTAAGTGATGGGAGCGAAAGGGGCTGATCTGGTTTTATAGCTTGAGATGACACTGCATATTCGTTTCTGTGTAATACTAGGTTGGTGCATAAGCTGGTAGTGTTGTTATTTTGCGTGTTGTTATTCCGGTTGCTATGGCTTTATTTATCGTTTTTTATTTGCAGTTCACTGTTGCTGTTTGAGTTTACGTATTATCGTTTTGCCATTTGGAGATTGAGAGTGGAGCTGTGGAAGCCAGAGAATGGAGTACGAAGTGGAGAAATCGGGTCAAAACTACCCGGGAATACATCCAGCAAATAGCTGACGACTCTTTTGTAAGCGCTACTTGGAAATGAAGAGGATTGTACAGGAGAGGAAATCATGACGGACTGCATCAAACTGTTAAAACAAAGCTACAAAAACAGAAAAAAAGTGCTTTTGGTCCAGACTTCCTGTTGAAGTTAGTTGTTGTGTACATAGTTCCGCGTAGCCAGCGCGAACACAACTTTCCCAATAGAGCGCGCCCCGCTAAGCACAACAGCGCAGGCGCAGCGCTCGTCCGTCTCCGCACTACGAGATGGCGCTGGTTAGAGACGGACCAAATTCTTCTTCCGACGATCCGCGTATTAATACACTCCTGGAAATTGAAATAAGAACACCGTGAATTCATTGTCCCAGGAAGGGGAAACTTTATTGACACATTCCTGGGGTCAGATACATCACATGATCACACTGACAGAACCACAGGCACATAGACACAGGCAACAGAGCATGCACAATGTCGGCACTAGTACAGTGTATAACCACCTTTCGCAGCAATGCAGGCTGCTATTCTCCCATGGAGACGATCGTAGAGATGCTGGATGTAGTCCTGTGGAACGGCTTGCCATGCCATTTCCACCTGGCGCCTCAGTTGGACCAGCGTTCGTGCTGGACGTGCAGACCGCGTGAGACGACGCTTCATCCAGTCCCAAACATGCTCAATGGGGGACAGATCCGGAGATCTTGCTGGCCAGGGTAGTTGACTTACACCTTCTAGAGCACGTTGGGTGGCACGGGATACATGCGGACGTGCATTGTCCTGTTGGAACAGCAAGTTCCCTTGCCGGTCTAGGAATGGTAGAACGATGGGTTCGATGACGGTTTGGATGTACCGTGCACTATTCAGTGTCCCCTCGACGATCACCAGTGGTGTACGGCCAGTGTAGGAGATCGCTCCCCACACCATGATCCCGGGTGTTGGCCCTGTGTGCCTCGGTCGTATGCAGTCCTGATTGTGGCGCTCACCTGCACGGCACCAAACACGCATACGACCATCATTGTCACCAAGGCAGAAGCGACTCTCATCGCTGAAGACGACACGTCTCCATTCGTCCCTCCATTCACGCCTGTCGCGACACCACTGGAGGCGGGCTGCACGATGTTGGGGCGCGAGCGGAAGACGGCCTAACGGTGTGCGGGACCGTAGCCCAGCTTCATGGAGACGGTTGCGAATGGTCCTCGCCGATACCCCAGGAGCAACAGTGTCCCTAATTTGCTGGGAAGTGGCGGTGCGGTCCCCTACGGCACTGCGTAGGATCCTACGGTCTTGGCGTGCATCCATGCGTCGCTGCGGTCCGGTCCCAGGTCGACGGGCACGTGCACCTTCCGCCGACAACTGGCGACAACATCGATGTACTGTGGAGACCTCACGCCCCACGTGTTGAGCAATTCGGCGGTACGACCACCCGGCCTCCCGCATGCCCACTATACGCCCTCGCTCAAAGTCCGTCAACTGCACATACGGTTCAGGTCCACGCTGTCGCGGCATGCTACCAGTGTTAAAGACTGCGATGGAGCTCCGTATGCCACGGCAAACTGTCTGACACTGACGGCGGCGGTGCACAAATGCTGCGCAGCTAGCGCCATTCGACGGCCAACACCGCGGTTCCTGGTGTGTCCGCTGTGCCGTGCGTGTGATCATTGCTTGTACAGCCCTCTCGCAGTGTCAGGAGCAAGTATGGTGGGTCTGACAAACCGGTGTCAATGTGTTCTTTTTTCCATTTCCAGGAGTGTATGTAACGCAGCAAATGCGATTGCTGCAAACGTAGAACCTTTTCTCCTCGCGGATCACACTCGCGCAGTGATACCTGAACGCTCGAGGTATTATAACGAGTGTACAGACCTCCGATTAGTCAGTCTGCATTAGTCTGCACCAGTCTGCATTTGTCTGTACCAGTCTATGGTCAAATGTCAATCTGCGCCCAATAAGATTATCATATTCCCGTACATAGCCATGAAGATAAATGTGTAGACACTTTGTCAATTATCAGAGATATGTGAGAATAAGATTAACGTACCAATACCAAAGGAACTTCAGATTCTCAATTGTAAATAGCATCGAGAACCAAGTTAAGTTATTTTTATGATTGTTATTACTTTAATAAATGTGTGTGAAAATCAATCAAGTTCTGTTTAAAGTTGGTCACCGTCAATCTGCTACTCTAAGCGTGTAAGTGGCATTTCTATCGTCTGACCTAACTGCAGTAGATAAACACGCCACGCCGGCCGCGGTGGCGGAGCGGTTCTAGGCGCTCCAGTCCGGAGCCGCGCTGCTGCTACGGTCGCAGGTTCGAATCCTGCCTCGGGCATTGGTGTGTGTGATGTTCTTAGGTTAGTTAGGTTTAAGTGGTTCTAAGTTCTAGGGGGCTGATGACCACAGCAGTTGAGTCCCATAGTGCTCAGAGCCATAAACACGCCACGATAAGACCACGAGACATATTGCTGACACTCGCCTACTTCGCTAGAGCAACAAGTTAAATAATCTGATGATGTGTGTACCGAAGGTCTTACAGTACGCACACCACATTAGTGACACGACATATTGCTTCCATTTTGTGTCATTTTTTTGTTACCTGAAGTTTTGCCTTTGGACATATTTCATTTTAATTTTGGTTATTGAACCATCTTACCAAGCACTTTTCTTGCTTATATGGGGCTTGTGGTAATAGATCAACTTTGTTTCTCTAATAAAGTGTACCTATGAAAACATACTTACGCCACCAGAACTAGCAGCCATTCCGCTCTACAGCCACAGTGCAGCTGCGCTCATATCAGTGCACTATTTCGACTGTGGCACGAAGCACCCTAATTTCCTGAAGAAACGAGAGACCTTGTCGCAGATCGTGCTGGTGGTGCTCTCGAGTCTGTGCATTGCGCTGAGAGTAAATGGTGGTACATACCCTCGCGACGAAACACGAGACCACCTCGGTGTGCCGCGCGACTCGACATGCCACGTGCTGCTGTTACACACATACATCCGGGCGGCAGCGGCAGCGCAGTGCGGGTAGCGGCGTACCTTGCGCAGGAAGCGCGAGATCTTGTCGCCGTGCTCCCAGGGCGTGACCCAGCCCTTGCTGGCGCTGCACTCGAGCGCGCGCGTCGCGTTGCCCGGCAGCTGGCCGCGCCGCAGCGAGCCGCGGAACACGTCCGGCTTCTTGCGCAGCAGCCGGTTCATCGCCTCCACCAGCACCAGCACCGCGTCGTACATCAGCGCCGCCGGCGCCTGCCCGAACCGTCAGACACACTGTAAACACCGACTTCTGCCCACGTAAACTTATGCCGCATATTGCACACGTACACTACTGGCCATTAAAATCGCTACACCAAGAAGAAATGCAGATGATAAACAGGTATTCATTGGACAAATATATTATACTAGAACTGACATGTGATTACATTTTCACCCAATTTGGGTGCACAGATCCTGAGAAATCAGTACCCAGAACAACAACCTCTGGCCTTAGTAACGGCCTTCATACGCCTGGGCATTGAGTCAAACAGAGCTTGGATGGCGTGTACAGGTACAGCTGCCCATGCAGCTTCAACACGATACCACAGTTCATCAAGAGTAGTGACTGGCGTATTGTGACGAGCCATTTGCTCGGCCACCATTGACCAGACCTTTACAGTTGCTGAGAGATCTGGAGAATGTGCTGGCCAGGGCAGCAGTCGAACGTTTTCTCTATCCAGAAAGGCCCGTACAGGACCTGCAACATGCGGTCGTGCATTATCCTGCTGGAATGTAGGGTTTCGCAGAGATCGAATGAAGGGTAGAGTCACGGGTCGTAACACGCCTGAAATGTAACGCCCGCTGTTCAAAGTGCCGTCAATGCGAAGAAGAGATGACCGAGACGTGTAACCAATGGCACCCCATACCATCACGCCGGGTGATAAGCCAGTATGGCGATGACGAATACACGCTTCCAATGTGCGTTCACCGCGATGTCGCCAAACACGGACGCGACCATCATGATGCTGTAAACAGAACCTGGATCCATCCGAAAAAATGACGTTTTGCCATTCGTACACCCAGGTTCGTCGTTGAGTACACTATCGCAGGCGCTCCTGTCTCTGATGCAGCGTCAAGGGTAACCGCAGCCATGGTCTCCGAGCTGCTCCAAACGTCGTCGATCTGTTCGTGCAGATGGTTGTTGTCTTGCAAACGTCCCCAGCCGGCTGGGTTGGCCGAGGGGTTCTAGGCGCTACAGTCTGGAACCTCGTGACCGCTACGGTCACAGGTTCGAATCCTGCCTCGGGCATGGATATCTGTGATGTCCTTAGGTTAGTCAGCTTTAAGTAGTTCTAAGTTCTAGGGGACTGATAATTTTAGAAGTTAAGTCCCATAGTGCTCAGAGCCATTTGAACCATTTTTGAAGCGTCCCCATCTGTTGACTCAGGGATCGAGAAGTGGCTGCACGATCCGTTACAGCCATGCAGATAAGATACCTGTCAACTCGACTGCTAGTGATACGAGGCCGTTGGTATCCAGCACGGCGTTCCGTATTACCATTCCGAACCCACCTATTCCATATTCTGCTAACAGTCTTTGGATCTCGGACAACGCGAGCAGTAATGTCGCGATACGATAAACCTCAATCGCGATAGGCTACAGTCCGACCGTTATCAAAGTCGGAAACGTGATGGTACGCATTTCTCCTCCTTACACGAGGCATCACAACAACGTTTCACCAGGCAACGCCGGTCAACTGCTGTTTGTGTATGAGAAATCGGCTGGAAACTTTCCTCATGCCAGCACGTTGTAGGTGTCGCCACCGGCGCCAACCTTGTGTGAATGCTCTGAAATCTAATCATTTGCATATCACAGCATCTTCTACCTGGCGGTTAAATTTCGCGTCTGTAGCACGTCATCTTGGTGGTGTAGCCATTTTAATGGCCAGTAGTGTACTTACTCGTAGGTTTATCCGTAAATACCTGCGGTTTTTAGAAAATGACTTAGCGGAAACCGTAAAAAATATCGAAAAAAGCCTCGTTCACTGGAGAGGACATCTCTTCAAGTTTAGGTTCGTAGTGGCGTAGTTTTAAAGCGCACCATTAGCGGGCAGATGTTTCCGAATGTGCAGAGGAGTCACCTGCGCCTCATTCTCGCGTCGAATACGTTTGCGCATACAGATAGGCAACCCAATGAGCAGATTTCCAGGAAAAGCTGCCTTCCCGGGCTACAAGAAAGATTTTAATGAATTCCGCGCACTTGCTCCTCCGCCCCATTGACGTTGCCCCATCACAGATGTTTCCTACACGGAGCACAATTCTAAGTTAAAAACTTGTAGGGGAACCTGTATCCACTGATATTTATCTGTTTCCTGTATGCCTTGTATGTTTCGCATAGTTGTCTTCTGAAACCCAGAGGTACTTATCTTTCTTTCTTTCTTTCGCTACTGCCTTTATCCCGAATTTGTGCGCAGGGTCAGCAGGGTTACGTACGGATTTGTCATGGTGAATTTTAAGGGGTGGCCGGATGCCCTCTGCCGCCACCCCAAACCCCCCAGGACGGGATTAGTGTACCCCAGCTGTCTGTGTCTAGTGTAAATCGTGAAACAGTGTGAATATGTTGCAAATGTCTGCGAGCCGTGGAACTGAGGCGGGACGTGGGGACCAGCCCGGTATTCACTTAGTAGGATGTGGAAAACCGCCTAAAAACGACATCCTGGCTGGCCGGCACACTGGCAGTCGTCGTTAATCCGCCAGCGCGCCCACCCGAGTCCAGGGAGCAGAGGTACTTATATACAACCCTAAAAATATTTCATATATATATTCAACAAAGTTTAGATATATTTCTATTCAGATTTCATGTGAATCCTGACGAAAATTGTGATTCTGCCTGGGTAGGAAATGTCGTGGACCGTTGGCAGTGGCCCTATTTTCCAGAGATAAAAATGAAACCAACACTCTTTACCTACACGTTCGTACTAACACTATCTGACCGTAGGTATTTTACGAGGGAGTGCTGAAACGTAATACCTCGTAATTTCTAATGTGAAAATTCTTAAATGTTTTTAAATAAAACAAATGTTAATAACATTCTACATTTTAATTCTTTATTTCTACGCTGAATGACGTCCGCCCTACAGGGCTCCAAACTGAAGCGGTGTAACACGGCGGTATGTAACGTAACTATGTTTGTGTTTGAGAAAGAGCGTGCTGGATTCGAGTTCCGAATTTCGAGACTTCATCAGCACTTGGAACACGGACTCCTTCAGCATTACAGTCCCAGGCCACACACGACCGCCGCGAGATCTGCAACAATCCGATGCCTTCGGTTCACTCTCATCGATCACCCTCCATACCGTCTCGACTTGGCCCATCCGATTTTCCTCTGTTTCCAAAACTTAAAGAACACGTTTGAGGAACTCACTTTAACAGTGATGAAGCGTTCCAAGCATAGGTGAGCTTGTGGCTCCATCGTCACAGCCAAACACTCTAGTGTCAATATAAACAAAATGGTCTCTCATTAGGAGAAATGTGTTCTTTGTCAGGGGATTATGTTGAGAAATAAATATGTAGGCATGATGAGTAAAGATACAGAATTTTAGTAACTTTTGTTTTGTTAAAAAGCTTTGAGAGATTTCATATAAAAATTCGGAGGCATTACATTTCAGTACGCCCTCTTAGATCTATATTGTACTTACAAACGAGGAGTCATGGTTGTACAAAATTCGGGTGAAATTGCTCCAGATGTCGTAATTTATGCATCTATGTCATTACCCCATCCCCATCACCTTCCCCTATGGAAGACTGGTGGTTCTTACTCTCACAGTGCTCCTCTCCAGAGAGTAAGTGATATCTGTACTAAGCTTGGTGAACATCGAATCAGTACTTTAGGAAACAGATGTGCAATCAATGTACATATATACATGATTTTTATGAAATGTAGATAGGCACCACTGTCATAACTAACACTCTCACTTTAAAATTAACGTAACGTAAAACTGCCAGCCATTAAAATTTCAGCACCAGGAAGTATACCAACAAAATTTAACTTCTTCTGCCTGCACAGTAAAGTAAAAATAACACATGATTAAATCCCTAGATGGTTAGCGGTGTCTACGGTGAGAAATTCAACAAACCGGTCTGCCTCCTCTGGCAGGGTAAATGGCTACAACCCGGCTGCGTGCTATGTCGAACTGATCTTGGATCACAAATATGATCAGGTCATTCCATGCTGCTTCAACTCTACGCCACGATTCATCATCCATAGTGGCCGGACAGTGGACGCATGCCAGTCTATCAGAAACCCATGACATTGGTGTAAGTTATGGCGTTAGACGAGCACCCTACATACAGGAAAGGTAATCCAGTAGATAGGGCCAACTATTCATCTTGTTGTTGTTGTTGTTGTTGTGGTTTTCAGTCCTGAGACTGGTTTGATGCAGCTCTCCATGCTACTCTATCCTGTGCAAGTTTCTTCATCTCCCAGTACCTACTGCAGCCTACATCCTTATGAATCTGCTTAGTGTATTCATCTCTTGGTCTCCCTCTACGATTTTTACCCTCCACGATGCCCCCCCCCCCCCGTACTAAATTGATGATCCCTTGATGCCTCAGAACATGTCCTACCAAACGATCCCTTATTGTAGTCAAGTTGTGCCACAAACTCTTCTTCTCCCCAATTCTATTCAATGCCTACTCATTAGTTTCATCTTAACACACTAGATTTCCAGTGACTGCCATCAGCCTGTCGGGGTGGCCGAGCGGTTCTAGGCGCTACAGTCTGGAACCGCGCGACCGCTACGGTTGCAGGTTCGAATCCTGCCTTGGGCATGGATGTGTGTGATGTACTTAGGTTAGTTAGGTTTAAGTAGTTCTAAGTCTAGGGGACTGATGACCTCAGAAGTTAAGTCCCATAGTGCTCAGAGCCATTTGAACCATTTTGACTGCCACCAGATTTCCAATGACTGCTACCAGAATTACTTTCTATGAGAACCGGAAGTAATCGTCTGATTCTTCAGTTTCTCCAGGCGTGTCGTTCACCAAATGCCACTCTCTACCATCATGCTAAGAGACGATAACGATATCCATGACGGCAAATTCAGTCAGATAATGAGTTAGTTAAATGTTCAATATATCGTACGATAAACGTCATAAAGGAGAATATGTCATTTGAACAGACACAGAACACAAAAAAATGAAAGGAATATTTGTACTACTGTATGCTAGACGCTGACAAGTTTTCTTCAGTTTAAATCACGAATTACTTCTGTTCAAAAATTAATCTGTGGTATAGATGGAGCAAGGAGAAAAATCTGTAACCTACACTTGAACACAGGGTGGCATTAGAAATTTTGTTTCCGTATCAAATACTTTCATGGTCGCGTATTTAACACCTTCCTGTGTCAAAGTTAGAATCATCAAAGTGTAACATAGATTTTTGTCAAGTCATTTTTCCTTCTAGTGCTGTTCTTGTGAATATTTCTGATACTCCCAAACTCAGACAGATTGTTGACAACGATTTTCATAACTGAATGAGTCCGCTTCGAGTGTGTGATTAACATTCCCAGCTGCTTAACGAGATTCCTGCAACATGCATATGTGTGGACCCAATACATAATTCAAACTACCTCCTTTTGTGTAATGAATATTTTTTTGCCTAAGGGAGGAGTTAAGCCAGAATCTCATTTTTTAAGAACTGGGTAAATGAAATTATGGAAAATTTGTTAACTTACTGACTTTATATGCTCAAGTTGGTCAGTTTTTCTTATGGCAAAAGTATCCTAACCTGAACGTTTTAGCGGATCTGCTATATGGATTTTCCAGTTTAAATTTTCATCAGTATCGAACGTAAGAACTTAAACTTTCTCCCTTTGGTACGCTCCCCTTTAGACTTCAAAAAGGGAATACTTGTATTTTTTTCAAAGTTCAGAGCTAGCCCATTTGTGGATAACCACTCATTAACTGTCACCAAAACCTCATTTATTACATTCATTGTTGATACTTCTCTGCATGGTATCATAACGATGCATGTGTCATCTTCAGAAAGGGTTGATTAAGCCTCCTGATACAAATTACGTCGTAGATCATTAACATAAACGTAGAACAGCAGTGGCCCCATGAACGAATCTTGTGAGAATCTCTTTATAATTCCTCGCCATGCAGATGGTGTGGCGTCCCTCTTTGTATTATTCGACCAGCCTAACGTAACCTTCTGCTTTCTATTTCAGGAACTAAACCATATACGTGGTGTACTGTATTTTCTACAAAAACATAACTTTTATAGTAGAATATTGTGACAATCACAAACAAATACTTTCGATAAGTGACAAACCCTTTCAAGTAGTGACATTTTATATTTTAGTGATTTTATTACTGTCTCAATAAATGTATAAATAGCTATCTCAGTTGAGTGGCATTTTTGAAACCCAAATTAGGATTGGGTATGTAGCCCAGCAGCATAGCTACATGTGGGTGACAGCCAAAGGCGCCCATATCTAGCGGCAAGGGGCTTCAGCCGCCCCCTCTTCCTCCCACCCTAGCTCTCGGGCTAAGTTAAAAATATAGTGTAGTCAGGTGTTTATCTTTCAAGAAAATTATTTAAAAGTCGCTATTAATCACGTTTTTATCGGGGTCGGAACTGGAATTTTTTTATCGCTGCTTAGAAGTCGCCACTAGTCTTTCAAAATATTACAAACCAGCTTATCGCCCGCTGCTTCGTTCGCAGAGACTTTTTTTTTATTTAATCGACTTTTCATGTTGTTCACAAATTGCCTCACCTTCTAAGCTTTAAGCTTTTCACGCTAATAAAGCTCATATAAGCATTGTCTTTTCCGAATGTACTTCTGGTCAAAAAGCTGTTCTTGTAGTTGGAATACTAGGTTCTGTTAATCATGCCTTTTACGATCTTGTGGAGATATTTCCGTAGCAACTTCCATCCTCTAACAAATATTTCTTTATATCTAACAGAGACGTGAAACACCAGTCTTCATTAATTTAGCTTTAAAATATTTTTAATGTAACGAAATACTTTCATAAAAATTTTCATTTCCAATTGCACTCCCTTAAGGGGTTGAATTTCCAGAAACACTGGAACACGTACTTTTTTACGTCCAACCAGGAAGTCAAATACCAATTGTGATAGATGTAGCCTTAAAATCCTTTAGTTCGTTAGTAACTATTTATTTTTTTAAAAAGGTTCACCCAGTATTTTATCCCCTTAGTGGTTGAATTTCCAAAAAAATGATGAAACACGTACTTTTTTTTTTAAATTGAGAAACCAAATACCAGTTTTCATAGTTCCAGCTTCCAAATTCTCTTAATAACGACATATTCTCAAAAAGCCTTTCATCCTCTATTTCACCCCCTCATTAATGGAATTTCGGACAGTCTCTTCTTAAACGGTGGCTTCAGTATGGGCTGGGCAATGATCAGTCAGACAGTAATTCAGTCAGTCAGGAGGCCGCGGTGGTCGAGCGGTTCTAGGCGCTCAGTCCGGAGCCGCGCGACTGCTACGGTCGCAGGTTCGAATCCTGCCTCGGGCATGGATGTGTGTGATGTCCTTAGGTTAGTTAGGTTTAAGTAGTTCTAAGTTCTAGGGGACTGATGACCTCAGATGTTAAGTCCCCTAGTGCTCAGAGCCATTTGAACCAGTCAGTCAGGGCGTTGCCTTTTATATACAGAGATATGCCGTATCCGCCGATCTAGCCTCGTTCCTACGAACTATCGTACGGGCGCCCTTGATGACAACCAAAGAGTGAACTGTGAGACCTGAGTTTCTCCCGATGTATACATTATTCGAATAACTTACGGGAATGCAGCCGGGTGACGTCGCCGACAACCGCCGATATTTCGACAGAATTTTAACTACAATACGTAAGCGCTGCGCATGGGAATTTAAATCTCAACAATTCCGGAAAGATAACACACACACACACACACACACACACACACAAGTACGCACTGTAGAAAATAGCGACATCACCCAACCACAGGAGTTTTAGTTGCGTGATTTCTGTGTGTGTGTGTGTGTGTGTGTGTGTGTGTGTGTGTGTGTGTGTGTTCGCGTTGCGGAATTGTTGTGCAAACCGAGGCTTTAAGTTCCCTTGCACAGCGCTTAATTGTGACTTTACTGCAGTTTTGGCTTGAAAGTACGGGGAGCGCTTTTGTGGAAAGCTCGTGGTTGTGTCACCCGACTGCATTCCCGCAATGTATTTGAAGAAGTCCATTACCTTCTCGAAAAATTTTGAAAAATGTTATAAGCCATGATACTGGGCAGTAGTTATTGATATAACTTCTTATAGAGAATAATTTGATTTACTAAAGAAAATAATGTAAAAAAGATGTGCATAGATTGTAATTTTCAGTATACACTATACAGTATTCAGTATACTGAAAACTGCGGTCTGCGCATAAAAATTAGTTTTAATTAATAAATTGTATTAAGAGCCCCAACTTAATGCAATTTACTAAATAAAAAAATTGAATGTAAAAATCTTTTTATGCCCAGCCCGTAGTTTTCAATACCACTGTATAAGATATACAGAAAATTGCATCCCTGACAATGCCAGGCTTCACCAATAATTTAATCTCTCACTGCAGACATGGTGAATTAAAAATGTATTATATAAGTGACTAAGAACATTACATATTACAGAGCCACTAGTTCTAATTGATTTTCAGGGATAATATCCAACACATTTTAATCTTCTGGGAATTATGACGGTCTTCTTATTTGAGATGGGGATATGAACCTGAATTTTTTTGACTGGACGTCCTCTGTATTGCCTCTTCAGTGCACCGTTTTGCTCTAGTATCTGATCCGTCTGCACTAATTTCTCACTCATTTTTTACTACATACGCGAATCATTGCTTATTCTGGCTAAATCGTACATGTTCCTTCTCCATTGTGAGGATACTCTGATACCTGTAGCCATTCATAGTTACTTTAATGACTTCCCAGTATTTCATTTAATTAGAAATTTTGCAAAACGCCTTTCAACAATTGATGCAAATTAATTAGAGCTAGTTGTGGGTTCACTGCAAACGTCATCTTTACTTGTTTTATCATTAATCAGATCTTCGTCCTTCTAGCCTTCATACATGGATTCGTCCATCGTATTGCTGTGTGCAGAATTAGCACCCATCTGACAGGACGATGTGGTGTCGTACGTACGTCCTGTGTCGTGGAGCACGCCACTCTTCCCACAAACACGTCACATAATTTACTATCTCAGCTTTTCTGCAGTATTGTAACTGCACCAATACGTGGACCACGTCTGTCATTATAAACTAACAGTATACGTCCACACGTCCCCACTTGAATACCTTACCTGTTACCCAGTGAAAAATAATCGCTGAGGGCTTGATCTTGCCACATGTACTTGGAGGTGCTACCCAACCGAAAAACATACAACTTCTAATAACTATAACTGTGGGTCTGCAAATGACGTAAATATTGATGTAATGTGGTTTCAGTACACCGTACTCAGTCTCCAATAGAAATATCTGCACTTACACCCGTTACTCGCCTACAGGTCACGAGCAGATTGCAAATACGCCATTTCGAATATAAGTACTTTTCAATGGAAATTCGAAAAGGGTTTAATAAGAGGTAATTTAACTAATTGTGATGAAACTGATTCGAGAATCGTAAAAACGGCTATAGCGGAAGCAACAGGCAGTGGAAAAAACAAAAAAAATATCGAAAATAAACTGTAACTAGTGCTGGAAAATACACTTTACCTATTTAGCTCAAGAGCAGATTGCGATATGCAGTTTCGATTGTATGTGCTTTTCAGGGGTGAATCGTAAATAGACATGAGACACATTACGTATTTGGCAGGAATAAAGTGAATCGAGTACCACAGAAACAAGCTATGGAGCTATAATGGACATAAAAACATACTGTATGACTTTAACGAATATACATTTATCGAAAAAACTCTAACATAGTATCGAACAATACACTCGAGCTGTATAGATCATGAGGACATTGTGATGCGAAGTTACGAATGTGTGTACTTTACAAGAATAAATGGAAACGTTAGTGATTAGAAGCACTTTAAGTATTTGACGAAAAGAAACCTAAACGAGTATCAGAAAACCGCTCTACAGCTGTTATGTACCAAGACACCAGTTTAACGCAAGTAAATAGAAGTTAGTAAAGGAAATACGCTCAAGTGGAGACGCAGTGCCATAAGTGTGTACGGCGTGACAATTATTGAAATATATGAAATAAAATTGTCATAACTTCAGAACGGTTTGCGTTAGGGTATTCAAACTGAACGATTGGCTGCGAAGCATGGTGGGAATTAGTATGCGCACGTATGGTTTGGTTTAGCGGCGGAGCCCACTTTCATTTCGATGCGTTCGTCAATAAGCAAAATTAGCGCGTTTGGGGGACTGATAATTATCCAAAGTGACCTTGATTTCGACAAGGTGTGGTTCATACAAGACGGAGCTCGACCCCATCGAAACAGGAGCGTGTTTGATGTCCTCGAGGAGCACTTTGGGGACAGCATTCTGGCTCTGTGGTACACAGAGCCACTGCATGGGCATCGATTAGCCGTTATATTCTCCAGATCTGAACAAATGCAGGGGCTGTATTAAAGAAAAGGTGTACAGACATAATCCCAAAACCACAGCTGAACTGAAAACAGCCATTCAGGAGGTCATCGACAGCATCGATGTTCCGACATTCCAGCAGGTCATGCCGAATTTCGCTGTTCGTTTGTGCCACATCATTGCCAATCACTGTACACATGTCATAGCGGCGTTTACATGTTGGATAAAGTGTTTGTAACTAATCTACGTTTTTTTAAACATATACACTCCTGGAAATTGAAATAAGAACACCGTGAATTCATTGTCCCAGGAAGGGAAAACTTTATTGACACATTCCTGGGGTCAGATACATCACATGATCACACTGACAGAACCACAGGCACATAGACACAGGCAACAGAGCATGCACAATGTCGGCACTAGTACAGTGTATATCCACCTTTCGCAGCAATGCAGGCTGCTATTCTCCCATGGAGACGATCGTAGAGATGCTGGATGTAGTCCTGTGGAACGGCTTGCCATGCCATTTCCACCTGGCGCCTCAGTTGGACCAGCGTTCGTGCTGGACGTGCAGACCGCGTGAGACGACGCTTCATCCAGTCCCAAACATGCTCAATGGGGGACAGATCCGGAGATCTTGCTGGCCAGGGTAGTTGACTTACACCTTCTAGAGCGCGTTGGGTGGCACGGGATACATGCGGACGTGCATTGTCCTGTTGGAACAGCAAGTTCCCTTGCCGGTCTAGGAATGGTAGAACGATGGGTTCGATGACGGTTTGGATGTACCGTGCACTATTCAGTGTCCCCTCGACGATCACCAGTGGTGTACGGCCAGTGTAGGAGATCGCTCCCCACACCATGATGCCGGGTGTTGGCCCTGTGTGCCTCGGTCGTATGCAGTCCTGATTGTGGCGCTCACCTGCACGGCGCCAAACACGCATACGACCATCATTGGCACCAAGGCAGAAGCGACTCTCATCGCTGAAGACGACACGTCTCCATTCGTCCCTCCATTCACGCCTGTCGCGACACCACTGGAGGCGGGCTGCACGATGTTGGGGCGTGAGCGGAAGACGGCCTAACGGTGTGCGGGACCGTAGCCCAGCTTCATGGATACGGTTGCGAATGGTCCTCGCCGATACCCCAGGAGCAACAGTGTCCCTAATTTGCTGGGAAGTGGCGGTGCGGTCCCCTACGGCACTGCGTAGGATCCTACGGTCTTGGCGTGCATCCGTGCGTCGCTGCGGTCCGGTCCCATTTCGACGGGCACGTGCACCTTCCGCCGACCACTGGCGACAACATCGATGTACTGTGGAGACCTCACGCCCCACGTGTTGAGCAATTCGGCGGTACGTCCACCCGGCCTCCCGCATGCCCACTATACGCCCTCGCTCAAAGTCCGTCAACTGCACATACGGATCACGTCCACGCTGTCGCGGCATGCTACCAGTGTTAAAGACTGCGATGGAGCTCCGTATGCCACGGCAAACTGTCTGACACTGACGGCGGCGGTGCACAAATGCTGCGCAGCTAGTGCCATTCGACGGCCAACACCGCGGTTCCTGGTGTGTCCGCTGTGCCGTGCGTGTGATCATTGCTTGCACAGCTCTCTCGCAGTGTCCGGAGCAAGTATGGTGGGTCTGACACACCGGTGTCAATGTGTTCTTTTTTCCATTTCCAGGAGTGTAGTTCAATAATTGTTGTCGTATAGTTACCAGTGGTAAACTGAAATGATCACAAGAAGTTAACTCTACGAGTACATAGGATAGGAAACGCATAGAGTATCGTACAACAGTTGTACAACTGTAGTGGAAACCACAACATACAATATGGGCTTCAAACAAACTTACCGTAAGTAAATCGAACCTGGTATCGAATACACATTTTAGCTATGCACTTGTAATGGAGACTGCAATACGCAATTACAAGTACGTGCATGTATCAGTGGTAAACCGAAACAGATACCATGCATAAAACTTCAACTATTTATCGGAATAGAAACGAGGTAATTATCTTTAGAAAGCACTTCAGCTTTAGGGGGTGCCACGATACAAAGTAATAATTAAAAGAAATATTTATCGGAAAGAAAAACAGACTGCTAAATTGAACAAATACAGTTATTCCCTCTGAAACAGAAAAGACAATATTTCTTTTCTCACACATAGCAAAGATTAAAAATATAATTTCTCTCGTAAACAGTGACATCAGATAGCGCTATAAATCTATGACCATAAAGAATTTTAAATCGAAGTGAGGATCAAGAAGTGACGTCAAAGCAACGATTCCATTGAGTCGCTCGTCAAAACTGACATTTAGCATCGCATATTTCTGTTGACCTGTCGTGGTCAAAATTCACTTCTGTTTTGTTATCTCCAAACGACACTAAGAGCTGAACTCATTTGTGCTATGCAACAGAGCTTCCAAATTATGTAATTAAACCGTTAATCTTTGGTAGTTATGAAACTGCATGCGTCTATCTAAGTTCCAGAGACTCCTAGCAGGTTACGAAATGGCACGAGTTCATCGAAGCCCAAAGGACTTCCTGGGCATTGCAGAGCTGGATGAGTACAATGAAGCTCAAGGGACAACTCTGGGGTCAGGGATACGCTCAAATCTATCGAAGACTCTTCTAGGATGCCACATAATTACAAAAGTCCACTGAAGCCTTAGGAACCATAATCGCATGAATCATTACCTTTCTGTGGAGTCCCTTGTGTATCCGGTCCACCTCAATAGCGGACCTCATCCTGCGATGTGAGGCGTTTTCCAGAACACTGGAGAGGGACCTGAGACACTCACGCGTACGGCGTCTCCGTAGCCTGTTTTACGTCACCTACAGCGGAGTTGCTTATTTTCACTTGGCGCCCCACACGTCTCTCTTTATGGCGGTCGGGCGTAAGTGAAACACAACGCTGTGGGGGGGGGGGGGGGGGGGTGAGGGGCAGCGAGTTGTGAGCTAATGTAATAAGCCTTGTGACAGCACGCCGAGCGCCCCGTATAACTTTTACAGCGCTTCCTACAGTGTCAAGTGGTCGTTGCGAAAACATAAAGGTGTGCGGGAGGATGAGGTAGGGTAACCTAAGGGCTCGTGATGCCAGCGATGATCGCCAACAAAGCCTGCCTGTCTCTGATCTCCAGCAGAAAGAATTTTAAAGTCACTCACACCGACCGATACCGTGTGTTCGGGCATTCCGATCACCTCCGGTTGTGAACGAGGCACTGGATCCATTATCTCGTGACAACTTTCACTGCTCCTTTTGTTGGAAGCGACCAATTTTTTCCAAACTCTGACATTCCTTTTTACCATCTTTACTACGCGACCTACTACTGTACACTAACGAACAAGGTTATAAAAGTGAGCTATTTACTATCTATTTTCTGATAAGTCGTGGAGCTTATGTCCGATAGCATGTTTTACAATTGAAAGCCGTCTTACAAAAAAGGGTCACGTTAGTTCAAAGGCATCTGTGGTCATTTTAGAGACTGTATAGGATTTGAAGAAATTATTTCTGTAAATCTCTATTTCTTTTTAGCGTCACAACAACACCAAAATAAGCTTTAGGTGCGACACATCAAGTGAAAGTGAAACTATGTGATGTGTCAAATGAGACATTTACTCGTATGTGCATGAATACGTTTCATAGTTGTAAGACGTCTTACAAAAATCGTCAGATTTGTTCAAAGGTGTCCGTTTTCATTTCAGAGACTGTATAGAGATTGAGGATTACACCCCTTAAACTCTTTTATTTATTTATTTTTTTTTTTAACTTCACAACAACACCATGATAACTGTAGGTGGGAAACCTCAAGTTAAAGTGAAACGAAACTGAAACGTTTAAACGATTAACTTGATCTAAAACTGCGAAATGAATTGACGAAAATGCCACAAATCTGTCAAGCCTTGAAGGAAAAGCCACCAATAATGCCAACCTGAGTACTCTACGTCAAGTTTGTATTACTATTAAAATAAGAGATAAGTAGATGGGAATCAAAAAGGTTATGGATGCATCTAGAAAAATATGATTATTTTAGATGCATTTGGTTCCAAACAAACCGTCCGTCGTAGAAGTTCGGAGAGTGATTTTATTCGCGACGTGTAAGCGATGCCAGAGCTGTATCTACGGTGGCAGTTTGAACTAACTTCCTGCCAGATTAAAACTGTGTGCCCGACCGAGACTCGAACTCGGGACCTTTGCCTTTCGCGGGCAAGTGCTCTACCATCTGAGCTACCGAAGCACGACTCACGCCCGGTACTCACAGCTTTACTTCTGCCAGTATCTCGTCTCCTACCTTCCAAACTTTACAGAAGCTCTCCTGCTAAAGGTTTGGAAGGTAGGAGACGAGATACTGGCAGAAGTAAAGCTGTGAGTACCGGGCGTGAGTCGTGCTTCGGTAGCTCAGATGGTAGAGCACTTGCCCGCGAAAGGCAAAGGTCCCCGAGTTCGAGTCTCGGTCGGGCACACAGTTTTAATCTGCCAGGAAGTTTCGTATCAGCGCACACTCCGCTGCAGAGTGAAAATCTCAGTTTGAGCTAACAACTGCAAACAACAGGTGAAAATTCTAACAGATGTGAGCAGGATGTGGTAAGTACGAGTAGGAGATTTGCGGGCGTTGTGTGTCAATGTTTTGTTATGTGAATGGTTGTGAAGAAGAGAAAAAAAGTATGCCAAGTCCGTTCAGCACACATTGACCACCAAACAAACCAAGTAGTAGCGGAGGCTGCCGCGACTTGAAAAGTGAAGTTAATGAACCATCATATTCATCGGTTCATACACTCCTGGAAATGGAAAAAAGAACACATTGACACCGGTGTGTCAGACCCACCATACTTGCTCCGGACACTGCGAGAGGGCTGTACAAGCAATGATCACACGCACGGCACAGCGGACACACCAGGAACCGCGGTGTTGGCCGTCGAATGGCGCTAGCTGCGCAGCATTTGTGCACCGCCGCCGTCAGTGTCAGCCAGTTCGCCGTGGCATACGGAGCTCCATCGCAGTCTTTAACACTGGTAGCATGCCGCGACAGCGTGGACGTGAACCGTATGTGCAGTTGACGGACTTTGAGCGAGGGCGTATAGTGGGCATGCGGGAGGCCGGGTGGACGCACCGCCGAATTGCTCAACACGTGGGGCGTGAGGTCTCCACAGTACATCGATGTTGTCGCCAGTGGTCGGCGGAAGGTGCACGTGCCCGTCGACCTGGGACCGGACCGCAGCGACGCACGGATGCACGCCAAGACCGTAGGATCCTACGCAGTGCCGTAGGGGACCGCACCGCCACTTCCCAGCAAATTAGGGACACTGTTGCTCCTGGGGTATCGGCGAGGACCATTCGCAACCGTATCCATGAAGCTGGGCTACGGTCCCGCACACCGTTAGGCCGTCTTCCGCTCACGCCCCAACATCGTGCAGCCCGCCTCCAGTGGTGTCGCGACAGGCGTGAATGGAGGGACGAATGGAGACGTGTCGTCTTCAGCGATGAGAGTCGCTTCTGCCTTGGTGCCAATGATGGTCGTATGCGTGTTTGGCGCCGTGCAGGTGAGCGCCACAATCAGGACTGCATACGACCGAGGCACACAGGGCCAACACCCGGCATCATGGTGTGGGGAGCGATCTCCTACACTGGCCGTACACCACTGGTGATCGTCGAGGGGACACTGAATAGTGCACGGTACATCCAAACCGTCATCGAACCCATCGTTCTACCATTCCTAGACCGGCAAGGGAACTTGCTGTTCCAACAGAACAATGCACGTCCGCATGTATCCCGTGTCACCCAACGCGCTCTAGAAGGTGTAAGTCAACTACCCTGGCCAGCAAGATCTCCGGATCTGTCCCCCATTGAGCATGTTTGGGACTGGATGAAGCGTCGTCTCACGCGGTCTGCACGTCCAGCACGGACGCTGGTTCAACTGAGGCGCCAGGTGGAAATGGCATGGCAAGCCGTTCCACAGGACTACATCCAGCATCTCTACGATCGTCTCCATGGGAGAATAGCAGCCTGCATTGCTGCGAAAGGTGGATATACACTGTACAAGTGCCGACATTGTGCATGCTCTGTTGCCTGTGTCTATGTGCCTGTGGTTCTGTCAGTGGGATCATGTGATGTATCTGACCCCAGGAATGTGTCAATAAAGTTTCCCCTTCCTGGGACAATGAATTCACGGTGTTCTTATTTCAATTCCCAGGAGTGTATATTGTGCTCCAGGAATCTTGCAGTTATGATCTGGCCTCCACAATGTGGGACACAGTGGATATCACAGTCAGTAGTGAAACGCGGACAATTCTCGTCTGGAAAATGTTATCAAGGGTAACGAGACTTTACATTATCAATAGGAACCTAGTACTAAACGACAAAGTGCAAAAATCAGCATGAAGAGTTAACGCTTTACTGACATAACCGGCATTCACGCCAATGTGACACCTGAGTTCAACAACAGCCCACAGTACGACCCCTCTGGGCACTTTCACATGGCTGTATGAACGTTCTGTGTATTGTACTCCTGAGGCATTAAAACTGTCTGTGTAGAACACCTTAAGCATTAAAACTACCATCTTATCGTTTCTTTACTTCTTATTAATACAGTCTCGAAACTTCTTGGTGTGACAGGGTAAGTTTCCAGGCATTTGTATAAAACTATTCTGTGGCATTTACTCTATAGTCTACTGCAATGTTTTTATATATTTTAAAAAAATTTGAATTATTGTTACCATTAAAATGTTTTCATCTCTTGCCGCTGCATTCTCTTCAATATCTCACTTTTACCTTCCACGATAGTTTGTCAGATTAGGATGTAATTTATAAAGTAGGAGCCAAGAATCGCTTTATAACCAAAGAGTAATATACACACACAGAAGCTTATAATGCCCTTTGGTTATGCATATAGAGTGAACCTTGTAACACCTCCGACAAACTTTCAGAGGTGGAAGAAAAAAAAACAGGAGAAAATGTCTTGTAGATATGATCTCTTATTCAGCAGAAGAGTTGTGTTTCACAGTAGTGAAAATGAACAAGTGTTTACAAAAACTACGACCCTACTGGGCCCATGTTTACTACACATTATTTTCTTCTTTTGGTTCACAGCACCACCTCCCAAAATAGAGATATCAACGAGTGTTCGGTCGAAGAGATGTGTCTCCTGCTAGCGTACTGAAAAGTGCTCATAAGTCTTAAGATATGCATTTTAGAACCCATCTTCATCAGACAATTTTGTCTTGTTTCGGTCCATACCACCTCCTCTGCAAGTTTGTCGGCGTAGTTCTGATATAGTCTTCAAGCATTATGGTTTCTTCGTCCTGTCTGTTATACAAACACTGACGAAAAATAATCGCAACACCAAGACGGAATTGTACTACATAAAAGAAAGTTGGCAGGCGTCTTTCTGCACCTGAAAAATGATGTCTATTCAGATTTGGCGCCAGAAGCATAAGAGTGGCACTAGTAGTCCCACTAAGAGGACGCTAATCTGGTTTGCTCTAAATAGCGGTCGTGGGCGTAGATTACTTTTGAGCTTAAGTTGATGTTAGACAAGAACGCCTTTAGGGCGACAAAACGCTGTTATCTACACCTGGCAGTGTTTGAACGTGGTAGCGTAGTAGGGCGACGAGGAGCTGGATGTTCTTTCTGCGATATTGCAAAAAGACTTGGCAAGAATACAGCCACTGTACATGATTGTTGGTAGAGGTGGACACGGGAATATACGATCGCAAGGCGACCGGGCTTGGGGTAGCCACATGGCGCTACCGAGAAGGAGGACCATCGTGTTAGGGGTATGCCTCTGGCGTATCGCAGCAGCATTGTGTTCAGCAGTTGGCATCACAGTGACATAACTGTTACAGATCGGTTGCTTCAAGGATAGCCCCGGGCTAGACGTCCTATAGCGTCCATTCCACTGACCCCAAACCACTGACATTTGCGACTTCAGTGGTGACAAGCGAGAGCTGATTGGACGGCAGGGTGGAGGTCTATTGTGTTTTCTGATGAAACCTGGTTCTACCTCGGTGCCACTGATGGCCATTGTGTTGGTAAGAAGGAGGCCAGTTGAGGTTTTGCAGTCTGTCGGAGTGCTAGACACACTGAACCTACTGCTAGACCTGTGGTTTGGGGTGTGATTTTGTATGACAGCAAGAGCACTCTCGTTTTTATCCCACGCACCCTGACTGCAAATCTTTACTTCTGTCTGATGATTCGACCTACTATGCTGCCATTCATGAACAGAAATTCTGGGGTGTTTTCCAACAGGATAAAGCTCTCCCACATACCGTTGTTGTAACCCAACCTGCTCTACAGAGTATCGTGCCTTGGCCTGCTCTGTCACCAGATCTGTTTTCAATCGAGCACATATGGGACATCAGCATTGACTCTATTGACCAAGCACAACATGCTTCGAATTCCATCCTACCAACTGACATCCGGAACCCGTACAACACAGTGCAAACACGTTTTCAAGCTTGCAGTGAAAGTTCTGGCGGTTACACCGGTTATTAATGTACCAGATTTTCACAATTGTATCGGATTATTCGCGTTTATATTAACCTGCAATCTTACAATGTTAGCCACATAAATATGTTAACTAGACAAATGTATTCCCGAAATTCCATTCCTCAACTCTACTTATTTCCAGATATTGCAATTTTTTCCTGTCAGTGTATATGAAAAATATTTATGAGCAACTATCGAAGTACCTTGTTGATTTTCACGGTATAGACGCACATGCAGGAACTATGTGGCTATAATACCATAGTTAAATGGTTCAAATGGCTGTGAGCACTATGCGATTCCACTTCTGAGGTCATCAGTCGCCTAGAACTTAGAACTAATTAAACCTAACTAACCTAAGGACATCACACACGTCCATGCCCGAGTCAGGATTCGAACCTGGGACCTAGCGGTCGTTCGGTTCCAGACTGTAGCGCCTAGAACCTCACGGCCACTCCGGCCGGCTACCATAGTTACAGAAAGTAAAAGCCAGTATGAGGCTACGCACTTAGTCTAGCGATCTGTGCAGGGCTGCAATAGTATCTCTAAATAGGGAAAATGTAGTTAGTTCTAGAAGAAGCGGCCGGATGTGGGGAGGCTATCCCCCGCGCACGATACGTCGCGGATACAGCAACCTTGAGGAGAACACCCACCGAGATGGAGTCGCGGCCCGCGCCCGGCGTCGTGTCCGGCTCCAAGCGCCTCCAGCCCTCCAGGAAGTTCCGCACGAAACTCCGGCTGGAGTCCACGATCCGGAATCCGCTAATGTTGATGGCGCCGTACTCGATCACCTCCGTCTCCCACCGGTCGTCCATGATCTATACAATACCAAGAAAGTGTCACTAATAGACAGTTACATCACATTACTGAGGAATTTCGTCACCTTACGTATTATTGCAAACACAAATATATCTTTGGAACATGAAGTGCGAGGCCCCGTTGTATATTGTTGTTTGTGTAACCACAACAACTGTGTGCAGTTGTGTGTCACATTATGACGTTCATGATTATTTCGAAAATTTAGTTAAAACATCGGTGAACTTACATCGAAAATTAGTTAAAATACCCCGAACTTTTATTGCTTTTATCCGCATTCAGTTAAATATCTATCAGTGACACAAAGTCACAAAATTATGAAAAAGCTCAGAACTTTTAAAAAGTTGGAGTAGTAATATGTTCAATTATGGAATTCCAGTATGATAATAACAATGTTGATAATAACTTCATCATTTTACAAATCTTAAAAATGATGTAGATATGAAAGCGGTGTTAGACGGTGACAGTTACCTGCTATGGTTTGGATAACCCCGACAGAATGGTTGGAACAGATAATCAACCAATCAGTCTTACTTGTATATGAAGAGGATTGTCTAATATTCAATACATAATAGTGAGTTACAGTCCCATTTTTTGATGTGTAAAACTACTGTGGGTACTCTCGACTACCATAAGTGAGCATGAGCTAATGAAGTTTTCCTAGCAGATTTGCTCAGCTTAGTTGACAACTGCAACTTTCCTTGCACTATACTAAAATGATTAGAATAACAAAAATTCAAACGATTTTAATCATACCTACTGCATGTACACAGTCCTAAGTCTGTATAAAATGGGAAGGACAATGTTATGACATTATTGATAGCTTATAAGAACAAACACGTACGCTATAGAAAAATAAGATGGTAACTAATGGGAATCAACATGTTCGTTGTCTAATAAATAGGGTGGCAGCTAAGGGGAATCAGGAAGTCCGTTTTGGAATCAGTTAGGGGACAGCCGCCTGAGGCTACGCAGAAATTATCTATGAAAACCCAACGATAGTTTTTCTACTAGTTTTGCAGATCAAGATGTTGAAACCGACAAACAGACAAAGCATTTTTTACTCAGTCTTATTGTATTCAATTATACTCCTTACATCACCCGTGATCTGTTTTTGACAAGTACTTTAAATTTGCAGCGACGGTTTCATATTTTCATTATAAGTAAAAAGCTGAGCACTCAATGACATTGCAAGCGTTACATATCTACGCTAACAAAAAATAATCTATTCCTGGAAGTCTCACACTAACCTGATATTCAATCGTTTGAAAATTACTTGGAAGAGACATGTCCGAAAGAACAGACACCATATCCATATAAGTATATATTTCTGGCAACACTGGCCACGACCTTCTTCTTCTGTGCGCATGTATACATATTCCCCGAACTCTTACGGGACTTGGTAAGAATGTCTTCCACGAGTAATGAGTGTGTTGGGGTGGAACACTACGAATGTAGTGTGTGGACATACAAGGTGAGAATGTGGGACTTGGCAAGAATGTCTTCCACGGGTAATGAGTGTGTTGGGGTGGGACACTACGAATGTAGCGTGTGGACATGCAAGGTTAGAATGTTGGCCTCGCGGGAGGCGTGTGCGAGATAGTCCCTGCAGTCGCGCTATCCTCTGTGCCGTCGGTGGCTCAGATGGGCAGAGCGTCTGCCATGTAAGCAGGATATCCCGGGTTCGAGTCACGGTCTGGGCAAACATTTTCACCTGTCCCCGTTGGTATATATCAACGCCCATTAGCAGCTGAAGGTATTAATATAATTCTAATAAATCTTTAAACGTCTTTGAAGTAAAACAAATTCTGTAAAATTTTGATTCATTAGTCACATCACGTATTCACAGAAGGGCGACTCACCAGGCCGCTCAGCAGGTAGTGGTAGGTGCGCTTGCCCAGCGTGACGTCACGAACATGGCTGACGACGATGTCCTTCGCCATCTCAGTCGGGCAGTCGAGGACGATGTATTTGTTCGCCCACCTGCAGCAGACATTCACCGCAAAAATGCATTAGCTGTCAGGAAAACCACAAAAATTAGTTTCCGTTAACGATGCTTGTAATATGAGATGAATACCGAGATACTTGACTACTGGAAGAGAAAGTTTACATCTGTGATGATTAACTGTCCTCCTCCTCCGGCGTAGCGGCAATAAAGTCTGCTGTCACAGCTGACACGGTCTAGATGACGCTCAACGCACGCTACTTCACTGTGGAACGTGATATACAACGGTCAATACAAGAAACATTTCAGTGGTGGACTATAACCCACATCCAACACTACTTTTCTTTTGCAGCTCTGGTGCTAAAAGTCTAAAATCGCTATGTAGCCTGCCAGATTAGTAAGTGACAGCTCTTCTTGAGACCCATACAAGCCACGATTCTACCGCTCCGACTGCACTTAAAAAATCTAATTTGACCATTGCATCCGGAATTAACGGCCCTTAGGAGATTCCACTTAACATTACAAGTGGTTCCTTCCATCATCACCGGAAAAGTTGTCTAGATATACTTAAGTACAACGAAAGTGAAATAGTTACAACAGAACAAGCAAATTATTTTCTATAGAAACAGTGTAGGTAGTTTCCTCTGTAACAGACATAGACAGTTATGTTCTCTTAACCCACACGTTCTCCAGTTTTTCATTAACCTTGTAATGTAACAATAAATTAAGAATGTGCCTCGGCTAAATTGTACGACGTTCTCCAGTTTTCCATTAACCTTACAACCTAAAACTGATTTTATTAGGTGCCAAGGCTAAATCAAGACACTCACCTTCAAAAATCGGATCAGTTCAAAAACTTAAAGTTCATTGCACGGATCATAGGACATTTTATAATGACGCTACGCACCGCGAGGTTCCGCAACTGTTGACTAGAATTTTCGGATATGCAGTGACATGGCCCTCAACACAAACAAATGTAATGTTGTTGTTGTTGTGGTCTTCAGTCCTGAGACTGGTTTGATACAGCTCTCCATGCTACTCTATCCTGTGCAAGCTTCTTCATCTCCCAGTACCTACTGCAACCTACATCCTTCTGAATCTGCTTAGTGTATTTATCTCTTGGTCTCCCTCCATGCTGCCCTCCAATGCTAAATTTGTGATCCCTTGATGCCTCAGAACAGGTCCTACCAACCGATCCCTTCTTCTAGTCAAGTTGTATCACAAATTTCTCTTCTCCCGAATCCTATTCAATACTTCCTCATTAGGTATGTGATCTACCCATCTAATCTTCAGCATTCTTCTGTAGCACCACATTTCGAAAGCTTCTATTCTCTTCTTGTCCAAACTATTTATCGTCCATGTTTCACTTCCACACATGGCTATACTCCATACAAATACTTTCAGAAACGACTTCCTGTCACTTAAACCTATACTCGATGTTAACAAATTTATCTTCTTCAGAAATGCTTTCCTTGCCATTGCGAGTCTACATTTTATATCCTCTCTACTTCGACCATCATCAGTTATTTTGCTCCCCAAATAGCAAAACTCCTTTACTACTTTAAGTGTCTCATTTCCTAATCTAATTCCCTCAGCATCACCCGACTTAATTCGACTACATTCCATTATCCTTGTTTTGCTTTTGTTGATGTTCATCTTATATCCCCCTTTCAAGACACTATCCATTCCATTCAACTGCTCTTCCAAGTCCTTTGCTGTCTCTGACAGAATTACAATGTCGTTGGCGAACCTCAAAGTTTTTATTTCTTCTCCATGAATTTTAATACCTACTCCGAATTTTTCTTTTGTTTCCTTCACTGCTTGCTCAATATTGAGATTGAATAACATCGGGGAGAGGCTACAACCCTGTCTCACTCCCTTGCCAACCACTGCTTCCCTTTTATGTCCCTCGACTCTTATAACTGCCATCTGGTTTCTCTACAAATTGCAAATAGCTTTTCGCTCCCTGTATTTTACCCCTGCCACCTTTAGAATCTGAAAGACAGTATGCCAGTCAACATTGTCAAAAGCTTTCTCTAAGTCTACAAATGCTAGGAACGTAGATTTCCCTTTCCTTAATCTTTCTTCTAAGATAAGTCGTAGGGTCAGTATTGCCTCACGTGTTCCAACATTTCTACGGAATCCAAACTGATCTTCCCCGAGGTCGGCTTCTACCAGTTTTTCCATTCGTCTGCAAAGAATTCGTGTTAGTATTTTGCAGCCGTGACTTATTAAACTGATAGTTCGGCAATTTTCACATCTGTCAACACCTGCTTTCTTTGGGATTGGAATTATTATATTATATGGAATTATTATATGTAATGTATTGCCCTTAAATAGGCAATAAGCTGAGTTATTGCACACGACTAGCCGGCCGAAGTGGCCGTGCGGTTAAAGGCGCTGCAGTCTGGAACCGCAAGACCGCTACGGTCGCAGGTTCGAATCCTGCCTCGGGCATGGATGTTTGTGATGTCCTTAAGTTAGTTAGGTTTAACTAGTTCTAAGTTCTAGGGGCCTAATGACCTCAGCAGTTGAGTCCCATGGTGCTCAAAGCCATTTGAACCATACGACTGCAGAAAAGTCAGTGGAAACAGTAAAGTTCTTAAAAATTTGAGGATAGGTGTATGGAGTGATTTCAATTGGAAAGACCACATAAAACTAACCGGAGGAAAGACTGGTGCTAGGCTAGATACATTGGGAGAATACTCAGGATGCATGCTCCAAGCACGAAGGAGATATCTTACTAAACCCTCCTTCGCCCGATACTTAATATTGGTCTTCTGTTTGGTAGTCTTAGTAGGTTGGTTTACTAAAGGAAATAAAGATGGAAAGAATAGTAGCAAATTATGTCACCAGTTCGAGTAAGAACAACAAAAATGGCATTGTACAAGAGATGTATGAAGTATCATTGTGTGGTTTACTTCTGAAATACATGTAAAGAACATTCACAGATGAGCTAAGCAATACTACAAATTGGTTGTGAGGACCATAAGGGCGAAATTAGATTGATGTATGTGTTACAGAATAGTTATTAGGGAAGGTCACGCAACATACTCTATTTGATCAAAAGTATCCGGAAACCCCCCAAAAAATGTCTATCGTATTAGCAGCATTGTGCTGCCACTCACGGACTTCGAACGTGATCAGGTGATAGGGTGCCACTTATGTCATACGTCTGTACGCGAGATTTCCACACTCCTAAACATCCCTAGGTCCACTGTTTCTGATGTGACAGTGAAGTGGAAAAGTGAAGCTACACGTACAGCACAAAAACGTACAGGCCGACCTCGTCTGTTGACTGACGCAGACCGCCGACAGTTGAAGAGGGCCGTAATGTGTAATTGACTGACATCTATCCAGACAATCACGCAGGAATTCCAGACTGCATCATGATCCACTGTAAGTTCTATGACAGTTAGGCGGGAGCTGAGACAACTTGGATCTGGGGCTGCTCATAAGCCACACATCACGCCGGTAAATGCCAAACGACGCCTCGCTTGGTGTAGGAGCGTAAGCATTGGACGATTTAACAGTGGAAAAATATTGTGTGGAGTGACGAATCACGTTACACAATGTGACGATCCGATGGCAGGGTGTGAGCATGGCGAATGCCCGGTGAACGTCATCTGGCAGTGTGTGTAGTGTCAACAGTAAAATTCGGATGCGGTGGTATTATGGAGTGGGCTTCCACCCCTGGTTGTTTTGCGTGGCACTATGACAGCACAGACCTACACTGATGTTTTAAGCACCTTCTTGCTTCCTGCTGTTGAAGAGCAATTTGGGGATGGCGATTGCATCTTTCAGCACGATCGAGCACCTGCTCATAATGTACGGCCTGTGGTGGAGTAGTTACACTACAATACTATCTCTGTAATGGACTGGCCAGCACAGAGTCCTGACCAGAATCTTAAAGAACACCTTTGGGATGTTTTGCGACGCAGACTTCGTGTCAGGCCTCACCGACCGACCTCGATACCTCTCCTCAGTGTAGCATTCCGTGAAGAATAGAAGAACATTTTTTATTTTTACGGCATTTAGGCTGCTGCCATCATATGCGACTAAAACATAGTGCAGTAAATGAAAATAAATAATGGAAGCTGGACGGGATTATTCGCAAAAATCGATATTGTAGGTAGACTTGTTCATGGAATTTGCCCAAGTGGTGTTACGTTGCTGTTACGTCTACAAAGGCGACACGGCACAAGAGGCGGCCCAGGCGATCAGACATCACCTGCACAACGTATCTAGTGGAGCCCGAGCTTTGATTTTCGTGCACACACCTAGGTATGGAGAAGATCTAAATTTACTTTGCGCCAACAATGACGTTTGCAGCCGGCCTTCTTCCGAGTGGGAACTGGGCGCTATATTGACATCGTCTGACAACACTGCCCAAGGACGAGACGTTACAGCACGTTTAAATATCCTTATTTGACTTTCAAGGCATTCCACCTTTTTTTCAGTTGCATTTGGTGTCAACATTCTGTTCTTATAACCGGGCAAGAATAGCCTGCATCCATTTGGTCGCCCAGCCATAGTAAGGAGTATGCTTATAAAGCCTAATGGATGTTGTAAAATTAAATCAAGGGATGTTAAGTGAATTAGATCAGGAAATGAGAAGCTCAAAGTAGTACACGAGTTTGCTGTTTGGATAACAGTAGACATCACAACGATTTAAAATTCTTACTGGCAACAGCAAAACAGGTCTCTCGATAGAGGTATGTTAACTTCATATGCAAACTGAAGTTTTTCTGAAAGCATTTATTTGAAGTGTGGCCTAATATGTAAGTGCATCGTGGAAGACAAACAGTACAGACTAGTATATAGAAGTTTTTGAAATGAGGAGCTACAGAATAACGCTCAAGATTTGGTGGGATAACTAATGAAGAAAAACGCGGACAAAAGAAATTATTGACACGTCTTTACAGGAGAAAATACGCTGATAATACAATTCTTAAATCATCAAAAAATAGTGATCTGTGTGTTTTGTGTATGTGTGTTTGTGTGTATGTGTGTGTGGGAGGGGAGGGGGATATGGGGGAGTTTGGGAAGGGAAACAGGGAGATAAAATTCTACAGAAAGATCAAAGTTTTGTTTACGCTGAGAAGGTTCAGACGTATGTAGGACGCAGTAGTTAAACAGACATAAATATGCTTGCAGCAGATAGACTAACTACGAGAGCTACATTAAAATAGTCTTCGAACTGAGTTATATATTCTATTTATTTTATTTCTATGTGCAGGTGTTAATTTATTTAACCTGTCAGATTGTGGCTATCAGGTGCTTTCTTACTTGCAGCCAATCATTCTGTTAATTTTCGTTATACTCACTACGATAAGTACAAGTTAAATCAAATATGCAATACTATTAAATATTTAGTATTTAGTATACTGCATAAAGCGAAAAAAATTAACGCAATCTACACTCGTTCATGAATACAACAGAGACAAATTACAGCTCGATAGTTTTGTAATGTGAAGGGTAGCAGCAATGGTCGTAAGGGAAGGATGGAAGACAGGGGGGAAAAGAGGTACGTTGTGAAACACAACCTATAAAGTTAGAGGAAAATAAGTTGATGTGACTGACGGAGAAATGGGAAGAGCAAGAAGCGCAGATGGGAGAAGACTGAAGCGTTAGACTTACTGTTTGACAAAACTTAAAGTAGCCAGTCGCCTTACGTTTTGGGGAGCTGTTATGAGTGTGTCAGGAGGAAGTGTTCCAGGTGCTTCTTGGAAGCAACGGGTCATTTAGTTGTGTTCAGAGTGCAGAGCAGATTCTTCCAGAGGCGAACAGCAGCAACAGAGTAGGTGTTTCTGAATGTTTTTGTTTTATGGATAGGCACAGCTAAGGTTGTCGGTAAGTACAACCCTGTGCTTCGATTATCGGTCCGTGCACGACAGTGCAGGGTACCAGTATGTTCTCGAGAGCGGCACTCGAAAATTCCATTTTTCAGTGGATCATATCCCGGGTTTTACTGATCACAGACATAAGGGATCAACAGTTTTGGATAGCCCCTGGTCTAGCGATCGATTGTACACTTATCTGGAGAAATGTCATGCTCTAGCTCGTAAACGATCAAATTTTAAACATTACACATTTCCGCTAGCCCAGGCAAACTGAACGTATCGGTTGGTTCTTATGCATTAGGTGTGGTCTAGGCTGCACGTTAGGTGGCCGGAGCGCCGTTTTTTCGTGAGCTATTCCTGAGATTACCTCGAAAAACAATCATTTTTTGGTGCCAAAAACACTATCTGTGATGATGGCCAGTGTTACAATTTCTATTCACGGCAAACTGTCGAAATTTTTACCTGTTGTTCTTAAGATGATATTCTCGGCGGCTTTCAAACTTTTGTCGATGTCATTATCCGTTATCGAGATCCAGTTGTTCAAAATATGCACGTAAAATATGCACATAATATCCGGTCTGAGGGTAAATGTATTTTTCACTGACGTAGTGAAAACATGGCAAGGCTAATAGAGTCATCGCAAGCATTCTGAGGTCACGAAACTATGTTTTGAATCAGCATTTTTTCACCAATAAAAGTTTTTTTTTTTTGGAAATTTCTGGTAAGTTCCTATGGGACCAAACTGGTGGGATCATCGGTCCCTAGCCTTCCACACTACTCAGTCTAACTTAAACTAATTACGCTAAGCACAACACACACACACACACACACACACTCATGCGCGAGGGAGGACTCGAACCTCCAACGGGGGAAGCCGCTCGAACCGTGGCAACACGCCTGAGACAAAGCGGCTATCCCGCGCGGCAAAATGTGTATAAGGCGCTGTCGCTCTATAACGAATACTTCACGACTATAAACATTTGCAAAAAGTGACACTTTACTGATAAAAAATGGGCTAAAGATGGTCTTAACATGCCTGAAAAGAACTTAAAATGACTGCTACAAATTATGTAAACCTGGAAAACTGCAAACTCAATAAAATATTTCTAATAATAATTTTATTCTTTTAAGAGGCAAATATTGAGCCAGGGGTTTTGAGTGTATTACGTACGATGAACAAAATGTCCATAAAAATGCAAAGCAAATGGTTTTGTGTTACCTCGAGCATACTTACGTGTTGTTTATGTGTGTCAAATTATAAAAAGTCAAAACTCTACTGACATAAAGAATATCTTTTATATAAGCACCAAAACCTGCTGTATTAAGGAGAAGGAAGGAACCGTCGGAAAAGTGCTCCTGTCGGAGCACAAAACAGCAAACATATTCCCCGATAAAAGACTCTGACAGAAAAGTGGGGAACCAGCTGCCTCAGTCTTCATGCCGTGATTTTCAGAAAAACTTTTGGGATGCGAACACATTCGTGTTTTTTTCTGAAAGAATAGAGCAGAGGAACAGTGACGGTGGAAGAGGGAGAAGACAGCGTTAGTTAGCGAGAGAGAGAAAGAGAGAGGGGGCAGTGATGGTGGGAGAGAGAAAGTGGCAGTGCAAGAGAGACATGGATGAAGACAAAAGCAGTGGTACAGTGGTAGCCAAAGAGAGAGGAGTTGTTGATGGTCACTAAGAGACAGTGCCAGTAAAACACAAAGAGAAATGGAGGGACACAAAAGCAGTGGAAGCAAACTGAGGAAGAAACAGTGGGAAAGAAAAATACAGGTGAATGAAGACCATACATAGACTGGACCCTCCCAAGCTGGCGAACTTTAACATATAGGTATTGGGAAGGGCACAGTTTAGACCGAAATTTTAAGTACTTGGATATAGGGGAAAAAATTCGGAACCCCACAATGTTTCAGCTGACGCGTTATGGTGGATACAGTGTCAGTGAGTAAGAAAGACAAAAGGAGACAGTAACAGCGAGGGAAGACATTGGCAACGGGTGAAAAAGGATACAGTGGGAGAGAGACGTATATAGACTGTGGCAGAGAGATAGAGATGCTGAGTATGAAACATTAACTAACTACAAAGAGAGAGACTGAGTAAAATGATTTAGAAAGTGCTGTGTTAAAAGAGTGGCAATTTGTTCACACTTGAAAAATTTTGGTGAGGAAAGCGGAACGAAGATTGAGGTAGCTGTTTGCCCACTTTTCTGTCAGAGACTGATAAAGAGGAACGAATTCGCCTGTTTTGTGCTTCGACAGGGGCATTTTTCTGCTGGTACTTACATGGTCAGGAAATTAGTCTCAGATGGAAGATATTGGGGTACGTGTGCATTAAGGAACTGAAAAAGTAAACATAGCATCCGGTATTCGTGTAACTTGTCTGGCCGCAACCAACGTAACTAGGCGTATACAGAACTGACACGGTCATATAGACGGATTTTGCAGATACAGTGCACACGACAATTCATAATTAGTTCCAACCGTCCAATATTCCCACTACACATGGCGTATTGAATTACACCGCAAAATTCGAGGTTCGGATTGCACAAGTTTACGTTTCACATCATTCGCAAATATGTTACGAAATTTTTTAAGTGCCGAGAAGCCTGTGGAAGTATTTTGCATATGGCGACAGTATTTTCTGCTCATTTCAGATGCTCACGAAGTTACAATTAAGTTTTCCACTGCTATTGGTAAGGTATCAAGAATACCGTCGAGACGAATGGGAGACAATTGTTCTCGAAATTCACGACTTATTAACTTCTGATGAGATACTAAAATTATATTCGATTTTTTCATACTTACATTAAGTCCCAGGTATTGCTCCTGTCTTACCACTGAAGACAGATCATAATTTGTGTGGGCGATCGCAGCTCCGGTCTCTTCAGGTGTACCACTGAAGTAAAGCACGAAATCGCCAGCATAGAAATGATATTTGCTGGAGGACAAAACCGTCGAGATATCATTGACGTGTAAGGTCAACGACAGTGGGCCGCGGACTGACCCTTGCGGTATACCTGAGAAAATTTGCTTTCAGGACAACTTTCCAGTCTCAACACACAACACGTTGCTGTCTGTCTTTCACGTATCTTTCAAGCCCCTTACTATATGACAACTTTAGCCGGGGCATTTATCTGAGCAGTCTGTCAGAGACGGTGCTATCAAATCTTTTGCTGAAGGCAAGTACCACCAATATTGGGCGTCACGGTTGTGCATGGCATATTTGAGGTAATCAGTTACCTCACTTCATTCAGAGATTCTGCTATGGTGTTTACGAAACCCAGACTAATGTTTGTTAAAACATGTTAAATTTTCGTAAATATTCAGTAACATGTTCGCGAACAACATATTCCAGGGGTTTCGATACAGGAGATAAGATGCTGATTGAACGGTATCCAAGGTAATTGGGATATTCGTTGTGAGCGATATGTAGTGGTTAGTTATGTAGTATCAAGATTCTTATGTTCGATAGTTCTCTTCAGCATGGGGTTTGAATGATACAGAGAAAAACAGATTCACGTCGTCAGCTGAGAGCTGAAAGACCTTCTGACTTTGCGTTTCCGACATGCAGGCTACGAAGATCGTAACATAGAACTGCGGGCGTCTTTTCGCTGCATAAAAAGGAAAGAGCACGCCTGATTTGGAAATTGTTAAGACATTCATTTACGCTGTTTTACAACTTCCTGTATTCCTCCTAGCGTTTCGGTTTCAGAAATTGCCATGAAACGTCTGTGAGGAGTATCATTTGACGTAAGTCAGTCGTTAGCCAAGGAACAGAAATTTTTCTTACACGGATCATACGAGTAAAAACGTGTTCGACGTAAAGAGCTATGAGATCGTCAGTAAGTCCATGAAATTTTCGATTAATTGTGGGCGCACAGATTACTTGGTGCCAAAGGATTTGTGCGCAGTCAGCTGGTAGATCGTCAGTGTCTACCTGTTTCATATTCCCATACGTTTTGTAACGCAATTTCAGCTTTGGTGCAGTGAGGGATAGTGGTTTATATTGGTACTAAAATGAATGAAATTCCGATTGATAGGAAGTTAGTGAGCTGATTTTTGGATGCTTATAGACAATACCAGTTAAGCACATTTTTGTCTTCGTAGACTTATTTCAAAGAGCATCAGTTCCACCTGTTTTTCTTCGTTAGGGATCAAAATGCTCGACGCTGAAAGAATATTCTGCCGTACTGGTAACAACTGATGTAGTTAAAGCGATCTTTACCAGTTTTGTCGCCTATCGAAACAGTTCGCCGACATGCATATCTGAGGGAAAATAGGAGCACTAAGTCTTTCATACTTCCAACAGAATGACTTTTAAATAACATGTTTCGCGGTCAAAGTCATCGTTATGAAATTCTGTTACAAAACTGCAAGAGTCATAGCAGCTTCATAAACTCTATCTTCCAAATAATGAACCACAATATCTAAAACCTCAAAATAAATTATCTGGTAGCAATCACAGGGGCTGTGCAAAAGCATAGGGTTGAGCGTCAACAAGTTTACGACAAATCATTAGAACATCTGGACGATTCAGACCTTCAACATCAAAGTTTTTTGTCAGTTCCAAGCAGGAGCTCCACATTTCTTCGAAAATTTCAACGGCTCGAAATAACTTCACAACATCTCGGACACTACTGACATTGTCCAGGCTTCTTGGAGCTGTAGAGAGGAATTTTGCACAAAAAATTCAAAAATTTCAACTGGTTGTAAAATTTCAATAAGAAGTATAATGACAAACATAAATTCCAAAGAACACAAAAAATATAAGAAACCTTTAGCTTTAGCGCCTGTATTCGATTTTTCGAAATCGAGTTCTTCGAGAAACAAAATTCAATGTTCTTATTTCTGGAAAGCTGTTTCCAACACGTGTCAGGGCAAGTCAGGGCAAAAAGAGAGCTAGAGGCCTAGCCAGGTTACAGAGACTCAGATATTGCTAGTCGCTTGGGGGACTCGCATAAAAAATTGTTCCTTTCTTCCACAACTATAAAATAGTCTCAAATCATGGCCTAATTTACATTGTCTCTTGGGGCACAACTTTCAAGGAATGGGCCAAACAGTGAAAATGCGGAACTCTCGAAACAATTTCTCAGATTTTTGGTTGCAACTCAGGAAAGCGCCCGCCATATTTGCCACCCGACAGTAGCAACACCGCTGCGTTACTTGATGTCTAGAGAAAAACGAGTGTAAAGACCAGTAGTAGAATAATTTAACTATGGCACACTGTTGATATCAAATTAATTATGTAAATTAATTAACTGACCAATTAATTACCCCCACACCGCGATAACGTCATGGGTTTTCCCTGACCGTCTGTATTGTAGAGGATGGGTGAGAAGTCATTATATCCCTATAACTAAGGTTGCCAACCGTCTCGATATATCGTGACCGTCACGTTATGGACCTTCTTGTCCTGACATGCCGACAAAACCCAATTGTGTCCAAATTTTACAAACTGTTGCGAGGTTGGCTCAGATACTGAAAAAACAACATCCGTAAGCGCAACATGTAAATACAGCCTCGGTTATTTTAATTTAGTTATGTCAACAAGATTACATGGACAAGGACATCTTACAGATGGCGTAGCATGTTGTGTTTCCTGTATCGACGATGCAAACACCTTCAACATCTAGCGCCATCATTCGAGAAAATGCCAGACCTCTCTAGTAGTACGGGGCTGGGAATTATTTGAGCAGCGCCACGCGAAAGAATCAGGCAGTTCCCACCTCGATAGCGATCTAATAAGAAGATTCTCTCTAAACGTTGTACAAACAACGAGTCCATGTCAGTAATGTCTGAAGTTTTTGCTGCCGGTATGCAAGGGGTGAAGACTATGACGACGTGAACTTCGATGGCTAAGTGGTTTGGCGACTGTTTACCATCTAACAAACTTATCATAGCTTACGAAAATGCTTGATGGGAAGAGAAAGCGTCACTTTCGGATGATTACACAAAAGAGCGGACTTTTGTCAAGAAAGGACGACCGTATCAGGAAGCGTTGTATGAGCTGTTTCATCTCAGTACCTCACGGAGGTAAGGCAGATGTGAGGCATCATTTCTACAGAGAATTATACAAGCAGATTCGCTGTACCATCGACATCAAAGCCTATTTCTACATTCATGATGAAAGAAGATACCGAGGAAGAATAGCTAGTTGCCGCTGCATAACTAGCAACAGTCTATGAAGATGTCGTGCATCATCTGTCCTTCCGTTCTCTTGACGGGTATCGTAAAACTGAATGCCACACTGTATCCTGAGGCTAAAGTCGGCGCAAAGCAGTCTACAGCCAAGACCAAAGCTAGAGCGATCGTTAAAAATAGTTTCGCACAACACTCCGTGTCCGAATACATAAACCAGTTGCAAGAAGTTTCATTTTTCGGCATAGGCACCGACGCATCGAGCCAAAAGGCTGAAAAGATGTTTCCTTTAGTTGTTCAATACTTTCCTGAAACTTACGGAAGCCAAGAGAAGTTGATGAAGTTTGATTCGCTGCGTAACAGAACATCGGAGACAACTTCAAAGCCTTGTCTAGACACTTCAAGACAACTGCAGATTCCATTGGGTAAATTAGTCGCTTTTGTGTGGGCAATACCAATACAACTTCGGAAGGCTCCATCGACGCGAGCAGCGGAATGTGTTTCATGAAATTAAAGAAGAACTAGGAAAAAATGTAGAAGGAATTGAATGCCCTGTTAATATTCTCTACAATACTTTATCAAGCGCTTTAACTGTCGACATTGAAATAATGGTCAAGAAAATATTTAATTATTTTTCATTATACCCGATAAGGAGAGAGAAGCTGAAAGAATTTTGCTTATTCGTTTATGTCAATCATAAGACTCTTCTATCTCACTCAAAAACGATATGGCTGACGTTAATGCCCGCAGTTGAGAGAATTCTTAAGCTGTGGATTACATGAAAGCAAGTTTTTGAAACCGAAGACAGGCCACTTCAAATAATTTCACATTTTTTCAGTAGTCCGACCAGTGAAATTTACTTCGTGTCCTGCAGTCAAATTTGGTTCTGTTTGAAAACAATATAAAAGGCATCGAGAAGAATAAAGTCTCAATAACTGCAATAAGAAATACGATGTCTGAATGAAAGGAAGATTTCCAGTTTCATTGGCATGCAAACCAAGATGAATTTGAACAAATTAAAGAATGAGAATTCTAACCAAGAAATAATTAGTCTGATTTCGAAATTTGAGGAAGAGGCCATGGCTTTCTATACCATTACATCTAAATAGAGGAAAAGGCTTTTTCTTTTAATAAATATAAATTATTTGGTTGGTGACGCTTTCTGAAAGTCCAAATTGGACAATTATATACCAGAATAAAAATTGAGTGAATATTTCAGTTTGAAAATGTTTCCAGGAATACATGTATGTCTCTTAAAAACTTTTCAAAAACTAAGTGTGACTCGGAAGAATGGAAATATAAACACTCAGTTTAAGAAAGGTGGGATTACTTTGTTATGGAAACCGAAAATTCTGAACGCAACTGCCAGCCGCTAAAATAATTCGAGTGTTTGCTTTCTATTCCTGTACATAACGCCACTGTGTAGAGAGTATATTCGAATCCTGCCTCGGGCATGGATGTGTGTGATGTCCTTAGGCTAGTTAAGTTTATGTAGTTCTAAGTCTATGGGAATGGTGACCTCAGATGTTAAGTCCCATAGTGATTAGAGACATTTTGAACTGTTTTTTTTTCTTTTTTTCTTCTTTTTTTTGTGAAAGAGTATATTCGCTGATGTCGGCCCAGTGGACTGATGAAAGAAATCGACTGCTGACAGGGACTGTGGGTTCAGTCTTACAGTGCCAGTTTAAGTACAAACTGTCTCGAATGGAGTTCTATAGATTCATAAGAGGAAAAAAGCACTTACTGGGAAAGGCGAAATCTTCCGAAGAATATCGCTTACCAACTACTTCTGCCGCACCCAAGTTCCGTGCAATTGAGTTCTAAATAAAGTATAATTATGTTAAATAAATTTTGTACTTCACTTCTACACGCCCATCTCAGAGCGCCCCGGCGGGATCCCAGGTAGATACGACAACCCTATTTGCACAGCGTGTGTCACGGCGACATCGACACTTTGACGGGATCGCTGTAACGTTCTCTGTGGGCGCGAGGAGCGCGGGCGAATCAAACGGCGCCGCGTTTTTACTGATGCAAACCAGAGCCGGCGACAACACAAAGGGAATGGGTAACCAGCGCCGCCGCTGAATATTTCGGACGTGTCGCTGCGACTCGCTGATTATGGCCGGCGGGCTGGCAGGAGGCGTTTCAAACGGGGCCTTTCTCTTTGATAATGAATCGCAATTAAGCCGCGTGTGCCCACCCGCCGCTGTTCAGATATTAGCGTGCCGCCCTGAGTTCTGAATAGCGTGCGCGCGGGCTCGAGGTTCTGTTCTGCAGCGACGCGACGGCCCGCGGCGCAGAAAGAGACGTTAGTCTGTCGCTCTCCAAACACACGAATCTCAGGACTGTCGCCCTATTTCTGGAGCAGACTAGGGCAGAGGCACGTGGAAATAACCCCTCGCAACGGCAACCGAAGCAGTAGACTCCGCGCCAGATGTGTGAAAGCTTCGCGACAGTACAAATCTTTAACATATTGCAGCGTGTCAGCAACTGTGGAATGTACAGCAAATAAACAATTTTTTCAGCCTTCAGTTGCAAGGTAATTTTACTCGTTTACCTAGGTTTCGATTCCAGTAATGGAATCTTCTTCAAACAAAAAATTAAATTATTTTGTGAGCCAAACACTGGCCATGTCACAGATTAAAAATTAAAACAATAAAGACGCATAATCATAAGATTATGTCAGTCAAAATTAAAACCATTAAGACGAACGTAGACGGAGGTACGCCGGACAGAAATCAGGACCACACGTAAGCAGCTCGAAAACTAGTTTTCGAGCCGCTTACGTGTGGTCCTGATTTCTGCCCGGCGTAGCTCCGTCTACGTTCGTCTTAATGGTTTTAATTTTGACTGACATAATCTTATGATTATGCGTCTTTATTGTTTTAATTTTTAATCTGTGACATGGCCAGTGTTTGGCTCACAAAATAATTTAATTTTTTGTTCTGAAGAAGATTCCATTACTGGATTCGAAACCTAGGTAAACGAGTAAAATTACCTTGCAACTGAAGGCTGAAAAAATTGTTTATTTGCTTCGCGACAGTTATAATGGAACTGCTGGGTGGCTACTGCACATGCGCAAAGAGGTACTGGTCAGCGCTAATACGTTTGGCTGCCTTCGGCTTCCCACGTTGTGCGTTCTTCCGTGTTTGTACTAACTATAGTTCAGTTCTTTTATCTTGGCGGTTCGCGCATGCCCGCCCAGATGCGGGAGATTGCTGCGTTGGCAGTTGTACGCGCCAAGAGAAGCAGCGCTATAGTATAGTTCGAAAACTTACGTTTAGGGGGGACCGCGCAGTTTATGAAGTAAAGCCACCACGGCCGCATTAACCCTTTCGCTGCTACAGAGACGTGCTCCCCGCATTCCGCGCTGTGCGCGATTTTGTCATCACTGCACTGCTCGCCTGTGCAGACACATGGTGGTTCGACTGCTTTGACACACTTTATCATTCGATTTCACGAAAACTATTTGGCCTATATATTTGATTTTTACACATCTTCTTGACTGATACCTTCCCCCATAAATGACTTAATTTTATTTCGATGTTCAATGCAGTTTTTGTGCAGCATTAGATGTAGTAAACCATTGCACGAAATTTTGAAGAGTTTGAAGAGGTAAAAGTCCATAGCGTATACATTCCGTGTGATCGATTTTAGTTGCCACTAGAAATTTCAAAATTACATTCAAACGAATAAAATTTATGGAGTAAGACACTTCGATATTGTTTTTAAATAAAGGAAATATTAAGCACCAAACAAGGTTTGAACTCAAAACCTTTCACTTAGCAGCCATACACTATAACCATTACGCTAACGCAGCTCGTCATTCAATGAATCTCTCGGAGGACTTTAAAATATCACGCAGAATACCGACAAACACTGTTGGTATGACTATGAGTTACTAACGTTTCGTCGAAGTACAATAGAAAATAAACAATTACCGCTGTTCTTTATTGCGAAAAAGCGGTTAGTGAGAATGATACAAACACCTTTCCTTGCTATCGCCTGAATTAGGAGGCTTATTGCTTGTTTGGTTTAATTAATTAATAGAATATGAAGCAATTGGTATAAAGAATGCTTTTTCCAAACTTTCTATAAAAAAAAGTCTGCTATCTAGACATTTCCTTCGTTCAATTGCTTTATTTATGACTGAACGTTTCTAAAACTGGAGACACTCGTCCGTGCTCTGCACTGCAGTCGAGCTCTGGCAACGTCGTTCTCTGTTCATTGGCTGACTGTGTTTTGTGACAACAGATGCGCAGAACGAACCTAAACTCGGCCGCCATCGTAAATGACGCGCACTTTAGCACGCTATGACTTCAGACTGAAATAATGACGCCTATTAGTACCTCAAAACTGAAAGGTAGAAAACTGGAAAGTCACTCTCGGGAGATTGTAGTCAACGTTTTAATGTTTACGGAAGACGAGTCCACTCGGTGGAGGAACATTCGGGTGCACCAAGTTCAACTGATAGCCCTAGTGGCCCCAGTAGGAATGGGAAAAACCGACTGGTTGAAACCGATACCGGTATTTTAGTTCTGAATAACCGGCATTTTTCGGTATTTTTTGTTTTTGGCTATAAAAGGTGGTTTTATTTTTTACCAGTAACTGGGTAAAAGACCGAAATACTAATTAGCCATAGCGGCAGTTCTAAAATTTTTCGTTTCTAAATAAATCTTTTTTAAAGAACAAGTAATTTTTACCTGTAAAATTTACATTGCCTTGAAATATTGCGTTATTATAGAAAATTGGAAAAGCGATCAGTGCTATTTTAATAAGAACGCCGACCGAATCGAACAACAAACACATGGTATAAGATTTGATACACCATTTCTGAGACAATAATATACTTGTTGCTATGTGGCGTGGCCTATCAGATGGTAAGCGTGTATATCGCAGGGTGCAAGGCTAGCTCCATCTGGTCTGCAGGCTGGTTTCTAAATGTCGTCGTTGGAGATCAGTTGTACTACAGAAGTGCGTCATCCCTGCTTTGGAAGTATTTTTCGATACGCCGTGTCAATGAAGTAAAATGCCGAATTTTCTTTAAATCGGGGGGAACCACAGCCAACTTATGAATAATATAAGGAGTCCATTCATAGTTTATAATGAAAATAGAACGCAGCTGATTTGCTGCTTGTGTCTTCATAACATGCATCTATCTGCTTGTAGCCCTAACGGACAAATTAACACTAAAAATCGAGCTTTTAAACCTCTGTTTTCAACCTTTAGCACTCCCTACCCGTAAAGTTCAAATAGTTGTACGATCCCCGCTTACGACATGAGTTTTCAACCAAGTTTCAAAAAATTCAAATCAATAGGAATATATTGATGATCTTATTGCAGGAGTCGACTTTTCTAGAAAGTCTGCGAATAGCAACGGGAGATTACCACAAACACGTGAACCAGCAAAATTAAGAAAAATGTTAGACAGAAAACTCCGTCCGAACAGGCCTTAGAGGGCCCAACTGTACCGACCGCCGCCGTGTCATCCTCAGCCCACAGGCGTCACTGGATGCGGATATGGAGGGGCATGTGGTCAGCACACCGCTCTCCCGGCCGTATCTCAGTTTACGAGACCGGAGCCGCTACTTCTCAATCAAGTAGCTCCTCAATTCGCCTCACAAGGGTTGAGTGCACCCCGCTTGCCAACTGCGCTCGGCAGACCAGATGGTCACCCATCCAAGTGCTAGCCCAGCCCGAAAGCGCTTAATTTAGGTGATCTGACGGGAACTGGGGTTACCACTGCGACAAGGCCGTTGGCTTCACAGAAAAGGTGATTTCCAATTTAAAACTTAGCTCGGTGCTAATTCTCGACAGTGCTCATATCACAACGTCAAAATAAACAAATCTCTAACGTCAAATTCTACTGAACATGACATCAGGAAATGGCTCGCAAAGGAGCGTGTCCCACTCTCGGATGACAAGCTGAAACCTGTTCTATATGAGCTTGTTGGAGGAACCAAGGACCGCTGAGGGTTCCCACGATAAGATTCTAAAAACTGCTGGTCACGTTGCTTTAATCCTTCCACCATGCCACCCGAAATTAAATCCAGTAGCGAATGCTAGGTTCATTGTGAAAGGTAGGGTAGCTTCTAGGAACGTCCTCTGCAGCGTAACATCTGTGAAACGTATGTGTGACGAGAGATTTAATGACTAAATGGTTCAAATGGCTCTGAGCCTTATGGGACTTAACTTCTGAGGTCATCAGTTCCCTAGAACTTACAACTACTTAAACCTAACTAACCTAAGGACATCACACACGTCCATGCCCGAGGCAGGATTAGAACCTGCGATCGTAGCTGTCGCGCGGTTCCAGACTGCATTTAATGACTAAAGAAGATTGGACTCCGTCCTGCGAAAACTTTTAAAAAACTGAGCGATCAGTCCGTTTCCACGAAGAAATGGATAAAACAATAATACGTTTGAACGGCGTTGATAGTGACTGTGGTGTCACCACACTTGCTAGGTGGTAGCCTTTAAATCGGCCGCTGTCCGTTAGTATACGTCGGACCCGCGTGTCGCCACCATCAGTGGTTGCAGACCGAGCGTCGCCACACGGCAGGTCTAGTCTACAGAGACACCCTAGCACTCGCCCCAGTTGTACAGCTGACTTTGCTAGCGATGGTTCACTGTCTACATACGCTCTCATTTGCAGAGACGACAGTTTAGCATAGCCTTCAGCTACGTCATTTGCTACGACCTAGCAAGGCGCCATCTTCATCTCCTATCATTTCTATCTACAAGAATGTATTCTGAACAGATAATATTGTGAATCATGTACCGTCATGAGCGACGTTCATCATTAATGGATTAAAGTTAAGCATCAAACGAATTACGTCCGCTTTCTGAATTCTCATTCCTCACGTCAGTATACTTCTTCTCTCCTCACGCCAGCCTGCGTGAGCTAAAACGCGCGCATTTAGGCCTCCACTCGTAAGACGGTGTTGGCTCTTCTGCTAACACAAAAGTGACAACGAAAGTGATTATGATAATTCTCACCCTGGAGATGATGCAGAACTGGAAGGAGTAACTGAGCCGCCTGATGGTGACTGAATATGAGTACTCGCGGTCAACGTTGTCTGTTCAGCACCCGTACGCTTGCGCCGAGATCCGCGGCAGTTGTTTCCGTGACGTCACCCATGCTCAGAAGTCTGGCGCAGAGTGTACTGGTTGATTGTTACCCCATTACGCATACCGTAGTTTGCTCTGTTCGCCCGTGAAATCTAGAGCAGTGGTGGTCAACCAGGTCCCTACCATCTACTAGTCGGCGTTCCAGCTTTGATGGTGGGCGGTAGGTGCTAGGGGTTTAAGAACATTTTCGTTAGGTTTTCGTAAAATTTTGACATAAAATAATGGTAATTAATTAGTGCTGTATACTTTATCTTGCTGTAACACTGTTTCATAAATTTTATAAAGTAACTTTCCTACTTTATAAATCGTTATTACTGTGGAACTGGTGCTTGGTTAGAAAATTTTACTTCCTACAGACTGTAGGTAAAAAAGTATGCCCCCCCCCCTCCGATCTAGGGCGCCGTAGAAAAAGACGACCACGTTGGTACAGTGATCCTTGACATTTAAAAGACATTCTACAGAGTTCTGTACACTCGGTTAGAGGCCAAGGTACGAGTTTACCAAGGTGGGAGCAGATTTGTGAGTTGATTCTGGATTTCCTATCAGGCAAGCTCAACACGCTATTCCTAACGTGTTAACGTAATACGCACAGATTGTCGAAGAAATCCGCTACTGTAAGATTGCACGGTTAGTCACAAATTAGCGGAAACCGTAACTACCGTAATACAACGAGGAGTAGCCATCTTGACCGAGTTACAGTTGTATGACGAGGCAAAACACAATGTGGGAAAAGTAGGTTCCTTGCTGACAGTTACTGGAAGAATCATAAGGACACAGGGTAATTTTTAGGCTTCATATTTTGCAAAAATCAGCGCCAGTTTCTCTCATGCACTATTTATTTTGTATATATTGCACCGTTTTGAACTTTATAGCAGTTAACACAGAATATTCTTACACGATTGACACATATTTTGACCAAATTTAGGACGTATGGGTTTCTGTTAAAAAATTAAGAGAATAACACACAAAAAATTTTTAAATGCTTTTTTCAAATTCAGGTACAATTTAATACAGTAATGCACCTGTGAAGAACATGAAATTCTTACCAGATGTGTAAGACATGGTTGCTGAGATAATAGATCTATTAATTCTACACATCAAGTCTATTCACCAGAAAAAGATTATATATCTCGTATTTTAATTTTTAGAATATTTTTCTGAATTAAATATTTCACTTGTCTACAATTTAGTTGAAGCTGCACTAAAGTTTAGGTGTACTAGATAGGTACAGACAATTGTATGTTATATAAAAGAATTAGCGCAGTGGTTTATAAACTTGTGGAGATTGCATATCGTAATTATGAAAAATACGACTTGTGGGAAATCGCGGATTACGATTTGATCCATATTAAAATGTATCTCACAACATTACTGAAGCATAACCGTCATCCTACTACATTTCTTCATTATCAAGCTTCCTCTTGGCATTATTTGTAATAACTATTGCTTCATTGGTGAATGTATATTAACTGTATTTATGACCGCATACTTCAGGAAAAATAATTATTAAATCGTTCTTGTTGTATGAGGTCACTAGGGAGATAAATACATTTTACGTGGATGAATACATAATTCCTTAAAAGAAATTATATCTACCTAGCAGTCGAATTAAACATTTAGTTCATCACTATGAGTAAAATTTTGGTGGGTATTGTGATAAATTTCACAACCAATATTAATTATTCAAAGGAAAATGTAGTTAAAGTAATAACCCCTCTGTTAATATCAATCTACAATAGTAAAATATCATTGCAGTGTAATAATATGCTTAACAATAGAAGAGTTGTAATCTTATAGCCGAAAATCGTGTAGGACGAGAAAGGAATTGTAGCCGAATGTGTTTAAGTTAAAAAAGAACTTACTATGATTACATCTGCATGCTTGGCGCTCACTTTCGGATGCTTTTCACGGGTTGTAGATCGTTTCACGAGGTTTTTTTAGCGGATTTCGGACTCACTTCAGTGCATTCGAAATTACACGATTTTTACATTCTTGGAGACTAGGTGTTGCTTCTCCTTAGAAACGCCCTTTTCGCTTTGTCCTTGCTTCTATCCCTGCGTGTGCCCATTGTGTTTCAAAAAAAATGGTTCAAATGGCTCTGAGCACTATGGGACTCAACTGCTGAGGTCATTAGTCCCCTAGAACTTAGAACTAGTTAAACCTAACTAACCTAAGGACATCACAAACATCCATGCCCGAGGCAGGATTCGGACCTGCGACCGTAGCGGTCTTGCGGTTCCAGACTGCAGCGCCTTTAACCGCACGGCCACTTCGGCCGGCCCATTGTGTTTATCTTGCCTGTTCCCAGGTCTCACAGTGTGCACCTGTGAGGCTTTATTCTTATTTATTCGCATATCTTGAAATGCATCTAGCGTTATGTTCCATTACGTTTATCACAAAACAGAGGTTCTGTTCACTGTCAGCGACCACTGATGCATCATCAATCTATTGTGTTGTGCTAACCTTCACCCCTGATAAACAATAATAGTCATTCGTTTCCCTAATTCCTTTTCCAAGGTACAAAATAAACGTCAGTGGTGGTGATGAACATCCTTCAGTTATACCTTTGATGGATTGGTGTTGACTTCCTGTATAAATCTCTGATTCCATGCTATGAAAAATCACTCTGAATAAAGAGAATGAGTTAGTTACCAATCTCTCTCTGTTATCAATAACATAGTTCGCAAAAAGTGAGAAACATTTTATTTCACCCTCCATTGAAGACACCTTTCCGTATTTACGAAAATAGTATACGTTGAGTTTTCCTCTGTAACTTAACGCTAGTTTTAACAGTTTCTTGGCTGTTTGTACACGACCATAGTGTTTACTTGCAAATATTCTTTTCCATACTCAGACTAGCAGGTAATCGCAAAAATATACCGGCATGTGTAATTTTGATTTTTAGTTGTTTCTATAGAATAGTAACCTTATGAGACGGTGGTTAAGATTTTACGATTCTCATTAAGAACCGAAGATCTAAAGACACTACGAGTGAACTGAAATGTTAAACATTTTCTCTCATACCCAAAAATATAACTATCCGTCCCTAAAACGAGCATTTGTTATTCGTAACATTATTGACGTACCTCTCAACATGCTTTGGAAGTCTAAAAAGAGATACTTCCGGATTGTACTTTTGACTGATGCTACGATTTACAGCGCCACAATAAAAGCCGAAATACGACCGCATATCAATGTGCTTCTCCCCTCCATATAAACGTATATAAACGTTTCGCAGTATGTTATGTTTATACACACCAGCGGCTTGGCAGCGCTGCAGTAGCAAAGTTGCAGAAAATCTCTGGGAGTTTCGTGATTCAGACTCTGTTAGCACTTAAGCAACATACTTTCTGTAGGATGGAAACAAAACACTCCACTAAAGCGAAAATAAACAGGAGCAATGTGGATTATTTACTGACGCTGGAATATAGCAGTTTTACCAATGTATGCTATACATACAAAATAGAATGGCTAAAAGAAAAAATTCCCAGTTTTTTTACAGAAATACTAATACTTTTTTATAACGGAAGTAATGTAGGTATGACAGCATACAAGGGTGTGACTAAAATTAAATATATCGCTGTTATTTTTCATTCTAAACCTAATGACGTGCCGGCCGGAGTAGCCGAACGGTTCTAGGCGCTACACTCTGGAACCGCGCCGCCGCTACGATCGCAGGTTCGAATCCTGCTTCGGGCATTGATGTGTGTGATTTCCTTAGGTTAGTTAGGTTGAAGAAGTTCTAAGTTCTGGGGGACTTATGACCTCAGAAGATGAGTCCCATAGTGCTCAGAGCCATTTTAACATTTTTTTAACCTAATGACGTATGTGTCAAAGTACCGAAGAAATACTGTAGAATTTAATAAAGTAACCAACTAAATTTGATTTTTCCGTCGTAAAAAAGTACCCTTTCTCCTTAAGAAATGTCATTCAAACATGAAAAATGTAGCTTACATCGAAATTGTTCGTGCGATTTCTGATTATTGCTTTTCAGTTTGGTCCATTGCCATTTTCTACTAATGGAAGAGGTAGTCATGATACAACACAAAGGGATGTGGGACCTTTTATTTGGTGCCTGAGCATTACGAATATGCTCAGCGAATGCTAATTGCTGACGCTCCAAGACTCATCGTGCATCATCGACAGATTTAGTATTTAAATTCCGATATAATAATTTCCGAGAAGAGCTGGACAACATACTGCTTCTTGCACATGTGTCTCGCGAAATGACTGCAACGAGAAAATCCCGGAAATCAGGGCGAATGCCGTCATCTACAAACGGACATTCATTCCCCGCGTCATTCGCGAATGGAAGAAGGAAGAAAGAAAGGGGGCAGGGGGAGGGGGAGGGGGATGGATACTGGTACAGGAAGTAGCGTTCGCCGTACACCGTAAAGTCGCTTGCAGGGTGTAGACTGAGACTGCATTGAAAACCACTAGGAAGCGCAGTGACCTAAACAAGTATTTTATCAAATTAGAAGAAAGTACATCAGGGTTTAACGTTCCTCGACAACAATATCTACTGCGACGGACCACAAACCCGGAAATCACAAGGCAGGAAATCGACTCCTCTGTATGATATGTGACTCTCGGCTCAGCTTGGCGCCTCACATATATCTATATTTGATGAATGTGAGGAAGGATTAATTGTAATTCGCTCTCTTACTCGGGTATGGTGGGGAGTGCATCTGAGTACTCTACTCACGATTTTCCGAGGAATTATCCGATCTAGACTGGTCTATGGCTGCATTATGTATCACAATGCGCGTAAGATTTATCTTTCCAGATACTCTTCAGATCAGAGCCATTCGTACCTGCCTAAGAGACTTGCGTTCGACGCCTACAAATGACCTTTTGGTGGAAGGAGGAGAGATGCTCTGAAGCATTAGACTTCAAATGATTCATTCAAGGACTGGGCCTCATGGAAAGTCCTATGAGTAAAGACTGCATTTACCAATTACGGAATGCCTCCAAGAGAAGAATTCAAATTCCGACCGTCTGCACAAGTTTTGACTCTTGGTATCCCGTTATACATTCCACGCGATGTTCTTCACAATTACCTTTATTTCGATATGATATTGACACACTCAGCTGCCATAGTCCAGTCTGTTATTATAATGTTTCAAGTTCGCTGAGTGTGAAATTAACTGCCGATTTGATTGTCTCACTGATGCTCAATGGCCCGATTAAATCTATATATACGCTGATGGATCCAGATACACAAGAGTACACTGCATGTGCCATTCTATGCCTTCAGACACAAATTAGTAAGGCCTAAAAATTGCTTAAAAGTGCTTCAGTTTTTACAATTAAAAACAAGATTTGAGGATGCTGAAGGCAATGCAAACCACTGCATTAAAGACACATAATGTGAATCCACAGGATATGTGGGCTCTAATTGAGAATATGTCATGATCTCTTCATTGGCAAAAGATTCCAGAATAGTATCCCATTCGGATTTCCGGGAGGGGGTTGCCAAAGGGGCGGTGACAATGAGAAAAATACTGGATAATCAACGAAAGGATAACGTTCTACGAGTCGGAGCGTGGACCGTCAGAAGTTTAAATGTGGTAGGGAAGCTAGAAAATCTGGAAAGGGAAATGCAAAGACTCAGTCTAGATATAGTGTGGATCAGTGAAGTGAAATGGAATGAAGTCAAGAGTTTCTGCTCAGATGAGTATAAGGTAATATTAGCAGCAGCATAAAATGGTATGATGGGAGCAGGATTCGTTGCGAATAGGAAGACAGGGCTTAGAGTGAGTTACAGTGAACAGTTCAGTGACAGGATTCTCCTTATCAGAATGGACAACAAACCAACACCGACAACGATAGTTGAGGTTCAAATGGTTCAAATGGCTCTGAGCACTATGGGACTTAACTACTGTGGTCATCAGTCCCCTAGAACTTAGAACTACTTAAACCTAACTAACGTAAGGACATCACACACATCCACGCCCGAGGCAGGATTCGAACCTGCGACCGGTTCCGGACTGCGCGCCTAGAACCGCTAGACCACCGCGGCCGGCGATAGTTGAGGTATACACGCCGGCGTCGCAAGCCGAATATGAAGACACAGAGTAAATATATGAGGATACTGAACGGGTGATTCAGTACATAAGCGAAGATGAAAATCTAATGGTCATGTGAGATAGGAATGCGGTAGTATGGGAAGAAGTAGAGGAAAGGGTAACAGGAGAATATGGGCTTGGTAGTAGGAATGAGAAAGGAGAAAGATTAACTGAGCACTGCAATAAATTTCAGCTAGTAACAGTAAATACTCTGGTGAAGAATCACAAGAGGAGGAGATGTACTTGGAAAAGGCCAGGAGATATCGGAAGATTTCAGTTACATTACATAATGGTCAACCAGACATTCAGGAATAAGACACTGAATTGTAAGGCGTACCCAGGAGCAGATAGAGACTCAGATCACAATATAGTAGTGACGAAGAGTAGGGTGAAGCTTAAGAGACTAGTCAGGAAGAATCAATGCCCAAAGATGTGGGTACGGAACTCGTAAGGAATGAAGAGATACATTCGAAGTTCTCTTTCCGAAACAGGGCATTCACAGAAGAGTGGAAAGAAAACCGTCGGTACAAATAAGGTAATTGCGGATAATCCATGGGTAACAAGAAATACTTGAGTTTATCGATGAAAGAAGGAAGTACAAAAATGATCAGGGAATTCAGGAATATAGAAATAGAAGCCACTTAGGAATTAAATAATTAGGAAGTGCAGGTAGCTAAGGCGAAATGGCAGCAGGAAAGACGTGACGAAATCAAAAAACAAGTGTTTTTCGGAAGGATCATTGTCCAGTAATAGAATAAGAGTTTAAAAGATCTCTGGAAGGTATAAAATCAAGTAAGGCAGAATGGGCAGATAACATTCCATCAGAATTTATAACATCATCGTGGGAAGTGGCAACGAAACTTCTATTCGCTTTGGTGTGTAGAATGTATGAGTCTGGTGACATACCATGTGACTTTTGAAAAACACCATCCACACAATTCCGAAGACTACAAAAACTGACATGTGCGAGGATTATCGCACAAAAAGCTTCACAGTTCATGCAAGCAAGTTGCTGACAAGAATAATGTACAGAATAATGGAAACAAAAATTGGGTATGTGTTAGGTGACGAGCGGTTTGGCTTTATGAAAGGTAAAAGCACCAGAGAGGTAATTATGACGTAGCGATTGGTAATGGAAGCAAGGCCAAAGAAAAGTCAAGACACGTTCATAGGATTTGTCGACCTGGAAAAGCGCTCGACAGTGTGTAATGGCACAAGAGAAAAGTCTGTAGGGAAAAACGGGTAATATACAAGATCTACAAGAACCAAGGGGGAATAATAGGAGGGAAGACCAAGTAGTAATTGGTCGGATGAAAAGGGATGTTAGATAGGATGCACTCTTTCATCCCTACAGTTCAATCTATACATCGAAGAAGCAATGGCAAAAATAAAACATTCAAGAGTGGAATTAAAATTCAAGGTGAACGGATATGAGAGATAAGATTCGCTGATGACATTGCTATCCTCAGTGAATGCGAAGAAAAATTACACGATTTGCTGAATGGAATGAACAGTCTAATGAGTACAAAATATGGACTGAAAGTAAATCGAAGGAAGACGAAAGCAATGAGAAGTAGCAGAAATGAGAGTAGTGAGAAACTAAACATCAAGTTTGGTGACCACGAAATAGACGAGGTTAACGAATTCTGCTACCCAGGCAACAAAATAACCCATGACGGACGAAGCAAGGAGGACATAAAAAGTAGACTAGCAATGGCAAAAAGGGCATTCCTAGCCAACAGAAGTCTATTATTGTCAAATACAGACATTAGATTGAGGAGTAAATTTCTGAAAATGTTCGTTTGGAGCATAGCATTGTAGGGTAGTGAAACACTGACTGTGGGAAAACAGGGATAGAAGAAACTCGAAGCATTTGAGATGTGGTGAGACAGAAGGATGTTGAAAATTTAGGTGAACCGACAAGATAAGGAATGAGGAGGTTCTCCGCAGAGTCGGTGATGAAAGGAATACATGGAAAACACTGAGAAGGGAAAGGGACAAGATGATAGAACATCAATTACGCCAAGGAAGTACTTCCATGGTGCTAAACGGAGCTGTAGAGGGCAAAACTTGTAGAGGAAGACAGAGATTGGAATTAATCCAACAAATAACTGAGGACGTAGGCTGCATGTGCTACACCGAGATGAAGAGGTTGGCACCGGAGAGGAAGTTGTAGAGGGCCGCATCAAACCAGTCAGAAAAAAACTCGAACTTTTCAGTCACCGCTACGTCACCAGAAAGTGGCGTGCATCGGTCCTTCCGGCATGAAAGGATGCGATTGCCCATGTCGAACGCGAAAAGCAAGGAAATGAAAATCGAATAAACATGGACTACTGCCCCTTTTACATTTACCAGTTCAAATATTTCAGATCATAAACTGTTGTGGTATTTACACAATTTCATTACACTGAATCGCTTTCATCTATGTCCTTATCATTAGGTGGAGGATTCAAAGCAATACCGAAAGAGGTGGCCATAAAATCTGTTTAAGGATGTAAGTTTTTTCCGAGCACATTCAGTGAGGAGCGCGAAACAGTATTATAGGATTAATGAAACCTTCCAAGAAGACAGAACCAATGCCACGTTTGCGATGATTGGACCAATACAAAATTGAACAGCCTGAGGCGTAGCACCGACCCTGCCTTGGAGGCGGTTAAGTGGGAGATGTGTCTCAGAGTGTGCTTCAGACAGATGGTGACGCAAGACTGGACGCGCACTTAGTTTATGTATCAGGCGATAGGGGACAATATTGGATAGGGGACTGATTTTAGTTTCGATTGTGCCTACTAGAGTGCACTAAAGTAATAGAATGTTTTTCATAAACTGTTCTAGTATTTTCATAAAGTGTTGTTATGTCTTTATGTGTATGTAAAATGTTATAAATGTGTTTTAGCAGTATGAGTGATGCGTGAGTGTGGTTTAAGGTTAATATAAAGATAATTGTTTAACGAGTTATGTAGTAGGATTTAGTGTGGGAAGATTTCGAAGTATGGATATGGACAAAGCGGATTTTTGTAGAACAGATTTGTAAAGTAAGTTTATAGTAAAGGGAAAATTAATTCAGGTATAAATAACAATAGTAAATAACTTTATGCATAAGCAAAAATTCAGCATATTAAATAATTACGTCGGTAAAAAGTGCAGTCGTTAGGTTTACTATTTTGCGATTAGTTATTGATGAAAAGCGCGGATTGACGCGGGAGAATGTTGTTTCGCTACTGGCTGTTGAGTAAACTGACCAATGGTAAAGCAATATTCTTCGCGCGCCTTTCTCTGCTGGTAGAGAAGACTTAGATTATTTGTAGTGTTGGCAGAAGAGCCAACACTGTGTTTCTAGAGGAGGCCGAAATGCACGCGTTTAATTACACGCTGACTGGTGTGAGGTCTGGAACAGGACAATGTCTTGAGAATTGCAAATAAAGTACGTAGATGGTGTAATACATAACTTTAATCCACAATTGTACAACATCGCTCTTGATGATACATGCTTCACATAATAAATATCAATTGAATACGGCGCCTTGCTAGGACGTAGCAAATGTAGCTGAAGGCTATGCTAACTATGGTCTCGGCAAATGAGAGCGTAGTTGTCAGTGAACCATTGCTATGAACGTCGGCTGTACAACTGGGGCGAGTGCTAGTACGTCTCTCTAGACCTGCCGTGTGGTGGCGCTCGGTCTGCTATCACTGACAGTGGCGACACGCGGGTCCGGCGTATACTAATGGACCAGGGCCGATTTAAAGGCTACCACCTAGCAAGTGTGGTGTCTGGCGGTGACACCACATTATTCTAAAGAAGAGTGGGAGCCTAGCCATGAAACAGTTCGGACGTCTGTAGTAGTAGTTCCGATGGAAACGATAAGTTGCCGGATCTAGCAGTGTTTCATACATCAAAAGTGTGGTAAAGTGACGGCATAATTATTCCGATGGGCGTGTAGAAATTTCGGAATTTTTAAGCGAATTTTGTGACGAGTAAAGACATATATTCCGCGTGTTGTATTGAGCAAGTCGGTGGCTAAAAACTGTGACTGCATTAGGTACCGACGGACTTAATATTTGGCGAGCATTCTCAATCAAAAGCAATCAGCATTTTTGTAGCTATTACGTTTGGGGAAATGCAACACCATAAACTTTCTAACGTGAGTGAAAGGGATTGTGAGTGATTATGTTAAGACTAGCACGGGCTTGGCAGTAATACTTGTTCACCGAAGTTTCAGAATATATTAATTGAGGACAAAATTTCCAACCTTTCATTTCGTGTGAAAACTTTCTCCCGAAACGTAGATTAGTGACTTTAATTGCAGCCTGGTTCACGTCGAAGTACAGTAGGTTCCGCTCGGCTTCCCTTCTGGTGATATGCTGAGACATTGTTCACAGGTAGGTGCAGGTTCGTCGTAAAGGGACGGAAAGAACCGCGCCGCCGCTCGTGGTACATCAGTGCCGGGAAACACTAAAGCCGTAGTATTTTGTATCCGCGGTCCAGAGAAAGATTTTGATGGAGCGAACAGTGAAGGCTAGTGAAAGAATTTAGTGAACCGGTACTAACAGAAGTTTGAACGGAACCCGTTTCGAGTTGCTGGTGCTGCAAGAAAGAAGATGATCCGCAACGGCTGCAGTAGCGACAGGAGCGCAACGAAGCAGCAGATGGCATCTTAGCGGTGGCGGCGAGCAGTACAACGGGGCAGCAGCGCGGTCAGCCTACACGACGAGCGGGGTCCCGGAAACTGTTAAAAGTCACATTAAGCATGAACTCAGTAATGATCAGGTGTGTGATGATCGTGTTGGGAATGTTACTGAATCAAATGTATCAAATGTGGATACCAAATTTGGTATAGTGCCCGTGGAACAAGGTAAACAAGAAACAGTGATTCCAAAAATGGAACTAGGAAGTATGCAGGAAATGTTTGCCGCTTTAATAGGCTCTATACAAGGACAAACTGAAAAAAATTAATAGTAAACTCGAAAAAGTTGACCGTGGTTTTAATGAAAAACTTGAAAACCAGACAGCTGTTTTAAAAGAAATGTGGGAATATAAATTGAAGTCATTAAAAATAAAGTAGATGACAAAATTTCTCGAGTTGAGAATAATTGCAAAAGATCTGTTTGCATTGTAAAAGGTGAATTAACAGAGGCTTTGAAAAGAGTTGCTATTGGAAACAAACAAAGAGTAGATGAAATTAAAGAAGACATGCAAAACGTACAGGTTAAAATAGCGGCTGTAGAATCCCGATTTCTCAGGATCTATGCACCCAAATGGCGTGAAAATGTAATCACATGTCAGTTCTAGTATAATATATTTGTCCAATGAATACCTGTTTAACATCTGCATTTCTTCTTGGTGCATAAATTTTAATGGTCAGTAGTGGATGTTAATTAAACTTATGAATTTATAACCATTTACGGTTCAACTTAAACGTATTTGTAAAAAAACTAATTTTTTTACACTTGGAATTTCATGGTTGATTCAGCCTTTCTAAAATATAAACAATCCAAGTGCAATGGGGTGCAAATTTTTTAAAAAGCCAACGTATATTCTTATGAAAATGAGTTTTATAATTAACTGTAGTATCAAAGTACTGTTTAGAGTGATCGTTGTTCTGATACTAACATTATAAAAAGCAATTGTTTCGAAAAAGCTTACGTACCCGAATGTCCCCTAGTCGGGTCAAATGCAGAAATGACAGCCGAATGTACAATTGCAGAATCTACACTACTGGCCATTAAAATTGCTACACCACGAAGATGACGTGCTACAGCCGCGAAATTTAACCGATGGGAAGAAGATCCTGTGATATGCAAACGATTAGCTTTTCACAGCTTTCACACAAGGTTGGCGCCGGTGGGGACACCTACAACGTGGTGACATGAGGAAATTTTCCAACCGATTTCTCATACATAAACAGCAGTTGACCGGCGTTGCCTGGTGAAACGTTGTTGTGATGCCTCGTGTGAGGAGGAGAAATGCGTACCATCACGTTTCCGACATTGATAAGGGTCGGATTGTAGCCTATCGCGATTGCGGTTTATCGTATCGCGACATTGCTGCACGCTGGCAAACCGTCGTTTTTTCGGATTAATCCAGGTTCTGTTTACAGCATCATGATGGTCGCATCCGTGTTTGGCGACTTCGCGGTGAACGCACATTGGAAGCGTGTATTCGTCATCGCCATACTGGCGTATCACCCGGCGTGATGGTATGGGGTGCCATTGGTTACACGTCTCGGTCACCTCTTGTTCGCATTGACGGCACTTTGAACAGTGGACGTTACATATCAGATGTGTTGCGACCCGTGGCTCTACCCTTCATTCGATCCCTGCGAAACCCTACATTTCAGCAGGATAATGTACGACCGCATGTTGCAGGTCCTGTATGGGCCTTTGTAGATACAGAAAATGTTCGACTGCTGCCCTGGCCAGCAAATTCTCCAGATCTCTCACCAACTGAAAACGTCTGGTCAATGGAGGCCGAGCAACTGGCTCGTCACAATACGCCAGTCACTACTCTTGATGAACTGTGGTATCGTGTTGAAGCTGCATGAGCAGCTGTACCTGTACACACCATCCAAGCTCTGTTTGACTCAATGCCCAGGCGTATCAAAGGCCGTTATTACGGCCAGAGGTGATTGTTCTGGGTACTGATTTCTCAGGATCTAGGCATCCAAACTGCGTGAAAATATAATCAAATGTCAGTTCTAGTATAATGTATTTGTCCAATGAATACCGTGTATCATCTGCATTTCTTCTTGGTGTATCAATTTTAATGGCCAGTAGTACATGATAATTAAAAATTGTGAATTTATAACCATTTACGGTCCAACTAAAACGTATTTGCCAAAAAACTAATTTTTTTACACTTGTAATGTCATGGCCGAGACAACCCTTCTAAAATATAAACAACCCAAGTCCAATGGGGTGGAAAAAATTGTTGAAAAGCCAACGTATGTTCTTATGAAAATGAGTTTTATAATTCTATTAAACGTAGTACCAAAGTACTGTTTAGAGTGAACATTGTTCTGATACAAACACTATAAAAAGCAATTGTTTCGAAAAAGCTTACGTGCCCGAATTTCCCCTAGTCCGGTCAAACGCAGAAAGGATAGACGAATGTACGATTGGAGAATCTATTTGTAGGCAGTCACGGCATTACCTGCAGTAGCTATCGGGTGAAAAACCATCGGAGCTCATCGTGAGGGGCTATAGAATTCCGGGGAAGAACCGCCGTGTTTGCCAGAGTGGGGAGCTGCCGGCAAGAAGACTAGCGGCGCTGCGCCGGCGGAATCCGAAACAAAACACGCGCGCTCCCGCCACGGGGCACGCCGGCTGCGCATAATACGGCTGCCGAAACAGGCAGCCAACTATTGAATTAACTTGCGGCGAAGGCGCGCTGACGGCGAAAATAAAGGATCGCCGGAATTACGAGCGGAAGGCCCGGCATCCCTGACTTTTTAAAGAGCCACCCTTAGAGTAAACAAGCACATAAAATTCCGTTTTTCTTTCCCCCTCACTGGTGGCGCTTCCAAGTTTAAGAACCCAAAGTGAAATTACTTCGCTGTCGGTTGTTCCGCTCCTTGGAGAGAGCCGGTCTTAACTTTTTCTGCGTCTGTTTCAATTCCTGCGAATGCTATCGGAACCGAATATTGCAGCTGGCTTTTCTTTCGTCCAGTCTTCTAATGTACACAGCTCCTGCTGTACTTCAATACCTTACCTCTGCAGGTAGTTTCCGTAAACAGGTAGCATTCCCAAGATTTTACTGTGTAGTGTTAATCAGAGACAGGGGCATCGTCGGGAATCCCCCAGGGAAGTATGATAGGACCGTTATTTTCTGAACACGTAAATGGTCCGGTAGACGGATTGGGCAGCAATCAGCGGTAGTTTGCTGATGGCGCTGTGATGTACGGCAAGGAGTCGAAGCTGACTGACGAGGAGGATACAACATGACTTATACAAAATTTCTAGTTGGTGTGATGAATGGCGACTTGTCTAAATGTAGAATAATGTAACTGAATGTCGATGAGTAGGAAAAGCAATCCCGCAGTGTCCGGATATAGCATTAATAGTGATATGCTATGTGAAGAGCAAGCAGGCTCGGTTAACAGCGCTAATTATCTACATATGGGTGCATAAAGCAGCAAGAGATAAACGGGAAGTGCCAATCAACAGTACATACACTTCTTAAAACGTGTTAACATAATGTAAAAAAGGTATAAATGCGGAGAGTCGTATTAATCAGCACGTAACTGACATGAAAGAGAATATACTTATGAAAAGGAGTGCAACAGATTGAAACAGAAGCAAAAGCCGGCCGCGGTGGCCGTGCGGTTCTAGCGCTGCAGTCCGGAACTGCGGGGCTGCTACGGTCGCAGGTTCGAATCCTGCCTCGGGCATGGATGTGTGTGATATCCTTAGGTTAGTTAGGTTTAAGTAGTTGTACGTTCTAGGCGACTGATGACCTAAGATGTTAAGTCCCATAGTGCTCAGAGCCATATGAATCATTGAACCAGAAGCAAAACGCTCTGGGAGAAAGGAGGTGGGTGAATTATACTTTGTGACGTAAAAACAAGCGAAAGTAGACCTGGATGATAAAGCATACTACATAAACAAATTAAAACCAAATGGAAATAGCATTCTCAGAAAAAGAAAGTATCGCGCGGGATTAGCCGAGCGGTCTTGGGCGCTGCAGTCACGGACTGTGCGGCTGGGCACTGCACAGGTTCGAGTCCTCCCTCGGTCATGGGTGTGTGTGTTTGTCATTAGGATAATTCAGGTCAAGTAGTATGTAAGCTTAGGGACTGATGACCTTAGCAGTTAAGTCTCATAAGATTTCACACAAAAAAACAAAGTAGCCGGACGGGGTGACCGAGCGGTTTTTTGGCTCTACAGTCTGGAACCGCGCCACTGCTGCGGTCGCAGGTACAAATCCTGCCCCGGGCATGGACGTGTGTCATGTCCGTAGGTTAATTAAGTTTAAGTAGTTCTAATTTCTAGGGGACTGATGACCTAAGAAGTTAAGTCCCATAGTGCTCATAGCCAAAACAAAGTTAAAAAACTTCGAAAACTGTTAGAACAGTGAACAAAACAAAAATGTCTAAAACCGCAGTGAGCAGTACGCACATAACCAGAAACAACAAAATACTTAAAAACGTGACTGAGTACGATGAAAACAGGGAACACAAATGTCACGCGAAGTCCTTCAGCTAGCGGTAAACTTTGCTACGCCGCCAGAAAGTAGCGGCTTAAAGCTTCCAGGGACATGCCTGCTTGCAAACTGGATCTGATCGTCCAAAATCTTGCCGTCTATGTTCGCTAGGTATTTGAAAATTTCAAGCTCTTCCCAAAAATACAATCTTCGCCCTTTTACTTCTTTGCCCATACTTACAGTATCCGCGAAATTCCTAGGAGAATAATCAGCAGTAAATAAGTCTTCAGTGAAGGTGAAGTTATCTACGTTACAACCAATCATTCCCAATACTTGTTCTTCGTGTCTCATTTTGATTGCTCTATCTGTTTGCCCTATATAATAACTGTGGCAGTTAATTCAGCTCATTTTTAGATGTCTCAATTTGAGAACGGATCCTCAATATTTTTGAGATCCTGCAAAAGATTTTTGTTTAAGTTATCATTAGTAGAAAACGTTACGTTACATTTATCTTTGCTCACCAAAAGATGTTTTATCGTGTAGGACATATTGTCTAAAGAGCGGATGGAATTTAGTCTTTGTTTTATGTGGATCTCATACGTTGTAAAGCTGAAAACGTTTTAGTGGTTTTGTTACTGAGGGTACGGCCTACTAAATCTTGCTCGTATCCGTTGTTAATAGCAATGAACTTTATCGCATTGATTTTGCTCTGTACGTTAACAGATGAAGAGGCGCTACGATAGCATGATTAATAGCGGAATGGAAAAAAGAGAGGAATCAATGAGGGTATTGTTGTCTGAATAGGTTCGCCTATGGAAGACGTTGAAGCGAATACTTTTAACTGTTATACAATGAGCCGTGCTGCGGCTCTCGCGCGTTGGTGCCGTTGCTAGGTCGGCATCGTTTAGTTGGTATAGTTAGTTGTCGTCTCCTTTTTGTGTTCATTGGCGCCACTCCGGTTGCAAGCGTTGTCTGTCCGATAGTGGCAGTAGCGGCAGTTGTCGATATCTAGTAACAGTGATACTATCTCTGGGGCGACGTCGTGGTGCTTGCGTGCTGCTGCTCGCAGTGTCGCCTAGACGAAGAGCAGCAAGTGGAGTGTTTAGGTAAGGCGAACCTAATTAGCCTTCCTCCACTTCTTATTTTTAATTGTTGTATTGTATGTGTTATTATTTATGAAATTCAGCCAGTAGTATTTTTCCTGTCTAGTGGCCACTAGCGCCCCAGTTACCTGCACTGCAGCTTTCAAGGGGATCCTCCACACTGTAAATCACGGATTTTGATGCGCTTCAAGTAGGTTGTAGAGGCACGTACCCTGAGTACCTGGCTATCCAGTTTTTTAGCGACGGGGCTTGGTTTTTGAGAAAATCGATTTTGAAGTTCATTGTGCGCTGTGTATACCTGTAACATTACATAAATTTCTAGCAAGCCAGCATAGCGCATACGGTAAAGGTTCACGGCTACAGCGCTGCAGGTACCGTGTTGGAATCCTGCTTGTGTACATTTTTTTTTTTCAAATTAACCGAATTTTTCAATTTTATTTCAAAGAATATCAACAAACACTGTAAGGTGTGCGAAATTATAACGATATATTCAGTTACTAATTTTTTCAAATATTCATTCCGTTTGTGGTTCCCAGTTGGAGTTCCAAATGTCCGTACAACAGTCGCTTCTCGTATTACCGGAAATCGATCTCTGCCCATTATCGTTCCCTCTCCCGTGAATACCGTTAGCCGTAACAGGAACTCCAGCTACTAGGCAAATGAGGATGCGAGGAAGAAGATCTACAAGTAGAGGAGATGAACGAAGAATCAAAAGGCGAAATCACAAATGGCATTAAAAACGCCTAAAATCTACTCTGAAATTTGAATCTCGTAACGAATACACCGCCTAGCGTGATCTCTGCCAATTCCATTGCAATACAGGATCTCTTGGCCGAAAGACGTCATTATTGATGATGAATTGATAGATTTCAACGAAGAAGATGAATTGGGAGAATATGATGCGAACCACAAACGGAATGAATATTTGAAAAAAATTAATAACTGAATATATCTTTATAATTTCGCACACCTTACACTCTTTGTTGATATTCGTTGAAATAAAATTGACAAATTCGGTCGACACTGAAAAAAAAGTACACATTTAGGATTCGAACATGGTACCTCCAGCGCTGTAGCCATGAACCTTTACCGCATTCGGTATCCTGACTTACTAGAAATTTGTGTAATGTTACGCGTATACACAGTGCGAAAATGAACTTCAAAATCGACTTTATCAAAAATCAAGCCCCGTCCCGAAAAAAACCGGATAGCTAGGTACTCAGGGTAAGTGCCTCTACAACATATTTGAAGCGCATCAAAATCCGTGATTTACAGTGTGGAGGGTCCCTTTGTTAGTGTATGTTACTGTAGTGTACTTTTCTTTGCTTTGCCGCTGCTGTCCGGTAAGGCATGTAGTTCGACATCTTCCTTGATATGTGGGCCGTGTGGTGCCTGTGTGTGTGTGTGTGTGTTTTCCTATTCTGGTAGTAGTGGTTCTTTTCTGCTTCCGGATGCTCTAAACACCGGAGTCTGAAGACGTAGTGCTGACCGCCGGTTCCGGCATGGGTGTGTTATGCCATTGTTGCATTGGTCATTCGACGTTAGGTAGATTCGGCAAATGATTATTGGTGATGCGTTTAAACTGTCACATGTCTGAGTTACCATCTCGTGAAGTGAATGCAACTCTTAGCTGTCTGTCTCATCGCTTGCGCGAAGTTTTGAGGGACTTTCCCAGGTCGATCCTTGGAGCAACGTCTGTGTCCCTCCCCCTCCCCCCTCTCCTTGGTTTGGTCAGATATGATGATTGTTTTTTAAAAAAAATTAATAACTATAATGTCAAGTTTGAAGATGTTTAAACTGATTCTTAAGGGATTGCTATTCAGGCCTTGGGCCGTGAAACAGTTTTTAAATTATTACTTTTGGTGGCCTTCAGCAGAGAAATAGTTTGAATTTGTTGTCATTATGGCCTTCAGCCATGAGTGTTACTTGTCTTAAAATTTTAATTAGACAATTGTATTCTAGCAGTGCAACTTTGATGATCGTTCTTTTAAAAATATTTTAATAACTGTAACTGCAAGTTGAAGGAGTTAATTGGTTCTTAAAAGATTGCTATTCAGGCCTTCAGCCGTGAAACAGTTTTTAATTTATTGTCACCTTTTATTTGTTGTTGTTTCCAAATAAAGTGTACGTTATAGAAAAAATAAAGTAACCGACAGCAATTTATTATGGCAGTGTCCACAATCGTAACCGAGTCCTGACTTTCTTGGAACCAGGTCTCATATATTTCGAAATAGAGAACGTTGAGCTCACTGTTTTCATGCTGGATTTCTTTTGTGAAGTCGATTTTTCGTGAATAATCTGAGATGTACTGAAAAAAGAGCTAACTAACAGCTTTTGCCCGATCCATCCCGCTGTTGGGTACTGCTCGACCTTCCACTACATGGGGAATAGTGAAAATTGTTTCCACGTTTTGGGATCCTGACAGATATGCCGTATTCTCACTCGGTTGTGTGCACTAGTGATCTGCCTGTGATACAATCAAAGTGGAAATTCGCAATATTTTCCTCAGGTTAGTTAGAAGCAGTGGACTGGCAGAAAATTAGAAACTGTGCTTAGCGCTGAGATTTGCATTAATAATCACTCGGCCACGACGATAATGACACACTCAAAATAATTAAAAGAGAGTGAGTAGTGTGGCAGCGACAACTAATAAAAAAACGTAATTACTGAAGATGCAAGTAACACAAACAATTATTAACGTACTATTTACTGTCAGTGTTTGACGAAGCCTGAATAATTTTTACAGTTTTGGTTCGTTTGCTAGACATAAATGGAAATCGGTGGCTACTACAGGACATTAGAACGAGTACAATAATATTCCAATGAAATTGAAATGAAGTAACATTTTATTACACAGGACAAATCACTTGAACTTCTTAGGTTCACCTTGTCTAAGTTTATTAACTCCATCGAACTGTAAAAGACTTTTGAAAACTGTCAGGCTACATCACTGTGGTGGTGATGTCAGATAACGGGGGACAGGCGCTTCCATACCAGGGACGTTACGGAATGGCACCATACGCTTATTTTCATACTTACAACATTTGAAGGTCTGCGCAGGGACTTCAGCTTCCAAAAGCAGTAGGACACATTTAGCAAAACGAAAGGCTTGAAAATGTTGCCTTTTAAGATGTGTATATACCCAGGTGCTGTTAAACTGGAAGACACTTCGCCTTTCTTAATCATGTCGATGGTATCTGAGTGCATAGACTGTAAATCTCGTGATCCAGAGATCCATCAGTAGAAGCTTTATATTTTACGAGTAATTTTATTTGCCCGCATCTCGTGGTCGTGCGGTAGCGTTCTCGCTTCCCACGCCCGGGTTCCCGGGTTCGATTCCCGGCGGGGTCAGAGATTTTCTCTACCTCGTGATGGCTGGGTGTTGTGTGATGTCCTTAGGTTAGTTAGGTTAAAGTAGTTCTAAGTTCTAGGGGACTGATGACCATAGATGTTAAGTCCCATAGCGCTCTGAACCATTTGAAGTAATTTTATTTAAATTCCATACATACTTTTTTATAATGTTAATTAAAAAATACTGAGTCATAATGTTAATAAAAACAGCACAATTTTAATTTTAATTACTTGTTTTTGTTCTTCCTTTCCTATTGTCTTTCCCAGTTTCTTTCAGGGTAGACATTACTGTATATCGATTTTGGCATCAGAATTTCTGTAACGCTATAGATACTTTTGAAGTTCTGTTTAGATATTCAGACAATGAATACCACAGTAGGCGGTTCAGCTGAAGATGAATGGACGCCTCTAAAAATTGAAAACACACTTTCGTAGAGAATGTAAAATTTTTCAATTGATCGACGAAACAAGAAAGTACAAAAACGCTCAGGGACAGACAGCAATACAGCAACATAAGTAACATAGGTATGAAATAAATAGAGAGCTAAGACGAAAGGAATGCAGGAAAATGTGAGAAAGTAGTCAGCCAAATGCTCGTCGCAAGGACATACTGAACATACAGAATTGTCGAAATAACCTTCTATGAAATTATAAGCCGGGGAATTAACAATAAGAGGGGTAGCAGAAACTGATGTGTTAGAAGAAAAAATTAGGTGGAGATATGGGTGATATAGGTGGTCTAGTATTATAGTTAGATTTTAATACAGAATGAGAATATTTACAGTCAAATAAGATGGAAGGCATAGATTGACACTGCTTGTGAATTTTTAAAATGAATGGGGACAGTAGCAACCCAGCAACTATTAAGGCTGATGTGTAGAAGATATGAGACGGACAGGTAGCATCCGACTTTCGGTAACGCATCATCCACTGCTTGGTGCGACAGTTGCCAGATAATAAGCTTAACAGCTCATGGGCCAAAGTTGTTAAAAGGGGAATGCAAAAGAAAATTGAAGAGCTGTTATAAGACCATCAGTTTGGCTTTAGGAAAGGTAACACCACCAGACCGGCAATAATTTTTGACGCCATAGATGATATGATATTTCGATCGTGGGTCGCTCAACTGCTTGGTTATCAGCGCTCGTACAAAGGCCCAATCTTTCCACTGTCCAGTCTCGCCACCTCTCAGAATGATAACGCGCGGCGAAATACATAAATGTTACGATTTTTACTGACTGTTTCTGTTATACTAGAGACGTAGCACTGACGCAGCACTTGATAATGGAAGCAAGACGTCTTTACAGGATTTGTCGAAAAAAAAAAAAAACCGCGTTCGATATTGTAAAATGGCGCAAGGCGTTCGAGATCCTGAGAAAAATTGGAGTAAGCTGTAGAGATAGGCGGGTAATTTGTAATACGTGGAAGAACAGAGAAGGGACAGTAAGAATGGGAAGACAAATAGCGAAGTCGGATTAAGATGGGTGTGGGACAGGGATGCAGCCATCGCCCACGCTCCCCTTACTGTTCAGTTGTACAAAGGAGAAGCAATGATCGAAATAAAAGAAAAGTTAAAGACCGGGATTGAAATTTAGGGTGAAGGAACATCAACGACAAGATTCGGTTATGACATTGCAACCCTCAGAAGAAGCGAGTAAGTATTGCGGGACACACTAGTCTACTGAGCGCAGAATACGGACTAGAAGTAAGCCGAAGAAAGGCGAAAGTGATGAGAAATCGCGCAAAATAGATTAGTGATAAAATTAGTTTAAAATTGTAGGTCACGAAGCAGATGCGGTGAAGGAACATTACTTTTGAAGCCAAATAACTTACGATGTAGGAAAGGAAGGGTGACACATAAGGCAAACTAGCACAGGCGAAGAGGGCATTCTTGCGCAAAGTGTACTGGTATCAAACGTTTATCCTTCTGAGAATCAGCATAGCATTGCGTGATAGTGAATCATGAACTACGGGAAAACAGGAAAAGAAGAGAATCGAAAGGTTTGAGAAGTGGTGCTGTAGAAAGATGCTGGTTGTTGAACTGACAAGATAAGAAATTAGTTGGTGAAAATAGAAGTAGGTGGAAAAATAACTGTCTTGATACTAGAAGTAAATGTACAGGGTAAAAACTATAGGCAACGACTGGGGTTGGACTATATCCAATAAATAACTGAGGACGTATGGTGTAAGTGCTAGTCTGAGAAGAAGAGGCTGGCCCATGAAAAAAAGTCATGGCGGGACGCACCAAACAAGCCAGATGTCAGACGACCAAAGAATAGTGGCATTTGGTGGGTGGATATCTTTCCTGATGCCGCCACTGCCCCTGGGATGGATGGAATTTGTGTACCCCACATGTCTGCATTTAGAGTAGAAGTTACGTTCACATTTGATAAGTTTTTTAAATGTTTGAATAATAAGTGAGTGAGGCGGGACGTGGTTCCTAGCCCGGTATTTACCTAGTAGGGTGTGGAAAACCGCCAAAAAAACGCAAAACCAGAGCAGGCCTCGTCTTTAATCAGTGAAGCGGATTCGATCCGGGACTGGCTCGCCTCACCGTGTTTCAGAAGCGGGAGTGTCAGCACTCTGGACTATCAGTGCAGGTTACTTTTAAATACTAATCACAAGAGAAAGTGAATGTTGAAAATAAATTCAAATTTGATACATAAATGAGAAACATCAAAAAGGAGTTAGAATTACATAATTAGTAGAAAATTTTATTGATTACACAATGTTTTCATTTAACATTAAAGCATTCCTCATGTCTGAATCAAGTTTTTATTTAATTTCATGTAATTAATGATTAAAATTAAAATATTGCCTTTTTTAAAAAAAATACGAGTCAATACTTTTTAATTAACATTTACATTTGATAATATATGAAGGTAATATCTGTTGCCGAAAGAACAGATACCATTGATGACCGTGCAGCTCCTCTAGAAAGAAATGATAATTAAATCGACACCCTAGCTGCAAACAGGCGTTGATGTACACCACTGGGGACATGTTGACAATGTGTGCCCGACTGGGATTCTAACCCGGGATCTCCTGCTTACATGGCAGACGCTCAGTCCATCTCAGGCACCGAGGGCACAGAGGATACTCTGCCTGCAGGGACTTATCCCTTGCACGCTCCCCATGAGACCCACATTCCGAACATGTTCACACCACTACATTCGTAGTGAACCTAATAGATGTTGGCTCCTCACACTCATTACTCGAGGCATATTAATCTAACAAGTCCTGTACGAGTTGGGGCATAGCGTGTGCGTTTGCACAAGAAGGTCAATGGCCAGGTAGCCATATTTTAACTATATATGAAGGTAGTATTGTAAGGTGTCAGGCAAATCCAACACCTTCCATGAAAACCCCGACATGATAAGCAAATCCAGTAGTATGTCACATAGCTCCGAATAAATCGTGACATTAAATTAACCAAAGTAATACGAGTAACGAGTGAGCAAATGGAATACCACAGACTAACAAAAGAATGCCTAAATGCATGTCATACCTTCCCACCGTGAGACAGACGCAGTTCCGAGGGGAGAAACGAGAACAGAAGCCGAGAGCAGAACTGTGTTAAGCTGGAAGGCCCTACGATAAGGTACGGACGGACACCCACGTCGCCAGCTAACCGCTAGGACCACACCACCCACAAGTTTTAGCGTGAGACTTTTTTGCGTCTCTGTTACGTCAAGACCACCCCCCAGCCAATGTTAAAAGCTAGAGCCCTCCAGAAGAACAGTATAGATCTTACGATAACACTAAAGGACCACACCAGCTGCAAGTTTTAGCGTGAGACTTTTTCGCGTCTCTGTTACGTTGCAAACTTTAAAAACATTGCCCCACCACAAAAAGTATAACGATTCGCATTGGATAGACAGAATTTTTGTAGGCGGAGCTTAAGGTTAACATTGAGACCCTGATTGGTCAGATGAAAACACAGCCAGATAGTTTTTTTAAACCAACTTCGGTAAATTGTAGCAAGGAGAAGTTAGGAGAGAGTTGCTTACGAGACGGCGAGGTGAGCGGAGCTGTGCTGGCCGCCGCCCCCTGTCGAACACCGACAAGGTAATGAACGCACGCGATGCCGCATTTTTGAGCGCATAAGGCTTCACTCAGAACTGCAGAAGTCTCATCTGTTACATCCCCTTTTTGAGTAATACCAGTGTCGATCGTCAATTATAGCTCATGGTGTTCACATTTGCCACTTGAAGTAAAAATCTGAAACGCGATGATGTTTCTGTTATATAGTTATTGAGAAGCCACATCAGCGACTATAGTTTATGACAAGTTAGATAAGTAATTAAAGATAATTGAGGGTCACTGTAGACCATTTTGATAGTTTTCTCTTTTGTGAAACTTAATTTAAACCTAGATTATGATGTGATTTGGCATAGGTCATTCTTCGATCCATTGTAGAACTTGGAAACCCATTCAGGGAATATTCGTTCACATTTTTGTTGAACGCAGTTGGTTTTCACCATCCTGTATTAAAACATTTCCTTTTATCAATAGTGCAATTTATAAACAATGTTTTGTGAGTAGAATAAAATTTCCAGTGGTAAACTTAACTGCTTTTTCGACGTTATTTTACCAGATAACTAAAAATAGGAAAGCCTTGAACCCCTTCCACTAAATTTAGTTAGTATTAAGATTCTTTTACAGGGAGTGCAGTGGAGCTGACGCTGAAATCATTAAGTATTTGGTTATATCATCGCTAGTCTCACTGAACTCTTCTGAATTCTACATGTCATGTGTGGTCTGGCGTCTCCTTACCAGCAACAGGTCCCAGGTTCAAACTAGTCAATTCCCTAAAAAACACGCTCAGAGCGTCGTTGCGCGAAAGTGGTAGGGAGACACGATATAGAACAAACAGACACCACGCAGAATGTTCCCGAAAGAATGAAATGATAATTAAATCGACACCCTAGCTGCAAACAGGCGTTGATATGCATCATTGGGGACAAGTTGAAAATTTTCCCCGAAATCGACACCCTAGCTGCAAACAGGCGTTGATATACGTCATTGTGGAGCGTGCAAGGGATAAGTCCCTGTAGGCGCAGTATCCTCTGTGCTTCGGCGGCTGAGATGGATTGAGCGTCTGCCACGAAAGCAGGAGATCCCCGATTAGAGTCCCAGTCGGGGCACACATTTTTAAAATGTCCCCAGTGATGTACATCAACGCCTGTTTGCAGCTAGGGTGTCGGTTTAATTATCATTGACATTTGAACGTGAGCGTATATTGTCGAGTGACATTAATGTGACTATCTGTCAGAATAACCACGTTTTACAGCGCTGACGGTGGCGAGACGCTCAGCGAGGGAGTCAGTGTGATCATGGAAGTTACCGACAGGAATGTGCAGCCATGTAAACTACAGTACCGTGGACAGCTGTGCTAGGTTTTTCGGTTGAGGATCCATGGCGTGAACAGCCTGATACATGTTGTTCCACAAATTCCCAGTTGGGTTTAAATCCGAGGAGACTGGCCAGGGAAGTACGGTAAACTCATCTAGATGCTCTTCGAAACAGACGTACATTGATAGCAGTGTGCTGCTTTGCTTTTCCTGCCATTAGATGCCATCTTGCTGAGGAGAAACAGCCGGCCGAAGTGGCCGTGCGGTTAAAGGCGCTGCAGTCTGGAACCGCAAGACCGCTACGGTCGCAGGTTCGAATCCTGCCTCGGGCGTGGCTGTTTGTGATGTCCTTAGGTTAGTTAGGTTTAACTAGTTGTAAGTTCTAGGGGACTTATGACCACAGCCGTTGAGTCCTATAGTGCTCAGAGCCATTTTTGAACGTCGACGTCGAACAGATGCGATGGTCACATGAATGTGTTTAGAATGTGTAAATTTAAATCAAAGCAAACGAAACTGGTTAGTAGTAGCGAGTATAGAGACAGACAGTTGCAGTTATTACAGTCACATGGTAAGCACTCAACTAGCTGCGAATCTATCAAAAATAATGGAAATGTTTATACTGAATAACGCTCGTAATTTTGATCTTCAAACGCTGTTTTCTTTCAGAATTAAGTTGTACTTCTTCAGGAAGTAGATATTCGGACACTGACCTTCAAATTAGAGAAGTTTGAAGAAAATCGAAGACGTCCCCGTGTGGTTGGCAACTGACAAAACTTTTACAGTAAACGGCCTCGCCATGGCCATCCCCGGATGCCTCCATTTCACTTCTTGGTAACGAGCGTAGAAAAGAAAGCAAATGATCTAGGAAATACGGTAGGCAGTATTATCAGCACGCTTCTTTCAGAGAAGAGATTGACGCTTAACTGCACTAAAGCCAATACAAATGTTTTCATCGAGCATCAAGTTCAGGATCTTGCGCAGAAAGCATCTTCACCCAAACACGAAGGATTATTTACTTCTCTTATTTCCACTGTGCCATGTTCTCTGCGTACGGAGAAGCGTACGGTCTAGCAGCAGAAAGATGCTGTTTATACACAGGATTTAATTATTGTATTACTTGCGGTACGGAAGTAAAGAGATTGAAGGTGGAAAGGGGCAGCTTCTGCTGCTTACGGATCAGGGGGAATTGACCACTGTCCTGTTTTGACCATGGTCGATAGGTTTCGGGCTGCTGCTCTAGATTGCGGTAACATGGGGCACTTGGCTCTGAGCGCTATGGCTCTGAGCACTATGGGGTTTAACATCTGAGGGCATCAGTCCCCTAGACTTAGAACTACTTAAACCTAACTAACCTAACATCCATGCCCGTGGCAGGATTCGAACCTGCGACCGTAGCGGTCGCACGGTTCCAGACTGAAGCGCCTAGAACCTCTCGGCCACAGCGGCCGGCCATGGGGCACTTGAAACGAATGCTTTGACATCTCTGGAGTATATAGTGTCGCCTGGTCCCTGATGTCTCCACATTTTCCGAATCGAATGTCCCGGACAATAGACACTTAACTGGTGATCAATGGCAAACAATCGGGAGGGGGGCTCGTGATTATTTAGCGGAGGGCGAAAGTAAGTACCTATTTCACAGCTCTCCCCTATGCCTTGAAACAGGTTTGATATATAGTCCAATGGCGAAATTACACCTGAGCCAGCACAGGACACCTAGTCTGTTGAGACAGGCCGAACTTTGTGAAATATCCGAACAAGTACAGATGCTGGACGCGCGCGTAACGTTCCGTCTTGGGGAAGCAGCCGGAAGGTAGGGAAAAAATGGTTCAAATGGCTCTGAGCACTATGCGACTTAACTTCTGAGGGCATCAGTCGCCTAGAACTTAGAACTAATTAAACCTAACTAACCTAAGGACATCACACACATCCATGCCTGAGGCAGGATTCGAACCTGCGACCGCAGCGGTCGCGCGGTTCCAGACTGAAGCGCCTTTAACCGCACGGCCACATCGGCCGGCAGGTAGGGAAAGAAGGCCAGTGTTGACTCTATTAGCTTGCTGTGTGCGGTCTCATCTGAGATGAGGAAGAGAGTGCCAGCAGCACATTGAGTGGCCCAATCTGAAAATCGTGGATCTTGTCAGCACGAATGACGTTTCGGTTCAGGGACCATCTTCGGTTCCTATTGGCGGCTGAATGCTTTAGTGATGATAGCTACCCGACTCACGGGGTGGAAGCGTCATTCCGAGAGACAATCTGGGTCCTGTGGTTTGGATCCGAGTGGAAAGAAAGAAGGGAAAAAAATTAGGATTTAACGTCCCGCACACAGTGAGGTCGTTAGAGAGAGAGTAGAGCTCAGTTATTTTTAAGGAACCATCCTGGAATTTTCCTGGAACAATAGAGGGAAATCACCAAAAACCGAACCGTGGTTGCTGGACCATTGTCCTCCGGAATGCAAGTATAGTGTGAAAGTACTGTGACACCTCACACTGTCAGAGAGGACGGCTTTAACCAGAGGCTCCGACGATTCTGTGACGATTTAGGAGGCGGATTTCTCGATGTCTACTTTTCGGTGAAGAATAGTAGGAGCCCCATCCCTTTGTAGGTCAGGCGTCCACCTACACGCGAGAAGCCGCTACAAGGATGACAGAGTACATGTTTTATTTTTTATATAGAGAAGTTCCTCAAAGGGTTCGTTAAGATACGTTCTAATTTTAGACAGCGAAGAAAACTATCGCCATTACTTTAAGAGAGGAACATCAGGCCCGGAATATCAGAGAAAAAAATCTAATATAATATAGTATTACTAGCTAAGTCAACAATACTTTCCTGTTGGTAAATGTGTATAGCAATAGGATATACCTCCTAATTTGCTTCTCGCTTCCACCTCCCACCCTCCCCCCCCCCCACCCCAACCTCTCTGTCCATCACCATCTGTCATACACTATGTGATAAAACACCCCAAACACATACGTTTTTCATATTAGGCGCATTGTGTTGTCACCTACTGCTAGGTATTCCATATCAGCGACCTCAATAATCATTAGAGATCGTGAGAGAGCAGAATGGGGCACTCCGCGGAACTCACGAATTTCGAACGTGTCAGGTGATTGGGTGCTGTACGCGAGATTTCTACAGTCCTAAATATCCCTAGGTCCACTGTTCCCGATGTAATAATGAAGTGGAAAGGTGAAGGGACACCTACAGCACAAAAGCGCACAGGCTGACTTCATCTGTTGATTGACAGAGACCGCCGACTGTTGAAGAGGGTCGTAAGGTGTAATAGGCAGACATCTATCCATATCATCACGCAGGAATTGCAAACTGCATCAGGATCCACTGCAAGTACTAAGACAGTTAGGACGGAGGTGAGAAAACTTGAATTTCATGGTCCAGCGACTGCTCATAAGCTACACATCACGCCAGTAAATGCCAAACGATGCCTTGCTTGGTGGAAGAAGCGTAAACATTGGACGATTGAACAGTGGAAAAACGTTGTGTGGGGTGACGAATCATGGAATACAATTATTAGCGATCCGAAGGCAGAGTGAGGGTATGGCAAATGCCTGGTAAACATCATCTGCCAGCGTGTGTAGTGCCAACAGTAAAATTTAGAGGCGGTGGTGTTATTGTGTGGTCGTGTTTTTCATGGAGAGAGCTTACACCCCTTGTTGTTTTGCGTGGCACTATCACAACACAGGCCTACACTGATGTTTTAAACGTCTTCCTGCTTCCCGCTATTGAAGAGCAATTAGGGGATGGCGACTGCATCTTTCAACAAGATCGAGCACCTGTTAATAACGCACAGCCTGTGGCGGAGATGTTACACGACAATAACATCCCTGTAATGGACTGGCCTGACCAGAATCCTATAGAACACCTTTGGCATGTTTTGGAACGCCGACGCCGGTCATGTAGGGAAGCAGCCTACTTACGCCATATAGAATTCATATGCTTCCCATTGTGTGCCAGCCTAGTCCGCTGCAGCTACCTATGACGTCACGAATGTTGGGCAGTAACTTAAAAGTAAAGTAAATAATCTTAAAAGTAAATAACATGTCAGGAGTGATGCTAAAATGATAATGCGTCATGTTTCAGTTTAATAATTTTAACAGTTTTTCGAAATTTGGACGTTTTACGTAAGAATCATCGGCTCAACAGGAAGGAGCTAGAATCTTCAAAATTTATATTCGGATTCCTTTTTCATTGTAATTTGATGAAAACAACATGCTGGATCTCACAAAGTAATATTTTGGTTGAAATCCACGATTTTCTGCTTTTGCGTCCTAAAAGTACGGAAGCAAGATATATTAAGTAAGTGATTAGATAAAGCTAGGTTGTCTAGATTTAGGTGGAATATAGATACGCTATAATAACAAAGATATGAACTTTAATGACAGGCATCACGTTTTTGCTAATCACTTTCTGGTTGCCAACATTGTAGTCAGAGAGCCTGTGTTGAGAACGGCAACAATAGTAAATTTTCCACCTGTCGCCCCACAGTCAGGCCTCACCGATCGACATTGATACCTCTCCTCAGTGTAGCACTCAGTGAAGAATGGGCTGTCATTCCACAAGAAACCTTCCAGCACCTGACTGAATGTATCCCTGCGAGATTGGAAGCTGTCATCAAGGATAAGGGTGGGCCAACACCATATTGAATTCCAGCATTACCAATGAGGGCGCCATGAACTTGTAAGTCTTTTTCAGCCAGGTGTCCAGATACTGTGTGTATGACCATGTACTGACTTGTACACAGTTAGGTGAAAGGCTGTTAGGTGCCACTGAGGGCACTCCAAGATAGGAAATCAGAGACACAATGCAGAGAGCAGACAGATGTGGTAGTGTTTAGGCTACTGGAGCACAACAGTTATACTAGAGGCACACAAATTGCAGATGCACTGGGCTGCTGCACAGGGCTGAAGATAGACTTCAGGGAATTAACTGATAACTCCACGAACCACCTAGACGCTTTTGTACATCTACATCTACATCTACATTGATACTCCGCAAGCCACCCAACGGCGTGTGGCGGAGGGCACTTTACGTGCCACTGTCATTACCTCCCTTTCCTGTTCCAGTCGCGTATGGTTCGCGGGAAGAACGACTGTCTGAAAGCCTCCGTGCGCGCTCTAATCTCTCTAATTTTACATTCGTGATCTCCTCGGGAGGTATAAGTAGGGGGAAGCAATATATTCGATACCTCATCCAGAAACGCACCCTCTCGAAACCTGGCGAGCAAGCTACACCGCGATGCAGAGCGCCTCTCATGCAGAGTCTGCCACTTGAGTTTATTAAACATCTCCGTAACGCTAGCACGGCTACCAAATAACCCTGTGACGAAACGCGCCGCTCTTCTTTGGATCTTCTCTATCTCCTCCGTCAGACCGATCTGGTACGGATCCCACACTGATGAGCAATACTCAAGTATAGGTCGAACGAGTGTTTTGTAAGCCACCTCCTTTGTTGATGGACTACATTTTCTAAGCACTCTCCCAATGAATCTCAACCTGGTACCCGCCTTACCAACAATTAATTTTATATGATCATTCCACTTCAAATCGTTCCGCACGCATACTCCCAGATATTTTACAGAAGTAACTGCTACCAGTGTTTGTTCCGCTATCATATAATCATACAATAAAGGATCCTTCTTTCTATGTATTCGCAATACATTACATTTGTCTATGTTAAGGGTCAGTTGCCACTCCCTGCACCAAGTGCCTATCCGCTGCAGATCTTCCTGCATTTTGCTACAATTTTCTAATGCTGCAACTTCTCTGTATACTGCAGCATCATCCGCGAAAAGCCGCATGGAACTTCCGACACTATCTACTAAGTCATTTATATATATTGTGAAAAGCAATGGTCCCATAACACTCCCCTGTGGCACGCCAGAGGTTACTTTAACGGTTGTAGACGTCTCTCCATTGATAACAACATGCTGTGTTCTGTTTGCTAAAAACTCTTCAATCCAGCCACACAGCTGGTCTGATATTCCGTAGGCTCTTACTTTGTTTATCAGGCGACAGTGCGGAACTGTATCGAACGCCTTCCGGAAGTCAAGGAAAATAGCATCTACCTGGGAGCCTGTATCTAATATTTTCTGGGTCTCATGAACAAATAAGGCGAGTTGGGTCTCACACGATCGCTGTTTCCGGAATCCATGTTGATTCCTACATAGTAGATTCTGGGTTTCCAGAAATGACATGATACGCGAGCAAAAAACATGTTCTAAAATTCTACAAGAGATCGACGTAAGAGATATAGGTCTATAGTTTTGCGCATCTGCTCGACGACCCTTCTTGAAGACTGGGACTATCTGTGCTCTTTTCCAATCATTTGGAACTCTCCGTTCCTCTAGAGACTTGCGGTACACGGCTGTTAGAAGGGGGGCAAGTTCTTTCGCGTACTCTGTGTAGAATCGAATTGGTATCCCGTCAGGTCCAGTGGACTTTCCTCTATTGAGTGATTCCAGTTGCTTTTCTATTCCTTGGACACTTATTTCGATGTGTCACAGTAGAAGATGGCCACGAAACGGTATGTTTAAGAAGAAGCAGAAAGCTTGGTGCTTGCTCCTGAGGACTGCAATGTCAATGGGTTACTGGTGAGAGCGCTACTACAGCAGTCCGCACTCACAAAAGGATAGAGAGCAGAGCCAAGTGACATAAGAACCTGCTGTTGCTGGCCATAACAAAAGTGCCAGTGGTGTTTAGCTTCCAGTTGAACGCTGTTGCTACCCAACTTGGAGTTTGTTAACGTGAAGTCCAGATGCCTCCCTACCAGTGGAGTAGGTGAATGGGAGGAATGTAAATGTGCTTGGCCAGAGGCATCCTGGAGGTGCAGAGTGACTCATCAGATTGACCAAAGCTTGTTAATAGAGACACAATATACCGTACATTATAATTACATTATGTAATATGTGTGTGTGGGCGGGGGAGTGGAAGGGGGAGAGGAGGATGATTACTGTGACGAATCTGTTCTTCAGGGACTTGTGTTCAATATGCTGATTAAGGAAATTTATCAGTCAATCCATTTTCCAAATACGTTTTTCGAAAATTGCAATTTCATGTAAAATATGGGAATCATGAGATCGTTATTTTGTGTAAGAACGTTTATTAGAAATTTCATTCCTTTTCATATTCTGTAATTTTTTAGAAATATGTTTTTACATTTGACTTTTAACAACATTAATTAACCTATAAATTTCAATTATTTCTTTCGAATGAAATATTTTTATGAAATTTTATATTATGAAATATTTAATGTACAATATGTGCAAACATTTCACTGTGCATAAAAATAAAAACGGTTGTAAGTTTTCATGAATACCAGAAAAGATTGTAACGTTAATATTGTAATAATTTATCTCTGATGCCTTGTGCAAGCCAGTTGTACATTTAATCTCTGAGTTGTGGGCTTTCAGAGAGGACAGTCACAAAAAATCAAGTGTTGAAATAAATTTCATGTAAGAGGAATGAAGTATTATTTTGTGAATTGTTAATTGTGAACATCGTATCTAACAAAAATATCAATTTTTATAAATCTACAACGGAGAAAAGAACTCCAGTAGTATTAATTACAAAACCAGTGACAGCAAGAAGAAACGATTTGTTGGATGTATTGAACCTGAAAATAAACCACGACGCTTTATTATCAACAAATATCTTTACTAAAACATTTCAAGTCTGAGCCTCTTGAAAAACCTTGCGCCAAAATACATTTGGCAACAAGCTTAGCCACGAAATTCTTCGAAATATCCAGATGTGTTTTATAACTGTCTGATAGTTACGCAACAATCAACAACGGGAGTTTTATTCTACATGGCGTTTACCATCACATGCTGATATAAATTTACATGTGTGATTGTACAGACGAAGAAATGCTACTTTTGAAATTCAACCATTTCAATAACTACTGTTTGATTGGACTATGAGGACAGGACTGTCAGAATTGGCAACTACACTACTGGCCATTAAAATTGCTACAACATGACGACGACGTACTAAAGACGCGAAATTTAACCGATAGGAAGAAGATGCTGTGATTTGCATATGATTAGCTTTTCAGACCATTCACACAAGGTTGGCGCCGGTGGTGACACCTACAACGTGCTGACATGAAGAAAGTTTCCAACCTATTTCTCATACACAAACAGCAGTTGACCGGCGTTGCCTGCTGAAATGTTGTTGTGATCCTTGAGTAAGGAGGAGAAATGCGTACGATCAAGTTTTCGACTTTGATAAAGGTCGGATTGTAGCCTATCGCGATTGCGGTTTATCGTATCGCGACATTGCTGCTCGCGTTGGTCGACATCCACTGGCTGTTAGCGGAATATGGAGTCGGTGGGTTCAGGAGGGTAATACGGAACACCGTGCTGGATCTCAACGGCCTCGTATCACTAGCAGTCGAAATAACAGGCATCTTATCCGCATGGCTGTAACGGATCGTGCAGCCACGTCTCGATCCCTGAGTTAATAGATGGGGACGTTTGCAAGACAACAACCATCTGCACGAACAGTTCGACGACGTTTGCAGCAGCATGGACTATCAGCTCAGAGACCATGGCTGCGGTTACCCTTCACGCTGCATCACAGAGAGGAGCGCCTGCGATGGTTTACTCAACGACGAACCTGGGTGCACGAATGGCAAAACGTCATTTTTTCGGATGAATCCTGGTTCTGTTTACAGCATCATGATGGTCGCATCCGTGTTTGGCGACATTGCCGTGAACGCACATTGGAAGCGTGTATTCGTCATCGCCATGCTGGCGTATCACCTGGCGTGATGGTATGGGGTGCCATTGGTTACACGTCCCGGTCGCCTCTTGTTCGCATTAACGTCACTTTGAACAGTGGACGTTTCATTTGAGATGTGTTACGACCCGTGGCTCTACCCTTCATTCGATCCCTGCGAAACCCTAAATTTCAGCAGGATAATGCACGACCGCATGTTGCAGGTCCTGTAGGGGCCATTCTCGATACAGAAAATGTTCGACTGCTGCCCTGGCCAGCACATTCTCCAGATCTCTCACCAATTGAAAACGTCTGGTCAACGCTGGCCGAGCAACTGGCTCGTCACAATACGCCAGTCACTACTCTTGATGAACTGTGGTATCGTGTTGAAGCTGCATGGGCAGCTGTACCTGTACACGCCATCCAAGCTCTGTTTGACTCAATGCCCAGGTGTATCAAGGTCGTTATTACGGCCAGATGTGGTTGTTCTGGGTATTGATTTCTCAGGATCTATGCACTCAAATTGCGTGGAAATGTAATCACATCTCAGTTCTAGTATAATATATTTATCCAATGAATACCCGTTTAACATCTGCATTTCTTCTTGGTGCTGCAATTTAAATGGCCAGTAGCGTAGCTCTGAATGTTCTGAATCGTAAAAGTGTGCTGTTCAAAAATCGAAATAACGTCGTGTTCTACGAGTACAGTGTCAATAAGAGACAGCTGAAATTAGTGTACTTACACAAATATCTTGGTGTAGCTCAGTCGTTGGTAAAGCATGTAGCAGACTTCGACTGGTAGAATACTAGGGAAATGCAGTGAGACTGCTTACAAATAGTGTGTGCGATCGAATCTAGAATATTGCTAGAATATTGATCATTTGCAGTGACCACTGTGTCCTGACGGCTTACTGGTCACAGCAAATGCCTAATAACCAGGAGACCAAGCTTTTGAATACCTGTCCTGCACAAATTTTTAACTTTTCCCATTCTTTAACATTAATGCCCACTCGTAGCCAATGTCTATAATTCATCTATGTCTTAGTTCACAGCGCTTACTAGATCGCAAATGGTGCTTGTTGTTTCCGAAAGAACAGACACCACTTGCAGATAGGTCAATTCTTAGCTCTGTAGTATCGTAAACGCAGGATCTGAACTCAATGCTCATTTACTCTTATGTTTATTCACATATCTGAAAACGGGCAATACTGCCAGAAATCGTATATTTTGAGGTTGTATCACAGTGATCTAGAGTCTGAAAGTAAGTGTATTTTCGACAGATAAGTTACGTGGATCACTCTCTAGTGTCAAGAACTGTAAGTAGGCTGTTTAGGTTTTTATTTTGGTAACGCCACGTACCGATCTGCATGAAAATCACTGACTGTGCTGTGTGCAATCTGTGGCTGGTTGGCATTGTTGGAATATTCGCTATTGTAGTGTTGGGCAGTTGGATGTGAACAGCGCCTAGCATTGCGCATATATATATATATATATATATATATATATATATATATATATATATATATGTATATATATATATATATATATATATATATTATGACTTTTGAACAATATTAAGGTAAATACATTGTTTGTTCTCCATTAAAAACTTTCATTTGCTAACTATGCCTATCAGTAGTTATTGCCTTCAGCAGTAAGAATCTTTCACTTGGTTGGTACTAATGGCGCTCGCTGTATTGCAGTAGTTCGAGTAACGAAGATTTTTGTGAGGCAAGTGATTCATGAAAGGTATAGGCTATTGTTAGTCAGGGTCATTCTTTTGTTGGGATTGCGTTGGGCTGAATATATTGTGTGTCAGTTTAGTGACGATCAGAATAAGTAAAGAAAGAAATGTCTGAGTACGTTCGGTTTTACTCAATTGTTTGAAAATAAAATAACCTAAGAGGTTTACCAGCACTGTCATTTTTAATTTTTCTAAGGGGAAGTTTCAGAACGTTCAGACTTGATAAATCAGTCACATAAAATAAATAATGAAATTAATTTGATGCGCATAGCTAGGGATGAATTTTAATAGTTATTTTATAATTTTCCAGAAACGTATGAGCTCCAAACGAAGCAGGGTCCGTGAGCTCCTTTAGAATACGGGAAAAATTACACTCGTTGATTAATTGATTTCCTTCCAGTTGTTTGAATCTATGGAAAAACTTAGTGGTATAGGCAGAAAGTGATATATGAAATCAGTTATGTAGTTAGGCCCAGCTAATCGACGATTGCACATTCTGCAACAGTTTTCTCTAAGGTTGTGAGAAATGTTATCCAAACATTTTTATTTTGTCCATCTTCAAGAACAAACATAGAAGGAATAAATAATTCAAATTTCTACCATGGCACTGTAAAAATGAGTACATATGGACGGTAAATGTTGTTGTTGTGGACTTCAGTCCTGAGACTGGTTTGATGCAGTTCTCCATGCTACTCTATCCTGTGGAAGCTTCTTCATCTCCCAATACCTACTGCAACCAACATCCTTCTGAATCTGCTTAGTGTATTCATCTCTTGGTCTCCCTCTACAATGTTTACCTTCCACGATGCCCTCCAGTACTAAATTGGTGATCCCTTGTTGCCTCAGAACATGTCCTACCAACCGATCCCTTTTAGTCAAATTGTGCCACAAACTCTTAACCAATTCTATTCAATACCTCCTCATTAGTTATGTGATCTACCCATCTAATCTCCAGCATTCTTCTGTAGCAACACATTTCGAAAGCTTCTATTCACTTCTTGTCGACACTACTTATCGTCCATGTTTAATTTCCATACATGACTACACTCCATACAAACACTTTCAGAAACGACTTCCTGAAAGTTAAATCTATACTCGACCTTAACAAATTTCTCTTCTTCAGAAACGCTTTCCTTGCCATTGCCAGTCTACATTTTATATCCTCTCTACTTCGACCATCATCAGTTGTTTTGCTCCCCAAATAGCAAAACTCCTTTGCTATCTTAAGTGTCTCATTTCCTAATCTAATTCCCTTAGCATCTCCCCACTTAATTCGACTACATTCCATTATCCTCGTTTTGCTTTTGTTGATGTTCATCTTATATCCTCCCTTCAAGACACTGTCCATTCCGTTCAACTGCTCTTCCAAGTCCTTTGCTGTCTCTGACAGAATTACAATGTCGTCGGCGAACCTCAAAGTTTTTATTTCTTCTCCATGAATTTTAATACCTACTCCGAATTTTTCTTTTGTTTCCTTTGCTGCATGCTCAAAATACAGATTGAATACATCGGGGAGAGGCTACAACCCTGCCTCACACCCTTCCCAAACACTGCTTCCCTTTCATGTCCCTCGATTCGTATAACTGCCATCTGGTTTCTGTACAAATTGCAAATAGCCTTTCACTCCCTGTACTTTACCCCTGCCACCTTCAGAATTTGAAAGAGATTATTCCACTCAACATTGTCAAAAGCTTTCTCTAAGTCTACAAATGTTAGAAACATAGGTTTGTCTTTCCATAATCTATTTTCTAAGATAAGTCGTAGGTTCAGTATTGCCTCACGTGTTCCAATATTTCTACGGAATGCAGACTGAACTTCCCCGAGGTCGGCTTCTACCAGTTTTTCCATCCGTCTGTAAAGAATTCGCGTTAGTATTTTGCATCCGTGACTTATGAAACTGATAGTCCGGTAATTTTCACATCTGTCAACGGTAAATTACAGCATTAAAAGAAATTAAGTGTTGTGTACATAGTTCCGCGTAGTCAGCGCGTAAACAACTTTCCCACTAGAGCGCACCCCGCTAAGCACAACAGCGCAGGCGCAGCGCTCGTCCGTCTCCACACTACGAGATGGACCAAATTTTGCTTCCGCTGATCCGCATATTAATATGTAATGCAGCCAATGAGATTGCTGCTAACGTAGAACCTTTTTTCCTCGCATATCACACTCGCGCAGTGATACATGAACGCGCGAGGTATTAAAACGAGTGTACAGACCTCCGATCAGTCAGTCTGCATTTGTCTACACCAGTCTGTAGTCAAGTTTGAGTCTGCGCCTAATAAGATTATCATATTCCTGTACATAGCCATGAAGATAAATGTATAGACACTTTTGTCAAATATCAGAGATATGTGAGAATAAGATTAACGTACCAAGACCAAAGGAACTTCATATTGTCAATTGTAAATAGCATCCACAATCAAGTTACGTAATGTTTATGCTTGTTATTGTTTTAATAAACGTGTGTGAAAATTAATCAAGTTCTGTTTAAAGTTGGTCACCGTCAATCTGCTATTCTAAGCGTGCAAGTGGCATTTCTATCATCTGACCTAACGGCAGAAGAGAAACACGCCACGATAAGACCATGAGACATATTGCTGACACTCACCTACTTCGTTAGAGCGACAAGTCAAATAATCTGATGGTGTGTGTACCGAAGGCCTTACAGTACGCACACCACATTAAGTTCAGTCCTGGCGCATAATAAACTTTTGGACTGAAAAACCTGCCAAAGAGGGAATACTTTAAATGGCGGTACTTGGAAGCTTTTGGCGTGGTTAGAAGCAAGTGGCTAGTATTCAGGACAGATCGTCAACTGAATGGTAATTGAATTCTCTGACACAGAACATGGGCATGAAACGAATATAATTGGAAGCAATAGTCACTTACTACTGGTCAGGTATAGTTGGCGAGTCACCGGCAGTGAAGCGAAAGTTCTGAAAAATAAGCCTGATAAATAATTGAGGCGAATTCTCTCTGATAAATTTTATGCCGACAGCTGGACCGGCTGCGCATTTTGCGGGACTAAATACACAAAGGTTACAAATGGCGAGGCAGCGCAGGCGACGTCTGGAGAGGCTTTGACTGGAGCCGGCAGGCTGGCGGTTTGATTACTGCGGCCACTTGCGGCAGAAAGTGAATAGAATTTAAAGCGGGCAGCCGGCAGAGCGGCAGATGGATGCTGCTCCATTAGGCGGCTCTTTGACGACAAAGCGGCCGAATGAGCCGCAGCGGGGCGAGGCGCTGGCCAGTCGCAAGTCGCTGATGGATTGCCGCGCCGCTCTGCTGATGGGGCGGACAGGCTGCGCCGTTTGACAGCCGCCACGACCGTACCTTCTGTGCCGTAATCGGCACCGGTCGCTCCCATTGGCTCGGCTTACCTACCGACATTCAGCTGACAATGACGCGTAGGCCCGCATTACACTGTAAAAGGTCTTTGTAAAATATATTATAAAAGATCTTTTACAAAATCTTCGACGATTTACTATAGTTCAATTCTTTTATCTTGGCGGTTCGCGCATGCCCGCCCAGAAGCGGGAGATTGCTGCGTTGTCAGTTGTACGCGCCAAGAGAAGCAGCATCATAGTATAGTTCGCAAACTTACGTTTAGGGGGGACCGCGCAGTTTATGAAGTAAAGCCACCACGGCCGCATTAACCCTTTCGCTGCTACAGAGACGTGCTCCCCGCATTCCGCGATGTGCGCGATTTTGTCATCATTGCACTGCTCGCCTGTGCAGACACATGGTGTTTCGACTGCTTTGACGGACTTTATCATTCGATTTCACAAAAACTATTTGGCCCAAAAAGTTGATTTTTACACATCTTCATGACTGAGACCTTCCCCCCCCCCCCCCATAAATGACTTAATTTTGTTTCGATGTTCAACGCAGTTATTGTGCAGCATTAGATGTAGTAAACCATTGCACGAAATTTTGAAGAGTTTGAAGAGGTAAACGTCCATAGCGTATACTTTCCGTATGGTCGATTTTAGTTGCCACTGGAAATTTCAAAAAATTACATCCAAACAAATAAAATTCATGAGGTAAGACACTTCGATATTGTTTTTAAGTAAAGAAAATATTAAGCAGCGAACCAGGTTTGAATTCAGAACCTTTCGTTTATCAGTCACACACTTTAACCATTACGCTAACACAGTTCGTCACTCAATTCATCTCCCAGAGGACTTTAAAATATCACGCAAAATACCGACAAACACTGATGACTATGAATTACTCACGTTTCATCGAATTACAATAGGAAATAAACAATTACCGCTGTTCTATATTGCGAAAAACCGGTTAGTGAGAATGATACAAACACCTTTCCTTGCTATCGCCTGAATTAGGAGGCTTATTGCTTGTTTGGTTTAATTAATTAATAGAATATGAAGCAATTGGTATAAAGAATGCTTTTTCCAAACTTTCTATAAAACAAAGTCTGCTATCAAGACATTGCTTTTGTTCAGTTACTTTATTTATGAATGAACCTTTCTAAAACTGAAGACACTCGTCCGTGCTCTGCACTGCAGTCGAGCTCTGGCAACGTCGTTCTCTGTTCATTGGCTGACTGTGTTTTGTGACGTAAGATGCGCAGAACGAACCTAAACCCGGCCGCCGTCATAAATGACGCGCACTTTAGCGTACTTTTATCATTTTTTAAAAACTGTATTTACTTGATCCATTTTGTTATCGAAACTTTCCCAACCCCCTTACAATGAACTCGTTTCTTTTATTTATTTATTTATTTTCGTTTGACATCGTCACTGGAAATGTGAACTAATTATGTGTAAATGTCCATCTGTTACCAGTCATTAGATTACAGTCGTTTTCAACGAAAGGAATTCTAAACAGGAAACAAAATAGCTTCATACATCGAAAAGACTGCTGAGCTTAAACTTTTTTAAACATGCACGTTAGAAAAGATAAATATTCCCCTCTTGCAACTGAAAGGAGAAACTTTATGAGATAAAAATAAATTATTTGATAAAACAAGTATCTCTCTTTCGCCTCTTCTTCTGTCCCCCACCCCTCCCCCAACGTGTACAATCGCAAGATACACTCCTGGAAATGGAAAAAAGAACACATTGATACCGGTGTGTCAGACCCACCATACTTGCTCCGGACACTGCGAGAGGGCTGTACAAGCAATGATCACACGCACGGCACAGCGGACACACCAGGAACCGCGGTGTTGGCCGTCGAATGGCGCTAGCTGCGCAGCATTTGTGCACCGCCGCCGTCAGTGTCAGCCAGTTCGCCGTGGCATACGGAGCTCCATCGCAGTCTTTAACACTGGTAGCATGCCGCGACAGCGTGGACGTGAACCGTATGTGCAGTTGACGGACTTTGAGCGAGGGCGTATAGTGGGCATGCGGGAGGCCGGGTGGACGTACCGCCGAATTGCTCAACACGTGGGGCGTGAGGTCTCCACAGTACATCGATGTTGTCGCCAGTGGTCGGCGGAAGGTGCACGTGCCCGTCGACCTGGGACCGGACCGCAGCGACGCACGGATGCACGCCAAGACCGTAGGATCCTACGCAGTGCCGTAGGGGACCGCATCGCCACTTCCCAGCAAATTAGGGACACTGTTGCTACTGGTGTATCGGCGAGGACCATTCGCAACCGTCTCCATGAAGCTGGGCTACGGTCCCGCACACCGTTAGGCCGTCTTCCGCTCACGCCCCAACATCGTGCAGCCCGCCTCCAGTGGTGTCGCGACAGGCGTGAATGGAGGGACGAATGGAGACGTGTCGTCTTCAGCGATGAGAGTCGCTTCTGCCTTGGTGCCAATGATGGTCGTATGCGTGTTTGGCGCCGTGCAGGTGAGCGCCACAATCAGGACTGCATACGACCGAGGCACACAGGGCCAACACCCAGCATCATGGTGTGGGGAGCGATCTCCTACACTGGCCGTACACCACTGGTGATCGTCGAGGGGACACTGAATAGTGCACGGTACATCCAAACCGTCATCGAACCCATCGTTCTACCATTCCTAGACCGGCAAGGGAACTTGCTGTTCCAACAGGACAATGCACGTCCGCATGTATCCCGTGCCACCCAACGTGCTCTAGAAGGTGTAAGTCAACTACCCTGGCCAGCAAGATCTTCGGATCTGTCCCCCATTGAGCATGTTTGGGACTGGATGAAGCGTCGTCTCACGCGGTCTGCACGTCCAGCACGAACGCTGGTCCAACTGAGGCGCCAGGTGGAAATGGCATGGCAAGCCGTTCCACAGGACTACATCCAGCATCTCTACGATCGTCTCCATGGGAGAATAGCAGCCTGCATTGCTGCGAAACGTGGATATACACTGTACTAGTGCCGACATTGTGCATGCTCTGTTGCCTGTGTCTATGTGCCTGTGGTTTTGTCAGTGTGATCATGTGATGTATCTGACCCCGGGAATGTGTCAATAAAGTTTCCCCTTCCTGGGACAATGAATTCACGGTGTTCTTATTTCAATTCCCAGGAGTGTATTTTATTAACATTCAGTGCTCCTCACCCCATAGTCAACCAAGATACCTAAAGGAGAGCACCAACATATTCACTGTTTCTTGCAGAAGCAACCAAGTACAAACGTAACTTCCTCAGATTTACAAATAAGATAAAGAAGCACGCATTCTGTTGCTGCTGGACCATGAAGTTCTTTTTGTATGTCAGAACAGGTGGAAAATTAAGTTCAGGAGCACCGTATTTGTTAAGAAGTGTAATGAATTGCACAATTAATTGATTGAAGAAATCTCTCAGAACAATGTTTGTTGGTCAACTACCGCCAATAGTTTCACATTTTTCAGTGTCAGAGAGGGAGACACCACCATTATGACTATGCCTGCAACAGACCTGGCATTCACTGTGCCTAACTGACGTGGCGTCACGAACAAACGCCGAGGCCTTCCTTTGAGTCGGGGATGGTTCAACGTCGTCCACCAACAGACAGCATATAGGCATATCTACCAGAGTGCCATCTCTATCTACCCTTTAATAGCGAATGCACACAGCCAAAAGGCTCAGTGAGGTGCAAACGTGTGAAGTAAACAGGTAACCATGCCACTGAGACGCAATGCATGTCTCTCAAAGCCAACTGCGCGAGTTTGGAAGTGGTAAATCTGTGACTTTACGAGTGGCGTGATGGCCCTTTTCAGATAACTGCCACACAATTCGGATGATGCTGATTCCAGTGGTCACGTGGACATTCTTACACACTTAGACGAGGCTCTGGACGTCCACGCAGCACAGATGTCGGACAGGATCATCGTATTGTAAGGGCGGCAGTTGCAGATCGTACAGCAACCACAGCACTGATAAGAGGCCTTGTGGGGCCAGACGTGTCAACACGAACTGTTGCCAATTGGACAACATGGTTGTGGAGAGAAGCAGCGATTTGTATGAGTAATTAATAATTCAAAAACAATCGCATTTATTATTATTATTATACCGCCAACCGGTTTCAACCCGACGTAGGTGTCATGTTCTGGGCGTTTACACTATTGGTTGACTGCTGGTGGTGTAACTCATTTCTAATTTACTGCCGTAATGTAGACAGGAGTGACACCACCAGCAGTCGACCTATGGTGTAAACGCCCAGAAGGCGACCCCTACATCGAGTTGAAGCCGGTTAGCGGTATAATACGAGATGCGGTTAAGACTGTTTTTGAATTATTGTGGCCAACTGGTTATTAACAATGGGACTACGGGCATGTACATCTCTAGAGCCTGTCTTCCACTCATGCCTCAGCGTTGACGTACGTGACTCGACTGGTGCTGTCAAAGGATCAATTGGAAGATGGAGTGGTGCGCCGAGGTCTTCAGCGATCAAAGCGGATTCTGGCTGCAGGCAAGTTATGGTCGTTTGAGTGTACGACGTAGACATGGTGAGCTCTGTCTCTTACAGTGCTTTCATCCGAGACACACTGACGCCATTCCAGCCGTTATGATGTGGGGTGCGCTAAGTTAGAGCTTTCGTTCACCTATGGTGTTTTTAGAGGGGACGCTGTGTGTAGAATATTGTTATACCTTGTAATTCCTGCTGCAGGAAGATGATGTGTTGTTTCAGCAGGATAATGCTAGCCCATACACGTCGCATGGTACTCAACGTACTCAGCAAACGTTCGGAAATGTCCATGACCACGATCTCCGGCCTCCAATCGAGCACGTCTGGGATATGATAGGACGAAAAGTAACTCGTGCGACTCGTCAACGAACAACGCTTGTAGAATTACGGGAACTCGTCGAGCAGGCGTATCCCAGGACAGAATTCGCCATCTACACAATCGACAGGACGCCAGAGTCAGCGCCTGTGATTCCTCCCGTGGAGGCTGCACCTCTTGCTAATATGGGTGTTCCAGCATGATTCGATACCTTGTATCTCACCCGTTTGTGCTATTGATTTGTAAATGTCACTGAGCCATGCGTGGCTCTTGTTTCCGCTATCATGTATTTTACACCCTGTTTTTAACGTACTTCCAAAAAAAATGGTTCAAATGGCTCTGAGCACTATGGGACTCAACATCTTAGGTCATAAGTCCCCTAGAACTTAAAACTACTTAAACCTAACTAACCTAAGGACATCACACACACCCATGCCCGAGGCAGGATTCGAATCTGCGACCGTAGCAGTCCCGCGGTTCCGGACTGCAGCGCCAGAACCGCACGGCCACCGCGGCCGGCGACGTACTTCCACCTCACTACGTTAATTTAAATTGGTCGTGAGTTGGGCCCTAGCAGTCAGTTGCAACGCGTTTGGAGCGCAGTCCGGACCTGCCAGTCGGGGAGTTGCAATGTGGCACTAGTGTAGTCGGGTTGGAGCAGTAGTGAGATCTGCGTCGACATGGCTCGCCCGACCATTGCCGCCACGCTTCACTTGAGTCGGGCCACGGTCTTGGTGGATCGTCGGTCAGTCGTCCTACCGGACGACGCGTTTTGGCTCGCCGATCGTTCATGGGTCGGCTTTGGGTGTCTGCATCGACTCCCGATTTGTCTTCGTGCGTGTTTAGTTACTGTTGCGTATCGTTCAGGTCTTCGTGCAAATGTTTGTCAGGTTGTGTGTGTAGTTGGTGTTGTTTCCACTGATGAATGTCTGAGATATTGTCGGCATTCTGAGAGGAGTCGGTCGGTTGTTGAGGACGAGGCAAGTTATCTTCGCGCGATGCAGTCGACTGGGGCCGCTGGTAGCCCCTGCACAGTGTCGTGTGGAGCTGTCTGATCGCTACGAGCTTCGAGGTTCACCGAGCCAGGACGTCAAAGTTGAGTGGTTTCAACTACCCAAGCCATGTCCATTCATTTTGTGGTGGTTCGTTTCGGTGGTTCGCTGTTGCGGAGGTTTTCCTGTAAGCAACGCCGAGTGTTTCTACTGCTGAAATTTAGTCGCCATTCGGTGCAGTTAACTATTTGGGTTGACTACAATTCGAGTGCACCAGCGGAATTTTCTACCTTGTGGCCGTTAGTGTTCTGGTTACCTGCCCTGGGCACTGACGTATATTCAGGCAGTGTTCTTTTGGGTGAAGTTAACTATATTACCGTGTTTCAAATACAAGTGCACCAGCGGAATTTTCTGCCTAGTGGCAGGTAGTGTACCGGTTACCTGCCCTGGCCACTAACGTAATTTCAGGCAGCGTCCTTCCCTCACCTGTTTTTGCTGTCTAACATGGTTCTGTAATTTTGACAGCTAATACATACTCCACTGCGGATTATCACATTTGTAACCTTTTCTGTTTGAGTTCTCATTTCCTGATTGACGGGAAGGAAGTCGTTATGTCCGTCGGTCCGTGGCTGTCTCCTGGTTGGGTTCCGAGACATCAAATATAGTTGGGCTCACCACCTGTCTCTTCTAAGTGAACGAGGACAGACCGACTTCCCTGGAGGTTTCCGAGTGCCACCGGTGTTTAATTACCTGTTTTCAGCTACTTTAAATTCAAGGGTTTTGGTTATTTTTTATTTTCTCAAAAATTTTTCAAAATTAATTTTTAAATTTATCTTTCTAGCTTAGATATTGCGGCCTTCTGCCTTTAAAAGCTTATGGTAATATATTTTAAGATTTTGAAACTTAATTGTGACCTTCAGCCATTGGTATTGTACTTTGCATATGTACGTTCTATCTGCTTAGCCTTAAGGCTTTCCGCGTGGCCGTGATATGTTTTTTTATTGATTTGATTTGCCTCTATAACTGCATTTTAAACTTGTTGATTTTTAAGATTTATTGTTTTTAAACATTCTGGCCTTCTGCCTTTAAACGTCTATGGTAATATATTCATAATTTTGAAATTTAATTGTGGCCCTCAGCCATTTGTATTGCCTTTTGCATATGTTTGTTCTATTTACTTTGCTGTGATTTTTTAAAAATTATTTTTATTGCTATCTTAACTGTATTTTATCTTGTTGATTTGTTAAGATTTCTTGTTTGGAGGCCTTCAGCCGTAAAAGAGTTGCATTCGGTAAAGGTCCGGCTATGAGCTGCTTTGGTTGTAAAAGTTATTAAATTACAATAAATTACAATTAGAAGGCGAAACTGACCTTAACCTATTTGGTCATCTCCACAATCCTATTACCTGTTCTGCCCAGGGGTTCAGAGGGCGTATCAGTCACCATTTCATGTACTCCAGGAGCAGTATTGCAACAGAAAATCTTGAGTGAACTGGAATCCTCTGAAAGAGTGTACTAATTTTTTTCTGCAGTGTATAATTCTGACAGCACAAAATGGGCCTCCCAGCATTTTCCCACTGGCAAAACCCCACATCCCGAACACTGCTGACAGCTTCGATAACATTTGTGGCTCCATGTCTGAAGGAACAGGAGAACTGACGCAGCAGTTTTAACAAAATAGATTAGGTTTCCCAATCAGACGAAGCCAGTTACGTGGGCTGTTTACTAACACAACCTAGACGAAACAGAGCGACATGTGGTCAGAAATTACACAAGCAAACGAAAAATAATTTTTAATTGAAAGTGGTATATTGTGTTGGAACGCAGTTGCATTTTACACCTCGCCTGTTTATGACCACAGGCGTTTATTTCAGATGTTTTACACTCAAATAAACCGAACAGAGCAATGTTCCGTGCAAAATATATTGAGTCTTAATATTTACGTACATATGCCACTACGCCAGCACTACCATTCAAATCTTCGTCGGGTACTGAACATCGGTATCGTTCGAATCCATTGCCCCAATAGTTCGTTGTCAACATGAAATGTGTGCTATCGCTGTATGCTTAAACACTGTCCACTTACATTAGTGTGACCACAGCCTGTGTTGGATGTCGCCGGCCGGAGTGGCCGAGCGGTTCGAGGCGCTACAGTCTGGAGCCGCCCGACCGCTACGGTCGCAGGTTCGAATCCTGCCTCGGGCATGGATCTGAATGATGTCCTTAGATAGTTGGGTTTAAGTAGTTCTAAGTTCTAGGGGACGGATGACCTCAGAAGTTAAGTCCCATAGTCCTCAGAGCCATTTGAACCATTTTGTTCGATGTCAGCTTACGAACGGCAGGAGGTAGCACTAGCAGTGGAGGGCAAATAAACCGTGTCGGAGGACAGGGAAGATAGTGGAGTCATTGTCGTAACGCCGATATAGACCGATTTTTATGATTTGCAACAGCGTTTGATTGCTTGGTTTCAGACCAAAAGTGGAGGCATTTCCGGAACTGCTAGGCTTGTAAACTGTTCACGTGCACCCGTGTTTAAAGTATACCATGCATGACAAAATGGCGCTATCCAGAACCGACAACAAGGCAGCTGTGTTGGACCACGGTCCATAGATGACACGACTGAGCGACGGTTACGGAGATGTGTACGGACGAATAGACGCCAGCTGTTGGGCAGTTGACCGCCACGATGAACCAAGGGGCTACCGACAGGGTCTGGTCAACGACCTTTCAGCGAACGTTGCCCCCAAAGCAGGCGCCTGCTTCAGTAACGTAAGCTGACTGTTGTTCGTCGGCGACGAAGACTGGACTTTGCACGCCTTTACTGCAACTGGACGTTCTGGAGCGGCGTCAGGTGGCGTCTTCAGATAAATCGCGCTTTATGCTCTATCGGATACAGCATAAAACGTCTGGAAGCAAACACCTTGCAACAGTCGTTGGAAGGGTCCAGGTCGGAAGGCATTTTCTGAGTGGTGTCATTCTTTAACCCTTTCGTGAGCAAAATCATTGGACACACTTTTTAATGAATGGAAAGTATATAGTAGTTAACAGATAGGTATATTTATCATACAGAATATCAAATTTGCTCCAACTGTGAAAGTGAGGTCACAGAGCAAGGTGGGAAGTATTCTTCCCACTGCCCTTCCTTGGAGTTAAATGACAAAAACAACTTTTTCAATATATGTCATATTTATTTGATAAATTAACTTCTCTTGTTACAATGATTGTTCAGAATTACTTGCCATGAAATTTTCTGAAACATGGGTCTATGCAAAGTGGTATTTGACAATATGTACAAACGCAGCTTTGGTACTACAGTGACGGCACGTCCAGTAGGTTTCTCCTAAAATGGGTTGATGCTCCCCTACAGCCACATAACGAAATCTTCAGGTACTTCACCCCTTTTTGCCAGAAAGTCAGGTTTTTGTCAACGCCTTTTTTGGGATGAGAAGCCGGCGATCAATTGTCTGGCTAGATGGATCCTGTATGTAATCTGATCATGCTGTCCACTTCCTCTTTTACTAATTTTCCACAGGATAAAACTGTTCACTACAGCAACGTCCACCAGGAAATAAAATATTCTGTGCCACCATTTTACAGAACTTCTGCCAATGGCATACATATCTCGTAATTTGTCAAACTTATCGACACCACCCATTATTTTGTTGTATTCTGCCACAACTTCAGGACAAGAAATCTCTGTACTAGTACCATCCTTGTTTCTCCTTTTCACTGTGGCTGTTTCTCATGGGTCATGAATTGAGGACAGTAAAGTGACTGGACGGTTATCCATCCATTTTCCTGCAGAAATGCCTCCTTTTGTTTCAAACTGGAATTCTCCTCGTTCTAATTTTACGTTTTCCTTCATAAATTTGGGTAAATCAAAAGTATTTACCTTATACTATAGCTTTGAGGAAAAAATCACAAAATGTCACGCGAACAGCACTGACAGGCTCCTCTACAGAGCAACACTCAGCTATACAATGCCTCTGCGCGAAGGTACACCAAAAACTGCGGGAATTTCTGATTGGAAGTAGTACCTTATACTGAGTGTTCACTAGGGCGTAGCACCGTACAGAGGTGGGAACTGTGAATCCCACGGGGCTAGGAGCGAGTTCATTGTAGTGGGAAGCATGTTTCCCACGGCTCACGAAAGGGTTAAGGCACCATCGATCGACACAAGTTCGCATCTGTCCTTGGCGACCATGTCGATCCCCAGATAGAGTTTGTTTTTCCTCGGCATGATGGCGCCTACCAACAGAACAATACAACGTGACACACAGATAGCAGTGTTCGTTCGTGGTTCGAAGAGCACCAGGCCAGGGACTAACCTGGCCACCAAGCTCCCCGGATTTAAACCGAATGGATCGGGCTCTTCGCGCCGTGTATTGTCAACCGAGAAACAAAGCGCATTCGCCCACGGCATTAGTGACGATATAGCACCACATCCCTGTCGGATCGGGCGCTAATGACCGTAGCAGTTTTGCGCCCTAAAACCACAAAAAAAAAAAAAAATCCCTGGCCGCACCTTCCAGAGCTCCACTACCTACCTATCTTCCTGCACGGACGCAGCGGACCGCGCTGCAGAAGATGGTTATTCAATCTTTTAGCAGGTGGTCACATTAAACTGATTGGTCAGTATACATTTAAATGACAAACATACAATGCATACACCGACACAGAGTAAAGGCGTAGACGTACAAGGATATGAGGAAGCACATGACAATGGTACATCGGACCAGTCAGCTGATGGTATGAAACTGACTGTGATCCCGATATCTAGATGTATTATTCTTGTGGTGTTCGTGTATTGAATCTTAAAATGATGTCAAAAACCATAATCAGTCAGATTCTTTTACAATTAGCTATTATTATTTAAAAATGCGTTATTGTACCATTTTACTTGTATGTACTTCAGCCTCGCGGAATGGCCGAGCGGTTTGAGGCGCCATGTCACGGACTGCGTGGCCGTCCAACAGGAGGTTCGAGTCCTACCTGCCGCTGTCGTCGAGCGGTTATAGGCGCTTCAGTCCGGAAATGCGCTGCTGCTTCGGTAGCAGGTTCGAAACCTGCCTCGGACATGGATATATGTGATGTCCTTAGGTTAGTTAGGTTTATGTAGTTCTAAGTCTAGGGGACGAATGACCTCAGGTGTTAAGTACGATAGTGCTTAGAGCCATTTGAACCATTTTTTGTTCGAGTCTTCCCTCGGGCATGGCCGTCTGTTTTGTTCTTATCATAAGTTAGTTAAAGTTAATTTACGTAGTGTGTAAGTCTAGGGACTGATGGCCTCAGAAGTTTGGTCCCTTAGAAATTCACACACATTTGTATGTATTTCATACTCTATTTCTATTAATGTGACGAAGTTAAAAATTTAGACGACAGTCGTTGCACCGATTAACATAATTCTTAATTACTATGTCAACCTCTTTGATGCTTCTTCATGCGAAAGAGTCTTCTGGACCTAAAAAATGTTTACCGTCTTTGCATATAAATTTGACCTAGTAAAATATTTTATGAAAGCCTGAAATTTTGGAAATTGGTGATTAGGTCTCATGGGACCAAACTGCTGAGGTCATCGGTCCCTAAGCTTACACACTACTTAATCTAACTTAAGCTAGCTTACGCTAAGGACAACACACACACACACACACACACACACACACACACACACACACACACACACTCACACACACAGATGCCACAGGGAGGACTCGCAACTCCGACGGTGGGAACCGTGCGAACCGTGACAAGACCTCCGAGACCGCGTGGCTACCCCGCGCGGCTGTGAAAGCCTGTTCCGAAGCTATTTTAAGTATTCTGTTTTAAGCGAAACTGAAAGGAAGACAGTTTGCTTGAATTATGTTCGATTCCAAATGCGATTAAAAGCTAAATGGGAGGGAGAGTTCGGCACCCTACAGAGATGTTGTTACCCCGTTCTAAGCAAACGAGAACGACGCACAGCATATTTCTGTTCCAGCCAGTGTGCTGCGGAAGTTATATACGATACACTGATGTGCCTCAGGGTTCACTTTTTAAACAGTCACCTTGATGGTGATGTATATATTAGTATGTGGCTCTTAACGCTGGTCGATGAAAATAATTCACGCTGACGCTTCAAAACTCTAGTGATTAAGTTAGCGTGCTTGAAAACAGTCTCCCCTTTTTCCGTTCTCGGTTTTTCCCCTGAGGGCTGCTGCAGAACATGAATTTTGTTTCTGTGAAATGAGGAAGACGTAACGAACTTAGCGGCGTGACATGCGAATGCTCTCGGAAACTCGCCGCTTCTTCACTTTTCTTAACCTTATTTGGACAGCGGCAGCAAGTTCGGCACAGACTGCGCGTTTTCGGGCCACTGGCGACGTCTTCCAAAAGGGTGCTACAAATACTTCAACCACTGTATCTATTTACCTGCACTGAACGCAGCTGACGGTGTAATGAATGACCACCATATAAGATAACATCCTTATAATCGTTAGCTCATACTATGACCAAAGATGTTTCGGAAATCGTCTTGTTTCGAAATTAGCACGAAGAACGTGCCCGTTCGGTGAACCTTGAGTACTTTCTAATTACCACTGTTATTCTGATAGACGGAAATACTGATACTGAAACGTGACAGTACTACAGAAATCGGGATCGATGAGAATAGAGGTTCCTAAACTCAGGGTATCAGCACTGCACAGTTGAGAAGGCGTTCTCAACAATGCCCAGACATCTCGTATCAATAGTTTCCAGTAAGTAGCCATACCGTGAAGTTGCTAGAGATGGTTCAAATGGCTCTGAGCACTATGGGACTCAACTGCTGAGGTCATTAGTCCCCTAGAACTTAGAACTAGTTAAACCTAACTAACCTAAGGACATCAAAAACATCCATGCCCGAGGCAGGATTCGAACCTGCGACCGTAGCGGTCTTGCGGTTCCAGACTGCAGCGCCTTTAACCGCACGGCCACTTCAGCCGGCGAAGTTGCTAGAGAATTTTTCATACTTTACTGTTGAAGCCGCACAAGAAACTAGAGGGAGCCGCAACACGAAACTGCGCACGAGAAGATCAGTACAAGAGAGAGTTACAAATCTACGGAAAAATGTGTCTTCTCCATTCTTTGAAGTATTACGTACGCATATTAAAGAATCAAAAGCAACAACTACACTGTACCTCGGAAATTACATCGATTCTAGAAGCTAAAATATTTTTTTGTCCTTGGCAGTACGAAAAAAGTTATTCCGATATTATTTTTCCAACTAAATAGATTTCCAACATCGGTGAAACTTGGGGCACCTACCACTTTTTCTTAGACATTCATTCATCCAATGACGCTTCCTCCATAGATTCTACGTCTCGCTGAAGTAGATAATAGTAAGTTAAGAAAGTGCTTCGAAGAAGTGGTTTTACGGTCACGGTTTAATGGGTTACCGAAATACGTTTAGGCTCACGTGGCTACAGAGAAACTGATGAGGAAACTTCCAGACAATAATACTGTCCGTGTAACAGTAGGCAAAACGGTGAGAGCAACTTGAACGAAAGTAATACAAGTGCAAAGGCTGTGTGTCAACAATGGTGAACGCGTGATCATCGCTGATGAACAGTGCCGCAAATATTGCAGTCTAGATATTCCAGGAAAGTTTTGCTATTATTACTGAAAAATGCTGTGAGCGTATCTAGTAGTATTCTTAGAGGAGCTTTTGCTGAAACATGCAGAGAGTAAAATATTGGACGAGGGCAGCGTAAACCGTGTACGCATTTCGAAAGCTACCTGTTAAATTGCACTTTCATTTCTTTGCCCACAATTCCTTTGGTTTCTGAAATCGCGAAATAGTCTTTTCAATATTTAGCAAGGACAGCAAACGGTCAGCTTCGATTAGTCGTGCAAATCCTTGAGCTCTCTGTATAGGACACCCCTGAAGCGTATTTGCATCTTTGGAGTTCTGCTGGCCCCCTCAACAAATGAGAAACGCTGGAAGTTGCCAGCACCGCAAGGTCGGATACAGTCGAATAACTTTCCATTAATTTGTATTTTACTGGGTGTTCGGTGTGGCGCCAATTAGTTCAGAGGTCTGCAGTGTCGGAGATTTTGGGTGAGAGCTTTCATATTACAAGGGCGTGCTGAAAAGTAATGCCTTAGAATTTTTTATTGTCTTTCAATATCGGTCGAGGTATTACATGTCATGAATATTACTCGATGGACTTCATCGCTTCGCTCACGCAAGCTGCAACTACCTGCCGCTGGGCTCTGAATTCTAGCGTTCAGCATAGCAGTGTATGACTTAATCATGTCGTCGCATGAGAAACAGCTCACTGTTTCTAACCACAGAAACCGTGCTTCCAATTCAGGTCCACAGGAGAATTAAAGCTGGTATGTATCATCAGTAATGTGTGACATCTGCAACAATCCGACACCTCGGGTTCACTTTCAACGACCATTCTCCATAGAGTCCCGACTTGGCCCCATCCGATTTCCATTTCTTTCCAAAACATACAGAATACCTTCGAGATCTTCACTTTGATATTGATATAGATGTACAAGCAGAGGTGAGGTTGTGGTTGGTTGGTTAATTTGGTGCAAGAAACCAAACAGCGGCCGGCCGATGTGGCCGAGCGGTTCTAGGCGCTTCAGTCTGGAACCGCACGACCGCTACGGTCGCAAGTTCGAATCCTGCCTGGGGCATGGATGTGTGTGATGTCCTTAGGTTAGTTAGGTTTAAGTAGATCTAAGTTCTAGGGGACTGATGACCTCAGATGTTACGTCCCATAGTACTCAGAGCCAGTCCAAACAGCGAGGTCATCGGTCTCATTGGATGAGGGAAGGAAGCCGGCCGTGCCATTTCAAAGGAACCATCCGGGGAATTTGCCTGAACCGATTTAGGGAAATCACGGGAAACCTAAATCAGGATGGCCGTACGTGGGAGTGAGCCGTCGTCCTCCCGAATGCGAGTCCAGTGTGAGGTTGTGATTCCGTCAACAAGGCCAAACACTCTACAGTGATGGTATCAACAAATTAGTCTCTCGTTGGAAGAAATGTGCTTGTCGCCAGAGAAGTAAATACGTAGACATGAAGAACACAGACGTAAAATGTTAATAACGTTCGTTTTACGAGTACTTAAAAACTTTTAATATCATTCACATGAAAAAATTCGGAGACATTACTTTTCAGCTTGCCCTCGCACTCTGCCGTAGTGGTTATAAATGGAGATGTATGTCATTTTAGTCGTAGGATGTAAACACTAGAATGGAAATTTTGCAATCTTTTAGGGTGAAGAACTTGCGCTGTGTTAAACGTAAAATGTAATTTACACTTGTGGCGTAACGAAGGCTCAACTCGCTCGTTTTCGTAATGTGGGAGCTGACCTACGGGATCCAGTAATATCCCTTCAATCCGTTGTATTGCATATTCAATCTTATCATACTCTGCTGCATTACAAATAGTTTTTTGGCTTTCTGGAAGACTCCAAGGAACCTGCAATTTCTTGCTTTTCAGTAGAACTTCATGTTAGGTGTACCGAGAATCTATGTAGATTTTTTTATCTATTTGAGTAGAATACAGTATAGGAACTACATTCATTATTCCTGTTAATTATTTTGCGCATCTTAATCTATTAATTTATTCTTGAATATGCAATACTTACATGCTGGCATGCCGCTATCTTGTTGACACCTATTGCTAAAATCTTTGTCCCATCAGAGCTACGTCAGCGGCCGATTATTAAAGTTATTCACAACTACGTCACTTTACTAACAGCGGATACCCTGCGCTCTGGATAATTAAATTAGAGGCGCATGTAGTTGAGTTCTGGATGCTGTTCTGGAATGCTTTTTGCTGTGGGAGACTACGCGTTGTTTTTCTTTGGATAACAGTGAAACATTTTGTGGAGTACATGTTAATGAGGCATCGCTTGTTCTCAATAGTATGTGCAGATTTTGCGTTTGAGTTACCTTGTGTTACTATTGATTTGACGGAGCATTTCAGCTATAAATCTTTTAGAGGCCAAATTCAGTAATTACAAGCACTAGGAAATATCCTCATAACACTGCTTTTGGCTATAAGCTGAAAGTAACCGCATTATACGATTTTTGGGTAGCACATTATTATTTACCTACTAAATTCAGTTACCGTGGTGCATGTTTACGTAAGTATATGTGTTGCTGTGACCATTTCATCAATTATTTGAGGTGAGATCTCGTTTTCTTCTGGGTACAGGGTCATTAACACTGATATTATTGACACTGATATTTTAGATCATAGGTTGATAGGTAAAAGCATTATCTATCTACTCATGATTGTAGGTCAGTTTCGTACCACAACATAACACTTCCAACTGGTTTACCTTTCCAGAAACTCTGTTTCCCACAGTCTTCCGCTTTTTAATGCGCCAGTTTCTGTCGTTGAATGTGTAATCCTGTCAGTGTTGACAAATTTTTAATTTCTCACCGGAATCTTTTTTGTGTAATTACTGGAAACTGATATTGAAAATTATTTCATGTAATATTTATATTGCCAGTCTTGCCTTAAATTAATTTAGTAACAACTGCCAATATCTGAATCTGTATCATTTTCATCAGTGTTCAGCTACAACTTCTTTTATCTGACTTCCGGCAAAAGGCAATCAGCGGCATCTTCGGGCGCTGCGTTGGATTACCGTGGCTGGAAAGCAACAGCTGGTGGCTGGCGGATCCCGGGGGTCACGAAGTCGGTTATGCATTCGTTCAAGCCTCGGGCAATGCGGCGGCGGCAGGATGCTTGGCGGGCGGTCAGCAGTTCGCGACCCGGTGGCGGCGGCGTCATATGTACAGTACGGCCCGGCACAGCATAGCCCAGCTATTCCGATTATGACGGCATGTCATCTCGCGGCCGTGATTAACACGACAGATGACATAATATTACCCTGCCGTGCCGATGACCTACTCGGTTAGTCTGGAGTTTTGAATACAGATATTCAGAGCTGACCACTCGGAAGACGCATCATGCGGAAGTTTCTCGGACGGGGGCAGAGTTATGCGCTTGGCTGTCGTCGTACCGAAGGATTTCGTCGCGGAAGCAAGCACACGACGACGGCATCGGGTGTCAGCAGGCCGTGGATGCGGCAGTCGGTGCTCTAAATACGTCACTGGCTGTCAGTGGTCTATGCCATTACACTTTCCTCCCCGAAGAAAAACTACATACTAAAAAAAGGAGTCATGTGTAGAATTGCTGTAGTCGCATTCTCAGACTCATTGACTGGAAAAATACAATTGTTCTATGGCTCAATTAACACAGTTCATCTCCACAATACGCCAATAATACACATTATACAACTTTGAGGTTGTTCAGTTATTGGTGCTTTTATTATCCGTTAAAAAAAGGAGTAGCTTACAGTAAAACTGAGGAAGACAAGGAGCAGTAGTTTACTATTCTCTTATTTCGTTTATTTTGTGTTGCGAAAGAGAGATTTTCGTATTGCAGTGGATCGTTTTTCTCTTCTCTCCACTGTCTGATCTGTGAAGTTCGAAGTTACATTCTAAGGGAGGTTCACTGTGGGATCCTGCCCACTCGTCTAATACAGGGCGCCTAGGAAGCTGTTTTCTCGGATAGCCAGACAACATTCAAGGAAATCTTATTAATAGACTTTATTACAGTAAACTGGATTGACAATACTTAACTTTGCCATTTTACAAGGGGGTGTCGCAAGCAACCGGTGACATGCAAATCATCAAATCCTTCGATATATACAATTTCCAAGCAAGCGATTAATATAGATCAAAAGTCACGGCTAAATCGTCTGGATCACGGCTATCCTTCTAGTGCGGCTCTTGTAGTGTGGTTCTTCTTGTGAGGCAGAAGCTAGCTGGAACGGCGCTTATATTCTCTTTGTATAGGCGCCGCTGCCAACGGCCTTGCCGCTGTGGTAGCACCGGTTCCAGTCAGATCACCGAAGTTAAGCGTTGTCGGGCTGGGCTAGCACATGGGTGGGTGACCATCCGGTATGCCGAGCGCTGTTGGCAAGCGGGCTGCACTCACAAGGGGAGGCCGCCAATTGCGAAATTCAGATTGGATTCATACTGCGCATAATAAAAGCTCATGGCCAGGGGTGTAACGTGCCAAAGCACCAAGATGCACTTCTCAGCCGTTGTCGAGAAAATCGACAGTTAAAAGAAACCGTTGCGGTGAAATACTCTCTACGATTAATAGTTTTCTACAGCGTCGTGGCGCAGCGGTAAGCGCTCGGGTTCGTGATCCGAAGGTCGCCGGATCGAATCTCGCGCGATGCAGTTTTTTTAATTATTAGTTTTTTGTAATTCAAATATATATATATATATATATATATATATATATATATATATATATATATATAAACTATTAATGAATTGCTTATGCATGCTGGTGAAGGCGGATCGCTCTCCAATTGTACCGCCTCCATTTTTCCGTTTTTTTAACAGGGTGTACCAAAGCTCTCCCGTCCCCACTGATTTTCGACGAAGTTATAAGTTGCGCTAGGGACCGGATCTACCTTCTTTCGAAGTTAACAGGCAACTACGCTGTTATGCGGCGGCTCGTTTTGGCCCATTCAACAACTGTCCTTCAAGTGTAACGAGCGAATAATGGAGTTTATATTTCATACAGGGTGTTTCAAAAATGACCGTTATATTTGAAACGGCAATAGAAACTAAACGAGCAGCGATAGAAATACACCGTTTGTTGCAATATGCTTGGGACAACAGTACATTTTCAGGCAGACAAACTTTCGAAATTACAGTAGTTACAATTTTCAACAACAGATGGCGCTGCGGTCTGGGAAACTCTATAGCACGATATTTTCCACATATCCACCATGCGTAGCAATAATATGGTGTAGTCTCTGAATGAAATTACCCGGAACCTTTGACAACGTGTCTGGCGGAATGGCTTCACATGCAGATGAGATGTACTGCTTCAGCTGTTCAATTGTTTCTGGATTCTGGCGGTACACCTGGTCTTTCAAGTGTCCCCACAGAAAGAAGTCACAGGGGTTCATGTCTGGCGAATAGGGAGGCCAATCCACGCCGCCTCCTGTATGTTTCGGATAGCCCAAAGCAATCACACGATCATCGAAATATTCATTCAGGAAATTAAAGAGGTCGGCCTTGCGATGTGGCCGGGCACCATCTTGCATAAACCACGAGGTGTTCGCAGTGTCGTCTGAGGCAGTTTGTGCCGCCACAAATTCACGAAGAATGTCCAGATAGCGTGATGCAGTAATCGTTTCGGATCTGAAAAATGGGGGGCCAATGATTCCTTTGGAAGAAATGGCGGCCCAGACCAGTACTTTTTGAGGATGCAGGGACGATGGAACTGCAACATGGGGCTTTTCGGTTCCCCATATGCGCCAGTTCTGTTTATTGACGAAGCCGTCTAGGTAAAAATAAGCTTCGTCAGTAAACCAAATGCTACCCACATGCATATCGCCGTCATCAATCCTGTGCACTATATCGTTAGCGAATGTCTCTCGTGCAGCAATGGTAGCGGCGCTGAGGGGTTGCCGCGTTTGAATTTTGTATGGATAGAGGTGTAAACTTTGGTGCATGAGACGATACGTGGACGTTGGCGTCATTTGGACCGCAGCTGCAACACGGCGAACGGAAACCCGAGGCCGCTGTTGGATCACCTGCTGCACTAGCTGCGCGTTGCCCTCTGTGGTTGCCGTACACGGTCGCCCTACCTTTCCAGCACGTTCATCCGTCACGTTCCCAGTCCGTTGAAATTTTTCAAACAGATCCTTTATTGTATCGCTTTTCGGTCCTTTGGTTACATTAAACCTCAGTTGAAAACTTCATCTTGTTGCAACAACACTGTGTTCTAGGCGGTGGAATTCCAACACCAGAAAAATCCTCTGTTCTAAGGAATAAACCATGTTGTCTACAGCACACTTGCACGTTGTGAACAGCACACGCTTACAGCAGAAAGACGATGTACAGAATGGCGCACCCACAGACTGCGTTGTCTTCTATATCTTTCACATCACTTGCAGCGCCATCTGTTGTTGAAAATTGTAACTACTGTAATTTCGAAAGTTTGTCAGCCTGAAAATGTACTGTTGTCCCAAGCATATTGCAACAAACGGTGTATTTCTATCGCTGCTCGTTTAGTTTTTATTGCCGTTTCAAATATACCGGTCATTTTTGAAACACCCTGTACCTGCCACAGCGAATTTGTGTTCATGGGGTCTCTAATTCGAACGTTTGACTACGCTATACGTATTCGTTTCGGAATATCGTTTCTACGTCTTCCGTTAACTATACGTGGTTAACATTATGAAGACAATTAATAACATTAGTGAAATACAACTTTGTTTGCGGAAAACATAATGATGTTCGAAGTCGCCAGTTTTTCCACAACAAACGACTTTCAACAACTTATTATATGCATAATTGTTGCAACTGATTGCCGGGAATTTGAATTATAAAAAACAAATACTAAAAAAAATTGCATGGTGCGAGATTCGATCCGGCGACCTTCGGATTACAAACCCAAGCGCTTACCGCTGCGCCACGACGCTGTGGAATACTATTAATCGTAGAAAGTATTTCACCGCAACGGTTTCTTTTAACTTTCGATTTTCTCGACAACGGCTGAGAAGTGCATCTTGGTGCTTTGCCACATTACACCTCTGGCCATGAGCTTTTATTATGCGCAGTATGAATCCAATCTGAATTTCACAATTGGCGGCCTCCCCTTGTCAGACCTTGTGAGGCAAATTGAGGAGCTACTTGATTGAGAAGTTTCGGCTCCAGTCTCTTAAACTGAGATACGGCCGGGAGTGCGGTGTGCTGACCACATGGCTCTCCATATTCGCATCCAGTGACGCCTCTGGGCTGAGGATGACACGGCCGCCGGTCGGTACCGTTGGGCCTTCCAAGGCCTGTTCAGACGGAGTTTCTTTTATAGGTGCCGCTCCTGGCGTGACGTCGTCCTAATCAGCATACTATTGGCTGACGTCGTCTCACAGCCTTCTCTGTTGTATCGTTCAGGCCGACGTGTCGGCGCTTGATGTTACGCCGGAACATTTACTATTTCTTAATTCTTTCAATTCTCATTATGAAATGATTCTTACAAATCGGGGAGATATATGGAGCAATGTAGATGGAAATGAGAAGTATAGGTTAGGAATGTGGTCTGGTTCTCGTATTTTTCTGGCTACTGCTGTTACTAACAATGATGAAGAAGTTTCTTACAGTGAGTCAATTAGTATGTCAGTTAGTCAAATGGACAGTGTTAAATCCATTGGTGTTAATGATGCAACTCAAGAAGTTAGTGTGTTACTGTGACTTGATTGTGAAGTGGCCCTGCCACTTGAGTCTACTGGCAGCTGCGATGTACAAATAATAATAGATACCTCTGTATCTAGCGCTGCTTGTCATGTCCAAGCTGAACAGCAGAGTATTGGTTTCAGTTCCAAGGAATATTTTTGGTCACGATTTTCTAAGAAATTAGAAAGAAGAAAGTCTAAATAAGAAATTCGTAATAAATTCGAAACTAGTAATACAGCTAGCGCAAAGGAACTCAAGGATGATTCAGAAGATAGTAACAACGCTCGATAACACAAACTAGAGAATAGTAAAAACGGGTTAAGTGGCAAATTGGAGAATAGTGTGAAGTGGATTGACTAGAAGCTAGACGCCAGTAATATAGAGTTAGGTGAGAAGTTAGGAGAAAGAGTAGAGGACAGTGGCAGAAGCGTCTGATTATAAGGGAACAGAAAGCCAACGCTATTATTTTGCAGGGACGTATCCGTAATTTAGAGCAAAAACTTGAACCCACTAGAGAAGATGTTGCAGCGAGATTTGATGTACTTAATACTCAGTTAAGGGAGGAGATGTATTCTGATTTTCATGAGAGAACTTACAGTGCGGAAAATAAAGCTGCTGTCTTAGAAGATGGTCAGGTTACGTCTCAGGAGCTTGTGAGTGAACAGCAAGTATAAGGTGATTTACAGATTTTAATGGCACAAAATAAGACACATTTTTCATAATTTGGATGTCGTGCCCACGCAGGAAGTTGTTACTCAGATCCAAGAACCAACTGAAAATCTTACTACACGGTTAAGAACGGAATTTTGAAGAGTTAAAGGTCAGTTCTGGGAAGGGTACGTCACATAATAGGAAAGAAGTTCAGAAAATAGTTAATAAGATAGATGATGGTGCACAATTAGCTGTTACTGCTGAGTTCAAGTGGTACTGTACCTGTGGGTGTTTGTGATCCAGAAGAGGTCTCATTCAAGGAAGATGACAAAGAAATTAATAGGAGGAAAAAGAGAATTGAATGAGAGGGCTTCTAAAACTGAAGAAAAGCTAGGTGAAGATACTGCTGAGGGTCATTCTTATGGTAGGTGCTATGTGTCTGACATTGATGAGCATTCTGGTCATGAATATGAGCTGGATCCTGTACGTTATTATAAGCAGAAAAGAGTTCATTGCAGCTATGGTAACTTCAGTCATGAGACTGTAAACTGTGATGGCATGCTTGGTTTTGAATACAATCATTTCTCATTAATTCAAAAATTCCAAGTTTTCAGAAATACCTCAAATAGTATTCATCCACATGGATGGTTACTGCAGTTTGAGTTTTTCGCTTCCTGTCACTGGTCCTCGTGGTCACAATATTGTATTAGTGTGTGGCTAATTGCGGGGTGAACCAGCAATCTACATCTGCATCTACGTCTACTTGATTACCCTGCTATTCACAATAAAGTGCCTGGCAGAGTGTTCAATGAACCACCTTCAAGCTCTCTCTCTACCGTTCCACTCTCGAACGGCGCGCGGGAGAAACGAGCTCTTAAATTTTTCTGTGCGAGCCCTGATTTCTCTTGTTTTATCGCGATGATTATTTCTCGCTATGTAGGTGGGTGCCAACAGAATTTTTTCGCAATCGGAGAAGGAAACTGGTGATTGAAATTTCATGAGAAGATCCCGTCGCATCGAAAAACGCCTCTGTTTTGATGATTGCCACTCCAATTCACGTATCATGTCTGTGGCACTATCTCCCCTATTTCGCGATAATACAAAACGAGCTGCCCTTCTTTGAACTTTTTCGATGTCATCCGTGAGTCCCATCTGATGCGTATACCACACCGCACAGCAGTAATCCAAAATACGGCGTACAAGCGTGATGTAAGCAGTCTCTTTAGTAGACGTGTTGCACCTTCTAAGTGTTCTGCCAATGAATCGCAGTCTTAGGTTTGCTCTACCCACAACACTATCTATGTGATCGTTCCAATTTGGGTTATTTTTAACTGTTAGACATAAGTATTTAGTTAAATTTACAGCCTTCAGGTTTGTATGACTTATCGCGTAATTGAAATTTAGCAGATTTCCTTCAGTACTCATATAAATAACTTCACCCTTTTCTTTATTCAGGGTCAATTGCCACTTTTCGCACTATACAGATATCGTATCTAAATCATTTTGCAATTTGTTTTGGTCATCTGATGACTTTACAAAACGACTGCAAACAATCTAAGAGGGATACTCAGATTGTCTCCTATGTCGTTAATATAGATTAGGAACAATAGAGGGCTTATAACACTTCCTTGGGTAACGCCGGATATTACTTCTGTTTTACTCGATGACTTTCCGTCTATTACTACGAACTGTGACCTTTCTGACACGAAATCACGAATCCAGTCGCACAACTGAGCTGATATTCCATACGCACGCAGTTGGGTTAGAAGACGCTTGTGAGAAACGGTGTCGAAAGCCTTCCGGAAATATAAAGTGTGGAATCAATTTGACATCCCCTATCGATAACACTCATTACATCATGTGTATAAAGAGTTTGTTGTGTTTCACAAAAACGATATTTTCTGAATCCGTGATGACTATGTGTCAATAAATCGATTTCTTCGAGTTAATTCATAATGTTCGAACACAATACATGTTCCAAAACCCTACTGGAAATCGACGTTAGTGATTTCAGTGAATGCCAATGTGTGTATCAGCTTGTAATTGTGACTGATACGAGGTTTCTCATTTGTTATTTTCTGAATACTGGTCTTAGGCAGTACAAGGCACAGTAAAACATGAGAGAGTTCATTGCAGCTATGGTAACTTCAGTCATTAGACTGTAAACTGTGATGCAAAATTTCAGTCATTCTGGTTTTCCAAAACCAGCTCAATTCCTTGAACATATGCTGTGAAATAATCAATCTTTGTACAATCCTCACACTGCTGCTGAATTGATTCACACTTGTTTCATGGAACTCCCTTTACTTTTGCCCTAGATTGTTCTTTAAGGTCACTGCAAAGATAATGTAGAAAGTTTCCAGAGTTGACTACAAAAGTTGCAGTAAGACAATAGTGAAGCTAATGGCCCTAGTAGGAATAAAAATCAGTTTTCTTATGCCGACAAGAGACAACAGTATAACAGAATCTATGATTGTGGGTGATATGATTCGTGTAAGTATAGACGTGGCAATAACAGAGGAAGATATTAAAAGGATCTCCAAGATGGAAGACAGGATAGTAATTTGACGAGAGAAGGTAGTAATTGGAACAAGAGTGTGAGGCACTGTTAGATTTCCTTTAGATGTTAAGGTACTCAGAATGGAACAGTCAGTATTTTATTTATTTCAAGTAATATTTCTTCTTTTGTAAGCACCATCAGAAGATTAAGATGTTGGTTCTTAAAGAGCGTTTTTATGTGTTAAAATTAGCGTTATGTGAGACAATTTCTCCTCTAGCACTCAGTCTTCAGGCCACAAGTGGCCCATCGGGACCATCCGACCGCCGTGTCACCCTCAAGGGGATGCGGATAGGAGGGGCGTGTGGTCAGCACACCGCTCTCCCGGTCGTTATGATGGTTTTCGTTGACCGGAGCCGCTACTATTCGGTCGAGTAGCTCCTCAGTTGGCATCACGAGGCTGAGTGCACCCCGAAAAATGGCAACAGCACATGGATGGTCACGCATCCAAGCGCCGGCCACGCCCGACAGCGCTTAACTTCGGTGATCTCACGGGAACCGGTGTATCCACTGCGGCAAGGCCGTTGCCAATTTCTCCTCTAAGGGCAGCAATATGTGAGTAGAGAATATAAAGTGATTTTCCTCATTATGTTTGGATGATGACTATGCTTTCCTTATACTTCTTGTGATAAATTTTAATGTGTGATTATGAAACAGATCACGTAGTTGATGGTAAACTATTTCTATGTGGTTGGTACGTTTGAATGAATGGGAATAGTGAGTTTCAGATGATTGTTATGTTGTCCAACTTGTGATGGTAATGCTTTTCATGAATTTATGTGTATTTTGTTGCTAACAATTTATTCCTTCGATGAGGTGTATTTGTTTGTGATCGATGTCACTTTCCTGTATGTATGTGTGATATAGTGTGGTGACTGAGCGATGCAATTCTTATGATAATTTGATGTGAAGAGTTACTGTAGAAATTACCTCGTTGGCCTCGCTTTATGTTTTAATGTGTCCGAGGCTATGATACTGCTGTTGTGTGAAAATAATTGCACCATAGTGTAATGATACAGGAGAATGACTTTTTATGTGCTATACAAAATCTGTTGAATGGTCTTGAGTGAATATATTTCTGTGTAGTAAGATCTAATATTTGGTATACATCATGCATAAGCATGTACTGAATCAGTGCACAGTTAACAGTTTTCAGTTACTTTAGTCTGAAGGTATGATTATTAAGTTCCTTTACTCTGAAGGTTCGATTATTAAGTTGCTTAGATGAAGCGACACTTCTGTGCTACATCTTTATGAGTGTAGTTGTGTTAATGTCAGTGCATCTTAGAGTGGAATGTGTCAAAGGGTTATCGTCATATGTGAAAACGTTTTTGTACGTCAGTGTTAACGAAAATGTATTGGTAATGACTATGAAAATTATTAGAAATAATGTCATCTGTCATAAATTAATTTTGTGTAAAATGAGTTGAAATAACGAATTTTAGTTTATTCGCCATTAATGAAGATAAGTCTCCTGTGACTCAGGTTGTGAATCACGATAAATTGTGTCATAAAATGAATAATGTTCCACTAAAGTTTGTTTATATATGATATTGTATGATCTCTCTAGGCTGTGTTGGTACTGAATATTTTCTGAGGTAAATATTTTGCTTGTGGCTGTACCGAGTTGTACGAAGATAAAAATAATTGAAATGAATTTCTTTGTACTAATAAATTCTCTCCAAAATTGAGACTTAAATAGTGTGATGACGTAGATTTTTTTTTATTTTAACTTGTGGGGAAGTAAGGAGTAAATTATGCGCTTTGAATGAAACTAATTGAGACTCGTTTTACACAGGGAAGCCACATTATATTTATTATGAACAGATATCGAGAAATATACGAAAAATTAATAAAATAAAATAATACGAAAATTAATTAAATAAATAATCAACCAAGACCTTGATTAGGACATACATAATAGGAATCTGGACAGAACAGTTACAGTATTATTCCTTTCATTTTTTGTATTTCTTCCTCCCTGTACGTTGGTAAGTGAACATAACCATTTTGAGGGAAGCTATGGAATGCGTCAACAAAATATAAGTAATTATGGATCACATTTTTTACTAAGATCAGTTTCTTTTGCATTCCTTTCGCGAAACAATTGTTATGTGTAAGATCAAGAGATAACAAGTTTTGGATGTTTGAATAATTTTCTGTTCTTGTGACACTGGCATGTAATTTGACATGTAAGAGATGAGGAACCACTCTGTCAGTCTATGTGTATATGAATGTGTTTCTCCAGAAGTCGATTGTTTGTACGTAAATGGACTGACAATGAATTAATAATAAATATTTCTATGTATTTAAGCTATATTTGTTATCATGACTTTTCCTTAATTTATGTGCTAGATTAGAGTTTTTTCTAAGTAGTGTGTTGTGATTCGCAGTTTCTTCTTTGGAAACATACTGCAGAAGGAAGTATTTGAAAACGTTAATGACTGTGATTTTCAGAGACAGAGGAGAGTTGGAGAATGATGACGAAAAAAATGTCATTGGTTTGCTGATGAAATTTTCATTTACAAGTGAAATAATTATGCAGGAATATTGCTATCATATAAATTAAAGGAAATTTGAGTTAATGTTACTTATTTGCTTTGTATTTGAGTTTGTGCAACAGACGATGTCATCGTAGGTCAAGAAGGGGCCCAAACGAATTATGATACATGAGATAGTGGTAGTTAGGAGTGGTGGCATGTGGGCGAGCCCAGACGTAATCAAGGTTATTTCGAGCACAATGCAGAAATTGGGAAGACTTTACACATCCTCCATAAAATCCGTCTCTCTTACTATGCGAATTCCGTGTTTTTAGAATCCTGAAGAACGGCATTCGTGACTGTCGATTGGCTCTGGATGAAGAGGTGTCCACCTAAGTACAGTCATGGTTTCACAGACAGCAGCAAACTTTTTTCGTGAAAGCGTTAACAGTCTTTTCTCACAGCGAGATAAATATATTAACAGTTTTGAGGATCACTTTTGAAATAATAAATAATAAACAGTTTGCTTTTTTCCGTCTGTCTCGTTTTCAATTCACTGCCATTATATGTAAACGTTTTGCTTTTGACTGAAGTTATTTTCATATTGGTTTGACGAAGTATTTCAGTGATAAATTTTTCAAAGTCCATGTTCACCACTTAAGTCATGAGGAAACATACTCATATCACTACTTTTAGCTACAAGATAGAAATAGCCACATAAAGATCTTGGTTAGTACCGTATTAGTTTTTACCTACTGTTGACCCTCAAGGACAATAGCTATGCAAAATCGTTCACCATTTCACATATTTAAAAAGTATGTTCATTACTGTGACGCTTTCTTTGAATACTTGCTCTCAGATCACGTTTTCAATTGAATAGAGGGTCCCTAACACCGATATTTTTGAGCAGAGTTTCGTATATCAGGGTTTTTCCTACCTATTAATAATTGTAAGTCAGTTTCGTGTTACAACACTCCACATACAGTGTTCTTATTTATATGTAGAGTCCTCTAAATTGCATGTGCAGCGTCGATATAGTAAATACAAAATATCATTCATTTATGACGTCTGCAAATGGACAAGAAATCTTTGCTGAATGAAAGATGAACATTTTCATACTACCTTTTGACTGCACGCTTTCATTAACTGCATTTCTTCCCTTCTCCGTCCAGTCTCAATCCCTGTCCACCAATTCTATCCTCTCTCTTACTCACTCTCTGACACACACACACACACACACACACACACACACACACACGCACGCACGCGCGCACGCACACACATCCACATTCGCGCACTGAATAGAGTAAAGGAGGAGGAAAAGAAACGCCCACATACCTACCAAAGAAGAAACAGGGAGAGAATGACAACGGCAGTAGGATACGGTCACTGAAAGAGAGCACCGTAACACCTTTTGCGTTTTCTGTGATTACGTTGTCGATAGGAAACTGGGTCTCCAGCAAGATTTTGATGTGATGGGC